>NW_006408521.1:14301508-14333536 GCF_000296735.1 Chrysochloris asiatica
AACTTGTGGACTAAGGTGCACCAAACTCAAGCCTTGTTATTTGCATGTAAAAGCTGGACAGTAAATAAGGAAGACTGTAGAAGAATTGACACATTTGAGTATGGTGTTGCAGGAGAATATTGAAAGTGCCATGGGCTGTCCATAGAACAAGCAGATCTTTTGTTGGAAGAAGTACAGTCAGAGTGCTCCTTGGAGGCCAGTATGGCCAAACTTTGTCTTTCATACTTTGGTCATATTGTCAGGAGGGACCAGTCACTGGAGGAGGATATCATGTTCGGTAAGGTGAAGGGTCAGAGAAAAACAGGAAGACCCCCAATGATGTGGATTGGCCAAGCGGCAGCATCGATGGACTCAAGTGTGGCAACAATAGTGAGGTTGGTCAGGATCGGGCAATCTTTCATTTTGTTATGCATAGCGTTGCTATGAGTCAGTACCGACTCGATGGCACCTAACAACAATAACAACATTATGTGACATGTGCATTTTTCTCTTCTTAAAACCACTAAGATTCCCATCTTTCCCATCACTCATTGCTTAATCAGTTGTGTTAGTAATAGAACTAGGATTTGAACCCAGATCTGACTCACACTTAAGTCCCAGAATCTCTTTACTAATCTATGCTATTTATACTTGATCAATAAAGAAAAAGGGTTAAAGAACCAGATTATTACTTTTTTGTATGACTTGGACATTTATAGGATTGACTTGGATGAATATGTTTTAATAAGTGGATGTGAGACTATATTTCTCTTGTATTTCGTATTTTTCCTTCCTGCTTTTCTTAGGTGACCATCAGGGTAACCCATGGTGGACCAATTTCAGCAGAGCTTCCATACTAAGATTAGGGCAAAGAGATAGGCTGCCACTGAAAATACACTTTATGAATAGTAGTGGAACATTGTCAGTTATAAAGCCAGAGGATGAAACTACTTTGAATAGCAGCAGAATATTGTTAATGTAGTGCCAGAAGATGAGTTCCTCAGGTTGGAAGGCATTCAGAATGCTACTGGTGAAGAGCTGTTCTCAAGGTAGAAGTTGGCCTTAATGCTATGAATGGAGCAAAACTTTCGAGACCTTCATTTGCTGATGTGGCACAACTCAAAATGGAAAGAAACAGCTGCAAACATCCATTAATAATTGGAATGTGGATGAAGTATGAATTTAATAAAGTTGAAAATCATAAAAAATAAAATGCATAAAGGGTAATATCTAGGCATTAGTGAGCTGAAATGGATCAATATTGTTCATTTTGAATCTATGGTTTACTGTCCTGGGAATGACACATTGAAGAATGGCATTGCATTCATTGTCAAAAAGAACATTTCAAGATCTATCTTGAAGTACAATGCTGTCTGTTAGAATAATATGAGGGAGTAATAATGGTATGTATACACAGAAGACCCGTTAATGCAACTATTCACGTTTATGCATCAACTACTAAAGGAGCTCTGGTAGCATAGTGCTTACGCGTTGGGCTGCCAACCTTAAGGTCAGCAGTTCAAAACTACCAGTGGCTCCTTGGGATAAAGAGGAGGTGTTCTGCTCCCGTTAAGATTTACAGCCTTGGAAACCCTGTACAGGGTCACTAGGAGTCGGAACCGAATCCACGGTATTTAACAACAACAACTAAAGGAAATGGTGAAACTGAAGAATTTCAGTCTGAAATTGATCATACATGCAATCAAGATGCACTGTTAATTATTGGTGTTTGGAATATGAAAGTTGGAAACAAAGGGAGAGTATCAGTAGTTGGAAAATATGATCTTGGTGGTAGAAATGATACTGGAGATCAGCATCGTAACAACATAAAACAATAACATAAAAGGTGACTATACACGTGGACCTTACCAGATGGAATCAAATTGACTTCATATGTGGGAAAAGACTATGGTGAAACTCAATGACATCAGCTGAAACAAGACCAGTGGTTGACAGTGGAATAGACCATCAGTTGCTCTTCAGCAAGTTCAAGCTTGAGCTGAAGAAACTGAAAACAAATCCATAGGAGCCTAACAATGATCTTGAATATATCCCACCTGAATTTATAGAACATCACAAGAACAGGTTTAATGACCAGAAGACCAGAAGAATTGTGGGATAATATTAAGAACATTAATAATGATGAAAGCAAAATTTAATTAAAAAGACAGGAAAGAAGGAAAATATCAAAATAAATGTCAGAGAGATTTTGAAACTTGCTTTTGAGCTTAGAGGAAAAACTGAAAGAAATAAGAAATTAAAGAGCTAAACAAAAAATGTCGAAGAACAGCTTGAGAAGATAAATGTAAGTATTATGATGACTTGCACAAAGACAAGGAGTTAGAACATGCCCAGCATTTCTTAAACTGAAAGAACTGAAGAAAACAGTCAAGCCTTGGGTTGCACTTTTGAAGGATTCTGTGCTCCTTGGGACCCTAATCAGAGTCGCTATGGGTTGGGATCGACTCAACGGCAGTTAACAACAACATGGACAAAATGGGAGCATAGAATCTTCATACTCTAAGCATTGCACTGTGAACCACAAGGTCTGCCATTTGAGCCTGCCAGCTGCTCTGCAGGAGAAAGATGAGACTTTCTGATTTTGCAAAGACTTTTTGTTGTTGTGTGCCATGGAGTTGGTTCCGACTCATAGCGACACTGTACAGGGTTTCTGAGGCTATAAATCTTTACAGGAGCAGAAATCCTCATCTTTCTCCCATGGAACAGCTGGTAGTTTTGAACTGCTGACTGTGAGATTAGCAGCTCTATTTGTAACCACTACGATACCAGAGCCTTAGAAACCCTATACAGTGTTGCTCTGAATTAGAGCCAACTCAATGTCATTTAACAACAGCATGGACAAAATGTTGAACAATGTAACAAGCATCAAAAGAAGATGGAATACACAGAGTCACTGTACCTAAAAGACTTAGTTGATAACCACCGATTTGTAGAGGATACCATATGATCAATACCATATGATGATATTAAAGGAAAAAGCCCAAGCTGCAATGAAGAAGGCATTGGCAAAAAATAAGTCTCCAGGAATTTATGGAATACAAATTGAAACGTTTCAACAAACTGATGCAGCATTGGAAACACTCTTCTATGCCAAGAAAATTTTAAGGTAGGTACCTTTGCAACTAATTTGAAGAGATCCATGTTTGTGACTATTTCAAAGAAATGTGACCTAATGGAATTTAAAAATCATCAAACAATGTCACTCATGTCACATGTAAGTAAAATTTTGCTGAAGATAATTAAAATCCATTTGCAGGAGTATTTCCAAAGGGAGCTATGAAAATTCAAGATGAATTCAGAAGAGGACGTGGAACTAGGAATATCATTTCTGGTAGTAGATGGAACTTGTCTAAAAGCAGAGAATACCGGAAATATGTATACTTGTACTTTTGAGTTATGCAAAGACTTTAAACTGTGTAGATGATGACAAACTTAAGATAACATTGCGTGAATTGGGTATTGTAGGACACTTAATTGTGCTCATGAGGAATCTGTACATAGAGTAAGAGTCATTCAGTTGAACAGAACAAGGGAATACTGAATGGTTTAAAATCAGATAAGGTGTATCTCAGGGTGGTATCCTTTCACCATACTTGTTCAATCTTTATGCTGAGCAAATAATCCAAGAAGCTGGATTATAGGAAGAAGAAAGTGGCATAAGGTTTGAAGGAAGACTCATTAACAGCCGGTGATATGCAGATGATGTACCCTTGCTTGCTGGAATTGAAAAGGACTTGAAATACTAAGAAGATCAAAGATGACAGTCTTCATGGATCGTACCTCAATGTAAAGAAAACAAAAATCCTCACAACTGGACTAATAAATAACATCATGATAAGTGTAGAAAAGATAGAAAGTTGTCAAATTCTTCATTTTGCTTGGATCCATCTATAGTCAACATACATGGAAGTAGCAGTCAAGAAATCCAATAATGTATTGCATTGGGCAAGTCTGCTGCAAAAGACCTCTTCAATTAAAATGTTAAAGATCAAAGATGTCAGTTTGCACACTAAGATGCCCCTGACCCAAGCCATTATATTTTCATTTTCTTCATGTGCATGCGGATTCCTGGCATTGGTGCTATAAGATAAACACTGGACTGCTACCTGCAAGTTCAGGGATGCAAATACGCGAGTCCCTTGGAAACCTTATACAGGGTTGTTGAGTCAGAGTTTACTGGACAGCAGCAATTATGCATGTGAAAGTTGGATGATGAAAAGGAAGACTAGGGAAGAATTGATGCTTTTGAATTACGGTGTTACTGAAGGAATACTGAAATACCCTGGATTGTCAGAAGAACAAACAAATTTGTCTTGGAGGAAAGTCCTTAGATGCTCCTAAGATGTAAGGATTGCGAGACTTCATCTCTAATACTTTAGACATGTTGTCTGGAGGGACCAGTCCCTGGAGAAGGACATAGTGTTTGATAAAGTGGAAAATCAATGACAAACAGGAAGACCTTCAACAGAACTATTTGATATGGTGGCAGTAGCAATGTGCTGCTGAAGCATAAGCTTGCCAATGCTTTGTTCTGTTGTGCATAGGGTTGCTATGAGTTGGAATCAATTGGATGGCACCTGGCAACAGCAGTAACATTGTGTATGAGTGTATTTTTCCTAAATATAAAATTAATATATAGATTCCCTCATTTTGAAAACTCTCTTGTTATAGCTTCTGTGATGTATGCTGTATAATACCAACTGTCTTCTCTCTCAGAATGAGCCTGGGCTACTTTGTCAGTTTTCTTAAGGCATTGCTTATTCTCTCTGTTTTTTTTCTGCCTTTAAAGTTCATTCATTCCCATGGTTTTGACATGTGAGACCTTTCCCAGCAAACAAACAGAAAAAAATGGACAACTTCAGTTCTTAATGTTTTCCTGGTTCCTGAATTTATCATTCTAAAGTGAATATCTTTCACTTAAGGAGCCCTGGTGATGAAGTGATTAAAACTCTCATCTGCCATCCCAAAAGTCAGTAGTTTGAACTCACCAGCTGCTCTAGAGAAGAAAGATGTGGCAATTTGTCTTATTAAATTCCGGTTTAAAAGCACTATCACTTACATACCATATATTCCCACTCTTGTTGTTAAGTGCAGTTGAGTTGGATCCGACCCATAGCGACCCTATACAGGGTTTCCTAGGAGCGACTGGTGAGCTTGAACCACCAACCTTGCAGTTCAAACTGCTTTGCAGTCTGGCGCATTAACCCATAGCGTTACACCAGGACTCCATTCCCACTCTTGGAAGTATATAATTTGTAAATTCACAAGGTTGCACAGCAACCACTGTACATTTCATTACCCCTTAAGAAATCTTTGCAAACACTCCTTATTCACTCCTTCTCCCCAGCCCTTGGCAACCACTAATCTACTTTCTATCTCTATTGATATTCCTATGGTGGACATTTCATGTAAGTGGGCTCATTTAGTACATGGATTTTGTGTATTGAGGATGTAACAGTGAACAAGACTCTATTGTAGTGAATAAAAATATATATATTTTTTAATTTCAGAAGTACTTAAGAAAAATTGGGTATTATGCTAATAATTTCCAAAATGTTTTTGTAATTTTATTATAAAGCATTTCCCAAAATGTTTAATTTTCAGATCTAACTGTTAAAGAGAAAATAATTGCAGATATGCGAATGACATTAGAAGAACAAGAACAAACTCAGGTAGAACAAGATCAAATACTTGAGGCTAAATTACAGGAAACGGAAAGGTTGGCCACAGGTAAAACAAGACTGCTTGAATATCTTAAAATATGTTAGAAAACATCTTTATTTTTCATTTTTAAAAGTAGAATAGTGTTTGTAACAACTCATAAGGGAAAAGTATTTGGTGTGTTTTTGGAATCATGCCACATGTCATTTTCCATTGTGATAATCAAAATTGTTTTAAGGAGCTCTGTTAGCGTAGTAGTTACAAATCGGGCTGCGAACTACAAGGTCAACAGTTCAAAACCAGCAGCTGTTCCTTGGGAGAAAGACGAGACTTTCTGCTCCCGTAAAGATTTACAGCCTCGGAAACCCTGTACAGGGTCGCTCTGAGTTGAAACTGACTCCACGGCACATAACCACCACCAGTCAAAATTCTTTTAGTTAAGGAAAGTTCCATATAACAAAGAATGATTTAGCACCCTTTAATAAGTGGATAAAAACTTGCAGTGTTCCCCAAGAGTAAAGTTGCAGCTGGGTTTCATTTCTGTCAAGTTGTTAGCATTATTTTAGATATGTTTGCCCTAGTAAACACTGGTCCAGTGTCTTAAGGATACCATCCAAGTTTTTCTAGAGGATGTGGCGATATTTAAAACCTACTTAATAATAGGTGATTTGTGTAGGAAGCAAGACATTTAAAAATAGTAAATTGCCTTTGCCATTTACAATAAAGAGCTTTGGTAGATAGCGGTTACGAGTCGGGCTGCTAACCTCAATGTAAGCAATTTGAAACTGCCAGCCATTCCATGGGAGAAAGAGGAGGCTTTCTGCTCCCGTAAATATGTATAGCCTTGGAAACCATATGCAGGCTCACTATGAGTCAGAACTGACTCTTTGACACATAGCCACCAGAATACTTGTGCCATCTCAGTTTTACTCTTTTGATCTATAAAATGTGATTAATGAGAATATCACATGCTGTTGCAAATTATTATTCTGAAAGTCAGATGTGACAATAAGTCTGAGAGCACTTTGCCAAACCCTAACTATATCTTGTGGATAAAATTATAATAATGGTAGATATATGCCTCTTTATGCTTTGTTAGCCACTTTCATAGGTAGGGGTGGGAAATTGTGGGAAATTTCCTACGTAATTAATGTTGACACAAATTTATGTTGTATACTCTGAATACTGTTTAGCAGAGCCCCGAGAGGCCTTTGTAGTTCCTCTTCACTAAGAATTTGGTAAAAAACTTATAAATGCATAGTAGTTTAAATTATCTTTGTTTCATCTTTTGTCTGTTGTGCATGTCACATCTGTTGCTACATAATTTGACTTTTATATGGGCTTTAAAAAATTATTTCATGTTTTTAAATCAGAACTGGAAAACTGGAAGGAAAAATTCAAAGATCTGGAAACCAAAAGTTTAAATAAAGAATTTGATGATAATACAAATGTGCTTAGTAAAAAGCTCAGCAAGCTTCAAGATGAGTTCCAGGTATGATTATATACATTTCATTATATTACTAATAAGAGGAGAATTCTGAGAGTGTTTTATAACTAATTAGAAATAGGAATAGGAATCCTGGGAAAAACTAAAATTGATATAATTTTTCAGTAAATATTGAAATGACATGAGGAGAGAAGTTCTTTATACAAACTGTTATGTTTGGAAGAAGTTGTGAAGAGGTCCTCAATTTTATATTTTATATGAGGATAAGTCCAAAAGTATTGTTACAAATACTCTGGCAGCGTTGTGGTTATGAATCCAACTGCTAACCTCAAGGTCGGCAGTTCGAAACTACCAGCCTTTCTGTGGGGGAAAGATGAGGCTTTCTGCTCCTGTAAAGATTTACAGCCTCGGAAACCCTGTGCAGGGTCACTATGAGTTGGAACCGTCTCTACTGTACTTAACAACAACAAAATATTAACATTCAGATTATATAATCAGACACTAAAAACAAGTACAAAACAATGTTACTTTCGTATTTAACTATTTATTATGTAGTCTAGAATTTACCCTTTCCGTTGTGTGTGTGGCGCTCCAGACTGCCAAGCCATTTGAACTGCAAGGTCAGTGGTTCAGGCTCACCGAGCTGCTCCTCGGAAACCCTATACAGGGTGGCTATGGGTCGAAACCAACTCGATTGCACTTCACAACAGGAAGTGTGAATAAAGCAAATGCTCCATTAATTATAAATAAAAAATACATTATCCACATGGAGAATATTCATAGGAGGAGGTATTGGTATACTCTAGTATTTAATCATACAACTTTGATTATAATCTTAAAAGCTTTATAATCTTTGAATGGACCATGCCACAATCATCTAGTGCAGTGCTTTTAGAAGTATTGAAAACAGTGGTTTACATATCTTTAAGGTGGCTTTTTTTCCTGAGTAAAGTTTTACATGGATTTTTAGTATTTAAATTAGATGCCTCTGAACTTGAAGTCTCTGGAACCTAATTTGGAAATCACCGATAAACTATATTTGTGGTCCAGCTGTTTCCAATGCTGTAATATTTCTTAAATATATTTCTTTCCTGTTGAACAAATGATGTCTTGTTTGGCATTGAATATACCCAGGGGAACAAGGGATCTCTAGGATAAGCACTTGATGGCTAACCAGAAGGTCGGAATTTTGAGCTTACCAGCTGTTCCGTGGTAGAAAGATGGGGCTTTCTTATACCATAGTGATTTACAACCTCAGAAACTTTATATCCAAGGTTGCTAAGAGTGGGAACGATGGCACTGTACAAAAGACAGCAGCATCATAGCCAGGAATATTTTATTTTTGGAACTGTGCAATTAGAATGACCAACACAATACCAAGTTGTAAAGCTGTCAGAAATTTAGATACTTTATGTATGAAGTTCCTTGATGAAGGAAAGTTCTTAAGAACAGACCATCTAATGTTTCTTTTTCTGTACTCTGAAATAAACTCAGATCATTATTTATAGCAAAAATCTTTTTTAAAAAAGGGAAATATAATGACATGAAAATTCTGGGAAAATAAATTCAATTGTTAGGCATTTGATTGTTTCTTATTCAATTTATGCACACAGGAATCTGAACAGAAATATACAGCTGACAGAAAGAAATGGTTAGAAGAAAAAATGATACTTATCACTCAAGCAAAAGAAGCTGAGAACCTACGAAACAAAGAAATGAAAAAATATGCTGAAGACAGGGAACGCTGCTTAACACTGCAGAATGAAGTGGTTGGTAACAATTTAACTGATTTCACCTACATATGCTGGGTCACTTTTTCTGTCGGTTTATTACTCTTCTATATGTGGTTGCCTGTGGTTTTATGTTTGCTTCATTGTAGTAAAAACATAGTGGTAATGGCAGCACATGATAGATGTGATCAATAGCATGCTGGGCCTCCATTACCACTATGTCTTTCCAAATGATTCCACCACCACTAGCAAAAACTCAGTGGCTTCTAAGCAACGATTCACCTTTTCTCCATCTCACCTATCCCTAGTAACCACGATTGAGCTTTGCTCTCTGTATGTTTGCTCATTTCATTTAAGCGAGGTCATAGTGTATTTGTCTTCTGTGAGTGAAACATGTTTCACAGTTCATCCATGTTGTAGCATCTATGAGAGCAGAATTGAAGGGTCGGTGCTGGTGATGGTGGTGGTGGTATGGAGTCACTTCCCCCTCATAGAGGAAGGGCAGATAGATTGAAACACTACCTTCAGAAATGTTTATGTGAAGAGCTGATCGTTTCATCTAACAAAGGTTTCTAAGGTTTTATAGCAGTACTTTCTGTCTTAACCTTGTATTAGGACTTCATTTATTTTTATAGCTGTTTTATGTATAGTCCACATTTTAATTATTCATTCATGTGTTGGTGGCTGTTTTGAATACTCCAACAATCAACATTAGTATATGGGTTTTTGTTGGCATTTTGTTTTCAACTCTTTACCCAGAATTAAATCCTAGTTTATCCAGAGTTTATTTACATTGCTCTTTTAAAGACCATTTAACAAGTTGTGAAAATAACCAAGTTTTTCTTTTAATATAATGTGGGTACAGATTTACAAATATCTTCCTTTGGACTACTACAGGGTTTTTTGCTACTACATTTAAAAAGTTTCTGCATTTTGAACTGTGTGTTCTAACAATGTGTACATATTTTATCTCCTAAGCAGATTTGCAGTTTTATTTTGTTTTTTAAGTCGATTAAATAATTTTCACAGTAATCACTGGAATACTAATCATAGGATTGGTGGTGCAAACCCACTAGCTACTGCTTGGAAAACTATATAGGATCGCTATTAGTAGAAATAGCTAAACTACGATTATTGGAAGTAATCAATAATAAGTTGGTTTTTGGAATAGAGTGAAAGAGAGATAAATGTAGAACGTGGCCATTTAATGTATATAATTACGTTGTATATTTTGTTTTATATTTTGTCTTAACTCTGAAATTTGTTATATGCATTGCTTGCAATTGTCTTTGTTTTATTTATAATACAACTATTTAAATATTCTTAGATATTTTAACATTTATTTTCTCAATTTCCTGTTTAGGAAAAACTTACAACACAGCTGTCTGAGAAAGATACTGACCTTCAGAAATGGAGAGAAGAACGAGATCGTTTGGTTGCAGCTTTAGAAATACAGCTGAGAACATTAATTTCTAGTAATGTTCAAAAAGATCATGAAATTGAACAGTTAAAAAAAATTACACCAGAGGCTTCTAAAACGGTTAGTAGAATTTTGTTCTTTCTTTGCATTTTTACTAGACACATAAATTTATAATTTTTAATTGATTACCTCAAAGCATTTAAAAAATTTCAGTAGCACAGAGATGAAACAGATTTTAAAATTATTTTAATATTTATTATGAATTACTGTGACTTTTTGCAGTTTGCCACTGTGATTTGTCAGTGAGAAACTGAAAAAGTTATTTCTCCAGTATTGTATTTGTCTCAGATAGAGTAATTTGATAATTAACAATGTATGACTTAGTTTTTTTGTCTACCTTTAAAGAATGGAAATATGATTCAGAATGAATATTTGACATTAATGAGTTGTTAATGTAAGAAGTATAGTTGACTTTGGATTTTGATGACTTGGAATTGATCAATTTCAAAACTATAATCTGAAACTTTTTATAGAATAATTAGATTGGCTGATGGAATAAAACACACCCTATTACTGAGAAAGTGAGATTAAGGAAAGAGTAGGCAGCAGTAGGGGGAAGCACAGTGGACTTTGTAGAATAAGCATTGGACTGCGAACCACAGGATTGGCAATTTGAGCCCACCAGCTACTCCATGGGAGAAAGATGAGGCTTTCTGCTCCCACAAAGATTTACAACCTCAGAAACCCTATACAGGACTGCTATGAATTGGAACCAACATGGTGACACTTAACAGTAGCAGGCAACAATAGAAGATTTTGTGATCTTTGTGGCCTTCCTACTCTTAACCATATAGCTGCATTCCCAAGAAGCCTGTAATTTTCCAAAACTCTTGTCAAAAGCAGTGGTTGAACTTTAAATTCCACTTAGTACAGATGTTGACCATGTCATTTCACTTTAGGTCTGTACTTCCTCACTTGAGAAGTAGAAACAATGGTTTTTGTAAATATACGTAATGATGTGTGTAAAACCCTTCAGAAATTGAGGATGATTTTTCAAATTCTTGTTTAGGAATTTGTAAGAATCTCTAAAGATGAAAGGGAGGAGTAGGAAGAGGGAGGTAGTCATTTAAAAAGTCTTTATTTTCATTGTTGATTCCATGGAATCTTGATTTTTATACTCTGTGTAAAGTATTTTGATATATTTTCAAGTTAAAATGACTTGCTGCTTTAATATTTCTTTACCTTAGGAAAAGCCAAGTGTGGAGATTATGCCCAGACATACTAGTTCAGCTGAAGCTGAAACTCAGCCAACGAGTGTTGAATGTCTAACAAATGAAGTTGAGGTGGGTAGTAGGTAACACAATCCACCCTGGTTGTAGTTTCAAGCAATGCCACCAGCCATCCCTTCCACAGCACTCTCCACTTGGCTTTACTGGTTTGGTGATTCATTGTGGCCACACAGAACTCACAGTTAAGGGGTTTACTAGGGAAGTTTACAGGTTACAATGCAGGATGAAAAAACGCTCAGAGCACCATTCTTCCAGTCAGAACAGCCTCTCCTCACCTGATCCTACAGGCAGGCCTCTGTCTGGGCAATGTTACAGAGACCTATTAGGGCTACTGCTGAATGCTCCCAGGGCATATCACTCCACTCTAAGCATCTGCCTGAAGGCACTCAGCTCTAGCTCTTTAAGTCAGCAAACCTAGCTCCCAAGTTAAGTCCCTGAAGGCACCCCACTCTGTAAGTAAGCCTCCTGCTCAAAGTCATTCAACTATGCTTGCTTTGTGGTCTAGGAAGCCCAGCACTGTGTCTCAGGCTCTGGCTTTTGGTTCTGCTGCTGCTGCTCCCCTTTCATTCCTTCAGTGCCATAGCTTTCTGTCCCTGGGTTGAGGAGGCTCAGTGTGCAGGGATCTCAGGGTTCAAAGGATACTTTCTCCTTCTGGCTCTTCTCCGATGGTAGAGAGATCCCACCTCTGGCTTCTAAAATGGCTCACTTTATACCCAGCAGGATAGCAAAGTTAACCAAGCTCTTCATTAGATTTTCAAGTTTTTATGATCATAACTGACATTGTTAAACTGTCAACTGAGCCATATAACGTTCTCAGTAGCTTCCCCTGCCTCCTCTTACCCATACTCAGGAAAAAGTCACTTGGTGGGAGTTTACAAAGACTATGACTAGAAGAGAAATTAAATCATTCACTGCATCACAGTTGATAAATTTTGTAGGTACCTTGCTACACAAGTAGCTAAATGTACTTTTGGCTGTGTGAAATATAATTAGAGACTTCTGAAGTGAAGATAATTGAAAATTCTTTCTAGAGATTTCATCCCCAAATGGTTATTAATCTGCTCTCTGCTAATATAAACAAAGTTGGTAGTGGGAAATAGAAAGTCTCTCAAAAGATAAACCAAAGCAAGTGTCATTGAGTCAATTCTGACTCCTGGTTACCCTGTAGGGCAGAGTAGAGCTGCTTCATAGGGTTCCTGAGCCTGTAGATCTTTACAAAATCAGACTGTGCCTTCTTTCTCCCACAGAGTGGTTGGTGCGCTTGAACCACTGACCTTACAGTTCACAGCCCAATGCTTATCACTGCACCACAAGCTCGCTTTAAAGATAAAATAAAAGTATCATGTGCTCTCATAAGCAGCTCCTTATGAAGCATTCAATTTGTAGTTTTTTTGAAGTTTTGCTATTGATGTCGTGTGGTATTAAATTGATTATGACTCATATTGACCTTTTGTGACAACAGAACTGCCCCACAGGATTGAATATTTTGTTGTGAAAGTTTGCACAGCAAATTAGATGCCCATCCAGTAATTCATACGCATGGATCTGTGGCATTGTTACACTTTCTGTATGTGTCAGCACACTCACTGTTTCCACTTCCCCTACAGCCCTTTTCCATCCAGCCAGTTTTCCTGTACTTACCTGTCGTCTCATTGTCACTTTTATGCAAAGCTTGTCTGTTTGGTCCCGTCTAGTTGATTGTTTAAATGTCCTCATAGTATTTTCTTGGCTGTAATGTTTATGGAAGCAGATTACTAAGTTTCCAAAGTTGTAACTGTGAAAGAAGAAAATCTTACATACTCTGTTAGGTGTGAAGCCTATGAAATCAGCATGATTTTATTTAAAGTATCAAGTGGTTTCGAAACACAGCATTTCATGAATAAAATGCATTGATCTGAATCCAAATAGCATTTCAAAATTGCAATATTAGAAATGAGGAATATAAAAATACCAACATGCAATAATTTTTTATACAGTCTACCACAGAGGAATACCAATTACTTATTTCAGTTAAGGAAGGAACAGGATTGTTAATGTTACATATTATATGTTGCATATGATTAGCATAGTGAGTAATATTAGCACTATTGTCAGGGACAGAGACTCAGTAGTTAGATTTATTTATTTATTATTTAATAAATAATAAATTTATGATGTCACAATTAACCCCTTTGCTTTCAATGAGAATATCAAGGGTCCCTCTATTCTAGAATATTACTTTTTTAATCATTGCTATTTTGGGACTGACCTTTTGAAGCCCATTGCCATGGTCATTCAACGCAGTTTGTAGACATTTGGTCAATAGTTTTAGATGGTCCACAATATCTTTAAGGCCTTCTTAAGGTACGAATACTGCTATTAAAAGTGCTCAGGCCAGTATGTCACTAATCAAAGCTGTCAAGCTCTTAATATTAGTTCACTAGAGGATAAACGTTCAGTTAAAAATGAGGCGGCTTCAAAAGATTTGTGGAACATTGTTGTTGTTGTTGTTATGTGCCATCGAGTCGGTTCCGACCCATAGCGACCCTGTATAGGGTTTCTGAGGGTGTAAATCTTTACGGGAGTAGAAAGCCTCATCTTTCTATATTCATTATATTTTAATTCCATGAATTTTTTGAAGCCCCCTTGTAAGTCCTGAAGTCCAACTCAGGCCCAGAGTGTATCTTCCTTTCCAGGTAGGCATGAGTCAGGTCCATAGGTTAGTCCCATATAGACAAAAAATGATGTTAGAGAATACCTAATAGATAACTGAGTATCGTAGCCTGTCGATGATCAGCCAGTCTGTTGCTTTTAAAGTTATAACTAATCTACATTCAGACATTGGAAAGTATCCCATATATCTGTTAAAAGCTGGGTTATTCATGTGCATGTGGTTAGATTGTTCTCAGAAAAGAGGAACAACCTCATTTCGCCTCCCTGCTTGGGGAGTTAACTAAATGAATCATTTCACAGTTGTTGATAAAAACCTACAATACTAAGAGTACTGTGGTGGGTTTGGAAGATAGTTTAGGTAGTTCTTCTTGGACAATTTTATTTAGTAAATTAAGAATTGTATAAAGACTAATGGTTAAATTATTGCTTAGGCTTGTTTAGGTCTGAAGAGGCCATTTGTCAATGGAAAATCTAATAATGTTTTTTTTCTTTACATTATTTCTCCATTGTTCTTATATCCATTGGTCAAAAGCAACCCAGTTAGATCCTTGTAGTGGAGGGACCCACCAGGAAGGCCAAATGGACTTGAGGATAGGAGGGTATCAAATAACAAATTTACCTTTAAAATGATGAGCATAAGCATCTGCCAAGTTTTCCTAACATAGAGACATGAAAAGATATGAAGCACATTTTAAGGTTTGTCAGGGTCTTGGATCAGCCTCCTATCTCAGGTGTTTTCTACTTCTGGCCACAGGAGTGTTTAAATGTAACCGTCACTTTTCCAGTGGATTGACTTGTGCAAAGAAGAGTGAGTATTAGCCTATTTTAACCATGACAAGTGGATCTAGGTTTTTATTCCCTCTGATTTTGCTACTGGTGTGGTGCTATGGGTTAATGCGCTAGGCTGCAAAGTCAGTTTGAATCACAAGGTCGGTGTTTCAAGCTTACCAGCTGCTCCTTGGAAACTCTATACAGGGTCGCTGTGGGTCAGAACAAGAAACTCTGGTAGTGTAGTGGTTATAAATTGGGCTGCTAATCTTAGGTCAGCAGTTCAAGACTACCAGCAGTTCCACGGAAGAAAGACAAGGCTTTCTGCTCCAGTAAAGATTTACAGCCTCAGAACCCTATACAGGGTGGCTATGAGTCAGAACCGACTCCGCGGCACACAATTACCACCACCACTATGGGTCAGAACCGAGTAGGCGGCATTTAACAACAACAAATTTGGCTACACAAGGATCGGTGAGGAGGACTAAATACGGTGTTTCCCACTGAGCTTCTAACAGGTCTTTTATTTGATGTCTCTTCCAGTCTGTTTTTCTTGGATGATTTTAGGCTGACTTTGAGAGTGTAATTTCTATTTGTCAAAGGTTTCTCTAACCTGTGAAAGATATTCTTTAGAATATTGGATTAAAGACTGGCGATAATTCAGGTTGAACAGTGACTGTAACTAAGATAAAAAGGTAAAGAAATACATTATAAGTTTTGTCAGGGTCCTGGATCAGCCGGTTGTTAAGTGCCGTTGAGTCAGTTCCTACTCAGTGACCCTTGAGAATGGTTTCTGAGGAGTGCTTGGTGAGTTTGAATCTCCAACCTTGCAGTTCAAACCTTGTGGTCAAGTACTTATCCCACAGCACCACACCAGGACTTCGGTCTGGGATAAGTTTAAAGTTTCATAAAACTTTGTTATTGGGTCTGTATGATTATTAGCTTATCTATACTAGACCGGTAGACAGAGGGTGATAATAACAGCACAGCTTTTGAAAAGTGGCAATAACTCGACACAGTTCTTGGTTGACTTGCTTGGTGAAATAAGTTCCCTGATGACTGCAAACAGTGTTTGGTGTCCTCAGGTGGATATGATGACTTCAGGAAGTTCCTTTCCTGTAAAGGTTTCAGTGGCATGATAGAAGGGGAAGACTTGTACGCAATGTGAAAATCTACACGTCATTACTAATAGATATTTATAACTATTTGAGGGTGAGTAAAATAATGCTATCATTCAAGTATAGGCCTAGAAGGCAAAGGGTATTATCCGGAAGAACTTTGGGGTGTTTTCTGGCAAATAGGGCAATGGATAGCAACACATTTGGCAGCCATGAAAATTTTTCCTGGCTCAGATTTTTTTAATGTCTCAATTGGTTTCTTTTTTCCCATGTAGAAACCTTCAGGTAAAGCTCACATTATAGGAACATGCAGGAAATGGGGTAAGACAGTTTTCTTATGGCCAGTCTGCAATGTCTAGTGGTAGGATTTTGGACCATGCCTTTTTCCGTGCCCTAATTTTGCCTGTTTGGGCTAATTGTTGATGTTTTTAAAGTTTTCCTAGAGTTAATTCATGAAGATTGGAATTATCAATAGACAAATTTAGGGAGTCTTATTTATCATATTTTAGGGAGTCTTATTTATTGTGGTGTGGCACTGCAGGTTATGCACTGGACTGTGAACCACAAGGTTGACAGTTCAAACCCACCAGCTGCTCCTCAGAAACCCTATACAGGGTCACGATGACTTGGAACCAACTCTATGGCACTTTACTACTACCAAGTAATTTATCATAAGTGCAGAAATAACTTGAGAGGCAGCTTTTGTGTGACTGCCAGATCAAGATAATTTCTTTTCATTTCTTCATTTTGGGGTATGCTGTAGGGCTGGTGAACCTGTATTTTAATAACAGCAGTTTCAGAGGGGACACAGCACCTAGAAGATCTGCTACTAAAACTCTAGCTTTTATGGCATTTTCAGAACAGGTGAAAATTTTTGTTTCTATAGCATGCCAAAATCACATATGATTTCAAAACAGTATGTAGTGGGACTTCGGATAAGATGGCAAACTAGGCAGACACATTGCACAGATCCTATACAACAAAGATCTGATAGGCAAAACAACATAGGAGGACATTATGCTGAGTAAAATTAGTCATTCAAAAGTATGAGACCAATGTTGTGAAAAGTTAAGAAAAGGGTTTTCTTGACAAAAGAAATAATCTATGGGGGAATAAACTAGATAGCGGATAGGGTAGAAGTGCAGTGAGGATCTCTATCAGCAATAACACAGAATACCGGACCAAGCAGATTCAGGGATAGTGGTCCCAGAACTCTGAAGAAACAATCTATGATGGTTAAGGGGGTTGTTGTTAAGGTGCCATTGAGTCGGTACCGACTCATAGCGACCCTGTGTACAACAGAATGAAACACTGCCCGATCCTGGGCTAACCTCACAATTAATTGCCTCACTTGGCCCTTGATGCTGCCACTTGGCCAGTCCGTCTCACTGGGGTCTTCCTCTTTTTCTCTGACCCTCCACCTTACCAAACATGATATCCCCCTCCAGTGACTGGTCCCTCCTGACAATATGTCCAAAGTATGAGAGATGAAGTCTGGCCATCCAGGGGGTTGTTGTTGTTGTTGTTAAGTGCCATCGAGTCGGGTCCGACCCATAGCGACCCTGTACAGGGTTTCCAAGGGTGTAAATCTTTACGGGAGTAGAAAGCCTCATCTTTCTCCCGCGGAGCAGCTGGTAGTTTCGAACCGCTGACCTTAAGGTTCGCAGCCCGATTCGTAACCACTACGCTACCAGGGGGTAAGGGGATGGAATTATTCATTGGCTACAGGGTAGACACATGTTAACCTGGGTGATAGGGCAGGCAATATTCAACAAGAAGAAGACTAGTAGAGGAAAGATAAAGGTAGCAGGAGACACATGGAGGATTACAACAAAGTGAGTACAGGTAAGTACTAAAAACTGTTGGTACATGGAGGGGATTGTAACCATGTACGTGAAGCAAAGTGTATTGTAGAAAGTAAAACTTGATCTGCCCCATAAATGTTTGTTCAGTTCACAATAAAAAGTTAAAAACAGACAAACAAAAAGCAATAGCATCTCTAAAAATGTTATTAGATTTTATTTAAGCAATTCAGGAACATTTCTTCAGAAATTTATGGTGGTGGCTGTGTGCCATGGAGTCGGTTCCGACTCATAGCTACCCTGTACAGGGTTTCTGAGGCTGTAAATCTTTATGGGAGCAGAATGCCTCATCTTTCTCCTGTGGAACAGCTGGTAGTTTCAAACTGCTGAACTTGATGTTCGCAGCCCGAATCATAACCACTACGCTGTCCTAAATCCTCTGGCTCTGATATCCTGTTAAGAATTACCAATAATTTGCCACTGTGGGCTAATGTGTCAGACTGCAAAAGTCATTTGAACTGCAAAGTCGGTGGTTCAAGCTCACCAGCGCTCCCTTGAGAACCCTATAAAGTGTCTCTATTGGTTGGAATCGACTCAATGGCACTTAACAATAAAACAACAACATAGTACACATATCCTACAGATTGGAGGAATAGATTTGTTACGTTATTTTATGTATTTCTCTTGCTCTCATGAAATCACTATACTTGGCTAAAAGTCCAAAATGATTCATTAATATATCTGACAGTTAATTTTAGGAGTGCAGCCACACATAGATGTTGCCTTTGTTTGTGCCTTAGACTCCTCACAACTTGATGGCTAGATTTTGAGAAAGATGGTGTTTTGAGGAGGGTGGTATCTCAAGAACGGGCTTTTAAAAAGCTACAAAGCTGCTTATGGTTAGTTTCTGAAGAACCGTAATGCTGACCTCCACACTGAATCATAATTGCCATGAAAATCATCAAGGCACTGGAACAAAGATGAGCTATATCCTTTAAAGTGAGACAGTCTTCCCAATTTGTGATCCTCAGAGGCACTTAAGGGAGTTAATTCTTTGTGATTTAAAAATGCATATTCTATTAATAAAATATCCCCCCCTTTTTAATTCTTTTCTAGGATGGATCTATAGTCCTTGACTCTTGCGAAGTGTCAACAGAAAATGTTCAAATTACTCGGTTTCCAAAACCTGAGTTAGAGATTCAGTTTACACCTTTGCGGCCAAACCAAGTGGCAGTGAAACACCCTGGTTGTAACTCACCAGTGACGGTTAAGATTTCCAAATCCAGGAAGAGGAAGAGTAATGAAATGGATGAGGTAAATGGCCAGAGTGATAAGGAAATAGAACAAGCAAATCTTACCACTATTATTCTGAGTCATACAATAGACCCTGCTACACTGTTAGAGACAAAAATATTAATTTATGTTAAATTTTATACCCTTTAAGAATATCCCTGGCTTAATAGTCCTCAAATTCAAAAATCTTACGGATATTAAAAGATGTTAGCTCATGTTTGTTGCAGGGAAGATGTGATAGCTCAAACAGCAGGGTATAGTATTGGAATGTTGTTTGAATATACTGCAGTTCAAACCTTGTCACTCTCTCTCCTTTGGAAAGCTTGCATAGTTATCTCATTGCTAATGGACAAGGTGGGCAAACCCCATCTTTATCACTAACTGTATGGCAGGGATCAACACAAGTCCAGTGGATGGATCCAGACTTCACCTTCCTGTATCTCTGTCCCTTGCTGACAGCTACTTCTTCTGTGGCACACACTCTCATCCTTAACACCCAGAATTCTGGGTAGCAGCCCTAGGCTCAGGAGTATGCACAGCTTCTAGCACTTTCAACCACTGGTCCTAGCTCTCTAGGTCACAAGTTGGAGCTACTTTTTGTCACCAAGCTACCTAGAGTGGAGTCTGCAGAAATCAACATCCTTCACAGCTTATCTCTGAATCGGTCACCCTGATCTAACACAGTTCCATAACTTCTTGTAGGTTCAGTAATTCACAGACTGTTACTTTAGTGGACTCCTGGTATGATGCTGTAGGATCAGCACTGGACCACAAGGTCGGCACTTCAGACCCACCAGCTGCTCCTTGGAAACCCTATGTTGATTTGTTAAGTGTTGTTGCATTGTTTCTGACTCAGAGCAACTTTGTATAGGGTTTCCAAGGAGCAGCTGTGGGTTTGAACTGCCAGCTTTGTAGTTAGCCTTCCAGTGCTTATCCTACAGCACCACAGGGTCCCTATTAGTCAGAACCAACTCCAGGGCCCAGGACAACACCTATGCTTACATTGTTAAGTTCCTGGAATGTGGCTTCCATTGTGCCCAGAGACATTCCATACCGTCTCCTGTGCACCAATTCAGGAAATCCCAAATGAGGAAGCCCCACTGTCCCTTAGTCTTTGCGGCCCAATTCATATTGCTAATTAATGAATATGCATGATGGACTGCAACCTAAGGCCTGTTGCTAGGATGGGGCCTGCAGCCTTACTCATTTACACATAAAGTTAAGTGTTCCCTGCCTGTTTCATAAAACACAGGCCTTTGATTGCTGCCAGATACCAAGGACAGTTTTCAGAAACCAGACAGGAGGCCAAACCAAGTTCTTTCTTCCTTAAAGAGTGAAAAGTGTTGTTGCTAGAACTCAGAGAAACTGAAATGACTAATGTCCTTGAGTATAATCTTTGTCATTTAACTGAAATCATAAATCTCTGGTTCTCTGAAGCTTTAGAAGAGAAATTATTTTCTATCAGCTTGTAGTGGTTACGAGTCAGGCTGCCAACCTCAAGGTCAACAGTTTGAAACTACCATCTGTTCTGCGGGAAAAAGATAAGGCATTCTGCTCCTGTAAAGATTTACAGCCTCGGAAACCCTGTGCAGGGTCTCTGTGAGTCGGAACTGACTCCACAGTGTTTAACAACAACAACATATTGTTTACCTATGACCCCTTCTTACTATAGCTTTCTGATTGTAGAACTTTTAAACATTCTGCTATCATCCTAAGCATGCACATTTGATAAATCATATAAGCATTCTGAAGGAACTTTGGTAGCGTAGTGGTTACGAATTGGGCTATGAACCGCAAGGTCAGCAGTTAGAAACTACCAGCTGTTCCGCAGGAGAAAGATGAGGCTTTCTGTTCCCTTAAAGATTTACAGCCTCGGAAACCCTGCACAGGGTCTCTGTGAGTAGGTTCTGACTCCACGGCACATAACCACCACCACCATAAGCATTCTGATCCTCCATATCCTGCCTTTTACAATGATGGATTAGAGATAATGTATGTAAAATGCTTGTCTGTTTCTTTGCACTTGGTTGTTGTTAAGTGCTTTCCTATCAGTTCTGACCCATAGCGACCCTGTACAGGGTATCTGAGGAGTGACTGGTGAGCTTGAACTGCTGACCTTGCAGTTGAAACGGCTTTGCAGTCTGGTGCATTAACCCACAGTGCCACACCAGGCGCTTGGTAGGTACTAATAAATGAAAATAGTTATTTCTAAATTAACTTGTTCTAATAAACATTTTTATCAGTGGAGAAAAGATTAAAGTTGTCAAGAACTTCATTCTTCTTGGATCAAACTATCAACATTCACAGAAGCAGCAATCAAGAAATCAAAGGACGTATTGCATTAGGCAAATCTGCACAAGACCTTTTTAAAGTGTTAAAGAGCAAAGATGTCAACTTGAGGACTAAGGTGCGTGTGACCCAAGCCATGGTATTTTCAATAACCTCATATGGATGTGAAAGATGGATAGTGAATAAGGAATTGATGTTTTTGAGTTATGGTGTTGGAAGAGAATATTGAAATTCCCATGGGCTGCCAAAAGAACCAATAAATCCATTTTGGAAGAAGTGCAGCCAGAGTGCTCTTTGAAGGCCAGGATGGCCAAATTTCGTCTCTCAAACTTTGGACATATTGTCAGGAGGGACCAGTCCCTGGAGAAGGATATCATGTTTGATAAAGAGGAAGACCCCAATGAGATGGATTGGCTACGTGGCAGCATCAATGGACTCAAGCATTGCAACAGTAGTGAGGTTGGCCCAGGATCAGGCAGTGTTTCCCTATCAACTCTGTCTACAGAGGCGATAGCATTGATACTTGATGTGAAGACTCCAACCTTCTCTGTTGGTATTTAGAGTTACTACCTCCATGACTATAGGTCAGGTTCATCAAATTGTAGCAATTTACCCTTGTTTCCTTTATCCAAAAAAAATTTTTTTTTTATCTTCCTGTAGTCGAGTTCTGATCATCAAGCCATCGAGGCTAGGTCAAAGGGATACTATCTGCAAGTTTGGGTGTTCTTGTGCATCTCCCCTCACTTCATATCAGCTGTATTCTTCACTCTCAGCTCTAGCCCTCCATGCCTGTGTCCTTGTCCATGGACTCAGGTGTCCCCAGGTCTCACACCACACTTCGGGCCAAGCAGCTCTTCCTCTTCTCTCTCTCATCTCTAGGTCAACAGGAGTATATGGAGCGTGACTGAACTCAGCCCATTTCTTTATTGCTGCCTTTCCCCTTCTTCCACTCACCAGTAGACCAGTGTGGTTGCCAACAAGCTTACATGCCTGTTCATGTGTTCCCTTTGAGTTTCAGTCTTGGAGGCGGGTGGTAGCTTGGAATCTGAGATTCATTTATGATATTTTCTTGGCATTTCCTCTTGCCTTTTATTTATTTTTTTCCCCCTTATACTTAAAATCTTTGGTGCAACCATGATTTGTACCAGGTCAGTACCTAGTGGATGTTCCTACAAAGCACTCCACAAAAGAGCCTGTGTGGTAGGTAAGGAAGTTTTTCTTGATTTTCCATATTTTACCTGTGCTTATGCTGAAAAGTGTTGTCAGATTATATTGTTTTTGATGTCACTAAATTTTAATTGGAAGTCTTAGGCATTGATGCTCTGTATGATTTAGAATTTGGGGAGAGGGTAGGTGTAGTATTGTACATTTCATTTTAAAGATTTATTGCTGTCTTTTTTAAAAGATGAGATTCAAATCAAAGACAAATCCTTTCTATTGGTTTTTGGCTTTGTTTTGTTGTTATGTGAGGAGCTGTCGAGTCGGTTCTGCCCTTTAGCAACACTATGCACAACAGAACGAAATACTGCCTGATCCAGTGCCATCCGCACACTTGTCCTGTTTGAGCCTATTGCTGCTGCCACTGTGCCAATCCATCTCGTTAGGGGGTTCTTCCTCTTTTTTACTGAGTCCTCCAGGAACTGGTCCCTCCTGATGTTCAAAGTGTGAGAGAAGAAGTCTGGTCATCTTGGTTTATAAGGACCATTCTGGTTGTACTTAAACCAATGTATTTGCTCTTATGACAGTCCATAGTACTTTCAGTATTCTTCACTAATACCATAACTCAAATGCATCAATTTTTTTACAGTCTTCCTTATTTATTGCTGAGCTTTCGCATTCATATGATGTTATTGAAAATACCATGGCTTGGGCGAGGCATACCTTAGTCCTCAAACTAACATCTTTGCTCTTAAACACTTTACAGAGGTCTCGTGCAACAGATATTGCAGCATGTCATTTGATTTCTAGACTGCCTCTTCATGAGTGTTGATTGTCAATACAAGCAAAAAGAAGTCATTGACTACTTCAGTCTTGTCTCCATTTATCGTGATATTATTTATTGGGCCAGTGGTGAAGATTTGTTGGTGTTGTTTTTACATTGAGGTGCAATCATTGTCTTTGATTTTTGTCCTCTTCATTTCTAGCAAGGTTATATCTTCTGTCTATAGCCGGTTGTTAAGGAGTCTTCCTGATACCACGTTCTCTTCATATAATCCAACTTCTCAGATTATTTTCTCAGTATACAGATTGAATAAGTATGGTAAAAGAATACAGACCTGACACACACTTTGCCTGATTATATAAGCCATTCAGTGTCCACTTGTTTTGTTCCAACAACTGCCTCTTGTTCTGTGTACCGGTTCCTCAAGAGCTTAGTTAAGTGTCCTGGGATACCCATTCTTTGCAATGTTATCCATAGCTTGTCATGATCCACACAGTCGAAAGCCTTTGCTTAGTGTATAGAACACACGTCTTTCTGGTATTCTCTGTTTTTAGCCCAGGTCTATCTGACATCAGCTACTATATCCCTAGTTCCATGTCATCTTCTGAATCTGGCTTGAGTTTCTGGCAGTTCCCTGTCAATGTACTGTTGCATTTTTGAATTATTTTCAGCTGTAGTTAACTTGCAAGGGACATTAATGATATTGTTTAATGATTTCTGCATCCCATTGGGTTACCTGTCTTTGGAACGGGCACAAATATGGTCTCTTCCAATTAGTTGGCCAGAAAACTGTCCAAATTTCTTGGCAGAGATAAGTTAGCGCCTCAGTTTGTTGAAGTGCCTCAGTGTTGCCTCAGTTTGTTGAAGGATTTCAGTTTGTATTCTGTCAGTTCCTGGAGCCTTGTGTTTTCACCAGTGCCTTTAGTGCATCTTGGACTTCTTCCTTTAGTACCATTGGCTCCTCTTTTGATGCTTTCTGCATCATTTGTATTTGTCCATGGAATCCTTCAATATGGAAAGTTGAGGCTTGAATTTTTCTTTATTTTTCAGCTTGAGAAATGCTGAACATGTTCTTCCTTTTTATTTTTCTAACTCCAGGTCCTTGTAAATTTTATTCTAATACTTGGCTTTGTCTTCTTGAGCTGCCCTTTGAAATTTTCTGTTCAGCTCTTTGTCTTACTCATTTCTTCCAATTACTTTAGCATTTATACACTGGAGAGCAAGTGTTAGAGTCTCTTCTAACATACATTTGAACTCTTTGCTATCTTTCCTATATTTTTAATGATCTTTTGCCTTCTTCCTGTATGATTTTCTTGATTATCCCACAACTTTTCTTGTCTTGATTGCACATATGATCAATTTCACACTGAAGAAGTCATTAGAATTCTTCACTTTCATCATCACGTGCTTTACTAGTTGGTGCATACATTTGAGTAATATTGGTATTCATTGGTATTCCTAATAGACATGTGGAATCCTGGTGTGGCGCTGGACCTCAAGGTCAGTTTGAACCCCAAGGTTGGTGGTTCAAACTCACCAGCCACTCCTTGGAAACTCTATACAGGGTCACTATAAGTTGGAACCAACTCGACAGCACTTAACCACAACAATAGGCATGTGTTCCTGGTGTGGGTTAATGCCCTGGACTGCAAAGTCAGTTCGAACCACATGGTTAGTGGTTCAAGCTAACCATTCACTCCTGGGGAACCCTATACGAGGTCGTTATGAGTCGGAAGCGACTTGAAGGCACTTAACCACAACAACATTTGTAAGGATATTGCCTATCACAGACAGCACTGTATTTCAAGACAGATACTGAAATGTTCTTTTTGATGGTGAATGCTGCACCACTCTGTGAATTTGTCATTCTGTTTAGTGGTGGTTATGTGCCGTGGAGTCAGTCCCGACTCATAGTGACCCTATATAGGAGTTTTGAGACTGTAAATCATTACGGAAGCAGAAAACCTCATCTTCCTCTCGTGGAATGACTGGTAGTTTCAAACTGCTGGCCTTGAGATTAGCAGCCCAACTCATAACTACTGCGCTACCAGAGCTCCTTTCTCTGCATAGTGGACCCTATGATTGTTACATTCAAAGTGGCTAATACGAGTCCATTTCAGTCCACTAATGCCTAGGATGCTGGAGTCCTGATATAGCGCTGTGGGTTAATGCGCCAGACTGCAAAGCCATTTGAACTGCAAGTTCGGTGGTTCAAGCTCACCATCTGCTCCTCGGAAACTAAACAAGGTCACTGTGGAGTGGAACCGACTCGATGGCTCTTCACAACAACAACAACAATACCTAGGATATTGTTCTGTATGTGCGCCATGTAGTTTTTAACAACTTCCAATTTTTCAAGATTCATACTTGTACATTCCGTGTTCTCATTATTAGTAGATAGGTGCAGGCGTTTCTCTTCATTTTGAGTTGTTCCTCATCAGCAAATGAAGTCCTGAAAGATGTATTCCATTGCCATCATCTTGGTCAACTTGGAGAAGTCAGCTCTTCCCCGGTCATATTTTGAGTGCCTTCAAACCTGAGGGATTCATTCTCAAGCACTAAATCAGATAATATTCCAGTGCAATTCATACTTGTTTGGCTTCTGCCAATATATGTAACAGTGTTCTGCTGCTGTTTATAAGGTTTTCAGTTGCTAAACATTCAGAAATAGCCGTTCTTTCTTCGTAGTCTGGAAGCTCCACGGAAATCTGGCCTCATGGGTGAACTTGTTGTTGTTGAAAATACCAGTGGCATAGCGTCCACCGTGACAGCTACACTCAGGCCACTGCAGACCGACACACTGACTAGACGAGTGCTGGTACACCTTACTTAGATCATGTTGTTTTATTATTTGTTGTTTGTGAGAAAAAGTCCTAACTTTGGTAAGAGTTTCCTAACCTCAGACTACTGACATTTGGTCCAGATAACTCTTTGGGTAAAACAAGCTGTCGTGTCCACTTTACAAGTGTCAGCAGCATCCTTTCCTGTACCCACAGTCACAAGCTGTACCCTCTGTCTTCCCCTTACTCTGCTCCAAGTAATGACAACCAAAAATGTCTTCAAACATGTGTTCCCTGGGATCAACCATCCCTGATTTAGAACTACTATTTTAAATAATCATACAAATATAATAATAAATCATAAATAATCATTCATACATTTTTTTTAGGACTTGATGAAATGTGAAAATAAGAAGAATGCTACACCTAAATGTAATTTAAAGTTCCCTGTTTTAGAACACAGATCTTCGTCTATCAAAAAGGAACAAAAGGTTTGTCTTTGTCCCAAATTGACCATTTTCATAAAGTGCAAAGTAAAATTAGAAACAACACAGATGCTAAATTATGATTAGTAATTGTCCAGAAATCCAATTTTGTTCTGTTGTACTCATTTGTAATCCATTCCTTAAATATATAATTGTTTGAAATGTAACCTTTAACTTTTGGCCAGTAGCTGGCACTTTTTCTTGTGTAACTTGTGACTTAACACTGCCGGTCACGTTCCTTCTGACGCACATTCCTTCTCCTCATAAATGTTACCCTAAGTTCTATATCTTAGAATCTATCATCTGACTGGCTATTGTAATTCTACTTTTTGATTATGGCTTATTTTAGATGAAACATAGAGACATTAAACTTTCTGTTTTTGCTAAATCTTTTAAGCACAGCTATAGTTATATCCTCCTAACAGTTCATTACATCTAACGAAAAATGTGCTTGCTTATTAGGTTTCTATACGTCCATCATCTAAGAAAACGTATTCTTTACGAAGTCAGGCATCTACAGTTAGTGTAAATTTGACCCCTAAGAAAAATGACAGAACGCTACAGAAATTTGGAGACTTCCTACAACAGTCTCCAGCAATTCTCCAATCAAAAGGTTTGCATTGATTTAATAAATATGCTGTGTGCAGGGTATCTTGTAGTATATGGCTAGTGTATAAACCCAACAACAGTTTAATACAGTGAGTATTATACTACCTTTTCTAGGTACTGCAGGAGCAAAAAGATGAAAGGATGATAATATGCCTAGGTATTCACTGTGTTGTTGTTAAGTGCCGTCGTGTTGGTTCCGACCCACAGCGACCCTGTAGAGGGTTTCCGAGGAGTGACTGGTGAGCTTGAAACTTTGTAGCCCAGTGCATTAACCCACAGTGCCACACCAGGACTCCTGGTGGAGCAGAAAGATTTATATTTAAATGATCCAGGGAAGGCTTTAGTAATTTGTGGGAAAATTCCATTATCTTTTAATTCGATTTTTCCTTGAACTTCATCAAACCCCCTCATAGTAATAGAGGTATGAGCAAAGGGATAACAGTGCAGCGAAAAGAGCTATTCTGATTAGTGGGCTTTGGGAAGAATTTCACAGAGGAGATGAGATTTAACCTGCATATTGCACGGATGACATGATAATAGATAAGAAGGATATTTTAGGTTCCCTTCTGCCCCAAGGAATTACCCCTTCATGAGGTACTCATTGTTAATACTATGATGATATATATCCTTCACATGTTTTCCTTAGTATGTCAAAAACATTTTATTTATGTAAACATCTGCTTTAAAACATAATATACGTGTTTCTATTTGTGGGTAAGTCAGAAAGTTTTGCTGCAAAACCTTAGATACCTTTATTAAACAAAACATGCTCCATCTAGGTCTGTATTTCAGAGGCCAGTGTTTCTATCTCTGTAACCCTTCCCTGAAGAATTCTGCATGCTTCAATTTGTATCATGTCAAATTGGCAGTTTTGGCATACTTAGAAGACTACATATTTTTCTTTTTAAATGTTATATGAGTGTAAGAAACAGGTTAAAATTTGAAAAAGCAAGAACAAGGCTGTAGGGTGGATAGGGTAAAGTTTCTGAAAAAAAATTCTTGTAGGACATCCCTCGAAAAGTTGCTGTGGTGGAAAAAAATTCCTCAGCTTGAGTTTTCTGGCCTTTCCTTTACACTTTTTTTATAATATGTCCCTGTGAATGTCCTGTGTCCTTCAAGAAACTCTATCAAGATTACCCCTTGGGGATCCCCTAAACACTCACTACGTAACCTTTTGAGCTGAACCCTCTGCAGTGAGTTTGACTGGCTCAGCAGATCACCTAGAGTCCTGGTGTGGTGCTCTAGGGTAAAGCACTGGACCAAAAGGTCGGTGGGAACTACAAGGGCGGCACGGCAAAGTCACCAGCTGCTCTTTGGAAACCCTATACAGGGCTGCTGTGAGCCAAAACCAACTGGACATCACTTAACAGTATTAGATCACCTGGAAAGCCACTGCTTTGCTTGGATCTTGTGTTTGAAGGCAACCTAAGAAGACTGGATTTCCTGCAGCCATCCGCTGTGGCAGAGACACATTCTGTTTCAAATAAACCCGTTCGTCTATGAACTGAAACCCTAGTAGAAATACATTTTGATGTACCCTCACTGTCCATTAATTTCCCCAAATGGAAATACAATGGGACTTTAAAAACTATGGAAAAATTCCACTATCTTTTAATTCATTTTTTCCACGAACTTTTTGAAGTCCTCTTTTATCTTTTCTATTTAATTTGGTATATGTGCCCATTGGAAAAAAAAAATTGTGTGAACTAGGAAATTAAAAAATTCCTATAATTCCACTTTCCAGAGGCAAGCAACAGTTTTGTCTGTCTGAAAAATAAGGGTTTACAATATACAGACTGCTTTCACTTAATATTCATTATTAACATCTTTATATGCCGGTTCTTAACTAAATTTGACTATTTTCGATGCTGCTTGGTGTGTATTCTTCTGTGTAACACAGCATAAACTTCTTTCAAGTCATTAAAAACATGAATTTATTAATAATTCTCTAAGTTACTGAACGTTTACTCTGTGTTAAGGAACCTGGTGGTATAGTAGGTGAAGCATCGGGTTTCTAAGGCAGGGTCGGCAATGTCTCATTTACTTCGTGTGTTTGTGTGATCATTGTTTCATATGTTCATTAGGCAGTTCACTTTTTCTTTGTGAATGTTCTTTGGCCACTTACGTTATTCTTATACTTTGTGTATGTTCTTTTTTTTTTTAAAGGATTTCAGATCTGTAATAATTACTTTTATTTCAGTCATTAATTTAAAAACTGTTTTCCATAGCAAAGAAGCTAATTGAGACAATAAGCACTTCAAAGCCGATAAATATGGACGCAAGCAAAGAAAATGCATCTCGACCAAAACGAGCCAAACGGAAATTATACACAAATGAAATTTCATCTCCGATTGATATATCTGGCCAAGTGGTAAGCTAATCCTTACGTTTTGATAAATGTAAAGCTATTAAGTTCTTTTTAATTCTTTAATGTTGGTTATAGCTTTAATTCCATAATGGTTTGATTTTCTGCTTTTTAGATAACTTGAAATGCTTTAAATGCTCATTTTTGATCTATGGTGTGTTAAATAGAAATACTGCATTAGTGTATGAAAGTGTTATTCCTTTGCGTTTGAAAACTAATAGAGGAGTTTTAATCCCATCGATAGGATTAACTGCTATTTATTTGCATATAACAGCTGATTTACTTTTGAACTTTCCCACAGAAGTTACACGTATTTGGGCTAAAATGTACATGGCGGTAAACGTTGACATTTTGTCGTTTCCGCCCACCTTTCCTCAAGTTGATCTCGATTCTGTTAGGAAAACTGTTGTCGTCACCTTGATACTACGATTCTCTCACACTGAGCTGTGCTCGCTAGGGAAAATCTAATTTTCTATTCTGTTGGTGTTGGCTTAGAGTTCAAGATAAAGATAGAAAGATAATGAAAGGAAAAACCTTCACCCGTTAGTGGCCAAGAAAAATCAGGGAGAGACCTTTTGCAACAGTAGTTATTTAAATAGTTGAAGGTGGTTGGTAAAGAGTTAGAGTCAGTTAGGGAATGTTGCTGAAGAACTGTTCTGTTGGTCATGTTTCACCATCTGTCTGATTAGTAGCTGACTAGGAGGCCTGGTGTGGAGCTGTAGGATAAGCCAGGACTGCTAACCACAGGTCAGCAGTTCAAACCCACCAACCGCTCCTTGGAAACCCTATACTTGGATGCTATGAGTCAGAACTGACTTGACGACATTTAACAGCAACAGCATCATCTGATTAGTACATAATTTTGTTCTTTGGCTAAAGAAATATTGCTTTCTTTCTTACAGTATAATTCTAAGTTTTAAAATCATTGCTATGAAACATCTTTTATAAAACAATTATCTGAGGCTCTTGTTTTCATTTATTTCAATAACTATTTCATAGCATGTTGTTATTGCTGCTAAGCGCTGTCAAATCAGTTCTAACTGATAGTGACCCTGTATAGGGTCTCCAGGGAGCGGCTGCTAAGTTTGAACTGCTGACTTTTCCATTCAAACCGACCCTGAGGTCAAGTGCATATCCTAGAGCGCCATACCAGGACTCCATATCATCATTTATGAGCCCTGAGTTCATTATCAATTGTAGATGATTTGACTACAGAGTAAGCAGTGTTGACACTTTGATATAATATATTCTTTCTCCAGGTGTGAATTTTATGGAAGATTGTATACATGCAGTTTAAGAGGACAAAAGCTTTTATAATGTACTTACTATTCCAGTTTATTAAACATAAGAACCTACCCTATTTATTAACAAGGTTTTATTTTTATTTTCACTTGTAATTTAAAATCATGGTGAAATTGTAATTTCAGATATTGATGGACCAGAAAAGAAAGGAAAGTGATCACCAGATTCTCAAACGACGACTTCGAGCAAAGATGACTAAATAAATCTGTCCTGGAGAATGTGGACTACAAATCCTGTTATCACAATCATTGTAGCTTGTATCTAGACTTCAAACATAATTGTATATGTTATGATTCACTAAATCACTCTATATATCAATTGCTGTTTTATATATAGTGTAATTTTACTTCAATAAAGAATATAAGTCATTAATCATTTTCCTTGCATACTTTTATAAGGCTTTGATAACTAATTCTTACCCTGTTATCCAATGCATGGGGTCATTGAGGATCCTAAGACAGATGCTGTTATTAATTCTAGGCATGTATTTTGCAGGTAAGATATTTGGTTTACTGTATGGCATTGTAGGCTAAGCACTAGACTGCAAGGTCGGCAGTTCAAACTCACCAGGCACTCTTCGGAAACCCTGTACAGAATTGCTGTGTTGGAACTAATTCCACGGCACTTAACAACAGCAGTAACACATTGTTAGCAACTTTGTGATTTCTCCTCTGGGAGGTGTGAAGGGGGCCTTTGGAAGATTGTATCATTTACCTCCCTGTTGTTACTGTTCTAACTCTAGGCCCTGTAAAGGCTTCCCAAGGTGTGGCTGGTGGGTTTAAACTGCTGAACTTGTGGTTAGCAGTCCAGTGCTTATCCTACAGTACCACACCAGGACTCCCTAGACTGCTCTTTTTCCTTTATTTTAATGGCGGAATGATTATCTCAGAACTCATTACTGATTAGAGAGGCTTCTGTCTCAGTGGTTCTTAACCTTACATTAAAATTGTTGTTGTTGTCAGGTGCCATTGAGTCAGAACAGACTCATAGCGACCCCATGCACAGCAGAACGAAACAATGTCCGATCCTGGGCCAACCTCACTACCGCTGCCACACTTGAGTCCATCAATGATGCC
>NW_006408521.1:14336694-14365882 GCF_000296735.1 Chrysochloris asiatica
TGATGCCACCTGGCTGATCCATCTCGTTGGGAGTCTTCCTCTTCCTCTCTGACCCTCCGTTTTACCCAGCATGACATCCTTCTCCAGCGACTTTTTCCTCCGGACAATGTGTCGAAAGTATGAGAGACGAAGTCTAGCCATCTTGGCCTCCAAGGAGCACTCTGGCTGCACTTCTTCCAAAACAGATCTATTGGTTCTTTTGGCAGTCCATGGCACTTTCAATGAGGTGTTCTGCTCCTATAAAGATTTACAGCCTCAGAATCCCTACGTCGGGTCACTATGAGTCGGAACTGACTCCATGGCGCACCATTACCACCATGAAGCCATTAAGTAGTCACATAGAGTGGACATTTTTAAAATAAGATCATTCTAAGAGCTCAGCAAATAGAAATCAATGCATCAACAGAAGCAAGTTTTTGCTGTTAGTCATCTTTTCTATGATTTGTGGGGATTGGCTTTTCATTGGCTAAGGTTTGGAAGTAGACCACCAGGACTTTCTCCCTGTAGTCTGTATTAGTCTGGAAGCTCTGCTGAAACCTGTTCCACTTCACACCAACACACACATCTCCACTGAGGGAGGGTTGGTGACTGCCTGAGGTGTATTCACTGAGAATCAAACCCAGGTCCCTTGCCTGAAAGGAGAGAACTCTACCATAGAACCACCAGTGCCTCCGCTCCACCGTAGATTCTGTCACAGCTATAAACGTGAGCACTCTGCCCATCTGTAGCTGGAGATGGTTAATGCAATGTAGGTGAAAATCACTGGGGAGGCCTTCCTTTCCTGAACAAAATGGCAAAGCCTGCCAAGGAAAAAATTTCCTGCTCCCAATAGTCTCCATTACCATCATCTTGAGGACATAAAGCTTGGAGGTGGGTTAACCATCACTTGTCCATAAGATGACAAATGTGAGAAGGAAAAAGCCAATATACAGCAGAGGACAGACAAAGGAATCTGGGTCCCTCCTTGGTGACAAATCTGAGCAGCCACTTAACACGGAACAGCTAGTTCTGAATTTGTTTTGAGGAAAACAACCTTTTTGTCTGGTTTATTATTACTTGCAGTTAAATTCATTCCTAACTCTTCCATCACTGAAAAATTATATTGGCACATGTTATTAGGTGCCATCGAGTGTGTTCCAGCTCATACAGCCCTGTACACAAATAGAACTGAACCCTGTTAGGTCCAGCCCATTGCTGCTGCCACCATGTCAGTCCATCTTGTTGGGGGTCTTCCTCTTTGTTGCTGACCTTCCACTTTACTAAGAATGGCATCCTTCTACAGGGAAGGGTGCATCCTGATGACATGTCCAAATTACAAAGAGTCTTGCCATCTTTACTTCTAAGGAGCAGAATAACTATTTTCCCCAAGATACATTTGGTTCTTTTGGCCATCATGGTACTTTTAATATTCTTCTCCAACAGTTCTTGATCATATGCTGCCTCTTGAAATGGTTGAACGTCAACCATTTCTTTCTGGTACAGTGACTCTGTGTATACCTTCTATCGTCTTGTGATGCTTCCTGCATCATTCAGTATCGTGTTTATAAAAACCTTTAATATTGCAAGTCGAGGTGTGAAAGTTTTCTTCAGTTCTTTCAGCTTGAGAAAGGCTGAGCAAGTTATTTCCTTTTAGTTTTCTAACTTCAGGTCTTTGCACATTTCATTATAATGCTTCCTTCGACTTCTTGAGTCGCCCTATGAAATTTTCTGTTCACTTCTTTTACTTCATTTCTTCCAGTTGCTCTAGCTTCTCTATGCTTAAGAACAAGCTTCAGAGTCTTTCCTGACATCCATTTTTGTCTTTTCTTTCTTTCATGCTTTTTTTAGTGACATTTTGCTTTCTTTATTCATATATGATGTTCTTGATAATCTTAAAACTTCTGCTTTTCAGTAATTAATGTCTGATGCATCAAACCTGTTCTTGAGATGGTCTCTATAAATTCAGGTGGGATATACTCAAAGTCAAAGAGTTATTTTAATTTTCTTCAGCTTTAGCCAGAACTTGCATCTGAGCATTAGCAATAATTGGCCTGTGGCCTTGTTTTGGCTGATGATATTTGTGTTTCTCCACTGACTCTTCCACAAACGCTGTCAGTTTGATACCTGTGTATTCCATCTGGTGATGTCCATGTATATAGTCACATTTTATGTTGTTTTAAAAAGGTCTTTGCCAGTAATTGGTTTTTACAAAGTTCTGTCATCTCCAGCATCATTTCTGTCACCAATGTCATCTTTCCAGCTTTCCCATTCCAATCACCAGTAATTATAAATGCATCTTCATTGCATGTTTGATCAATTTCAGACTGAAGAAATGGGTAGAATTCATTTTGTCATTACTGGCTTTAGTGGTTGGTTGGTAAATTTGAATAATAGTGTTATTAACTAGTCTTCCTTATAGGCGTGTGGATTTTATCCTATCACAGACATCGCTGTGCTTCAAGATAGATCTTGAAATGTTATTTTTGATGATGAAAACAGCACCATTCCTCTTCAAAGTATAGTAAACCATATGATTGTCAGATTCAAAATGGCCAATACCAGTCCATGTCAGCTCACTGAGACCTAGGCGATGGATCTTAACATGTTGCCTTTCATTTTTCCAACTTCCAGTTTTCCTAGGTTCACGCTTCGTACATTCCATGTTCTTATTACGAATGGATGTTTGCAGCTGTTTCTCTTCATTTTGAGATGTGACCATTCTCATCATCAAAGTCAACTCTACTTTGAGGAGGCAGCTCTTCCCCAGTGGTATCTTGAGTGCTTCCCACCCTGAAGGGCTCATCTTCTGGCACTACATCTGACACTGTTCTGCTATTTGTAAGGTTTTCAGGAGCTAAACATTCAGAAGTAGTCCACCTCTCCTTCTTCCTCGTCTGTCTTAATCTGGAAGCTCATCTGAAACCTGTCCACCATGAGTGAACCTGCTGGGATTTAAAATACCCATGGCATAGCTCCAGAATCACAGCAACATGCAAACTGACAGATGAGTGGTAGAATTTGACCATAGAATTCTTCAATATTGCAATAAGAGGCTTGAGTTTTTTCTACAGTTTTCAGTTTGAGAAATGCTGAGCAAGTTATCCCTTTTGGTTTTCAAACTGGTCTTTGCACATTTCATTAGAATTTCCTTTGGCCTCTTGAGCTGCCCTTTGAAATTTCTGTTCAGCTCTTTTACTTTCTGATTTTTTCTAGTTGTTCTAGCTTCTCTACATTCAAGAGCCAAGTTTCAGAGTATCTTCTTACATACATTTTTGTATGTTCTTTTAAACGATCTTTTGCTTTTTTTCCTGTATGATGTTCTTGATGTCAGCACAAAATTCTTCTGGTCATTAGTGTCTAATGCATCAAATATTTTCTTGAGATGGTCTCTAAATTCATTTGGGAGATACTCAATGTCATATGTTGGCTCTTGTGGACTTGTTTTAATTTTCTTCATCTTCAGCCAGAACTTGCATATTGATGGTTTGTTCCACTTTTGGCCCCTGACCGTGTTTCGGCTGATGATATTAAGCTCTCTACAGGTGAGGTTCAAGTGTATAGTCACTTTATGTTGAAAAAGGTATTTGCGTTGGCTTGCAAATTTCCATCATGTGATCTCTAGCATCATTTTGATCACCAAGGCCATATTTTCCAACTACTGATCCTTTCTCATTATGTAGGAGGGACTTTAAAAAGCTCATGGAAAAAACAGAACTAAAAGATAATGGAGTTTTTCTATGGTAATCTACCAAACATTCCTGCCTTAACAACATTTTCTGAGCCAAATTATGTAGTTGGACATCTTTCCTGATAAGGTTAATATTTCAACAGACTTCTCCAAGAAAATCCAGGATTCATTCTCACTCTTGCTTTAATAAAGATGACAGGAAACAGCAGCTATTTTCTCTGCAGGAGCCCTGTTATTTGCGTCAACTACAACCTTTCATGTCACACAGCTCAGGACACATTCCTCCTATGTGAAGTCAGACAGAGATGACATCTGATTGACTGACTGACTGACAACATTTAGGGACATGAACACTGGTTTATTAATTATTCTCCCCCTGAAAACAAAACACGAAGGTCAAGTGAAACTTGGCCTTTCACTGCAGGTAGTCAAGTGCTAAGATGCAAACATTTCCAATTCTAGTTAATAGTCTTGTTCCCATTTCTACAAATCTGGGTGGAAGTTAGATGGATGGAAACAAGACGATTTGGGAATGATTGGGCTCAAGGAACCAGTCCTTCTAAGAGGTACTGATTTCTTTTATTCCTGATTCTTTTTAGCACTTCAAATGCATGGCTGTCTGTTGAGCACCAAGCTTCTTGATAGGATGATCAACTTGTCCCAGTTTACCTGAATCTTTCAGGTTTAAAATGGAAATTGCTAGATCCCAGTAAAACTTTTTGTTCTGGGGCAAAGGAACAGTTGGTAACACTAACAGGAATGATAAAAACAGATAGTTAAGGAAGAGTCACCATTAATCAATTATGACTAAGGTATGTTGTTGTTGTTAAGTACCGTGGAGTCGGTTCTGCCTCCTAGTAACCCTGCACAGGATTTCCAAGGTTGTAAATCTTTAAGGGAGCAGAACGCCTCATCTTTCTCCTGTGAACCCACTGGTGGTTTTGAACTGCTGACCTTGAGGTTGGCAGCCCGACTCGTAACCACTATGCTACCAGAACCTAAGATATGAGGGCAGTGGTAATAGAAGCTCAGGTATGGATTTGGCTGCTAACAATGGGTCCCCAAGTCACAAATTTTACTCCTCACCCTGAATTTAAGTTTCGACTGTCATCAGAGAAAGGTTTCTTTGGTACCGGTGGATTAGTAAACACGTTAACCTTCAAGGAAATTGGTCTCCAGAACGGAACTCATCAAAATCATTTGGAGAGCTCAGTAATGATTTTCCTGAATCTCACCCCAAATCTAGCAAGCATGATTACTAAGGGTCTAGGAATCTGTGCTTTTCGTAAGATCTTGGGTGATTTTAATGTGAAGCGAAAATGGAAAATCTGTGGCTCAAGTTGTTGTTAAGTGCCGTCGAGTCACAGTGTCTTGTTTTCCTAGGGCTGCCATAACAAAATACCACAAAGTTGGTGTCTTTAAAAAGCAGATTTTAATTTCTCTCAGTTCTTGAGGCTAAAGGTTGAAATCAGGGTCTCAGAGACATTGATTCCTTCTCTGTGCCTTTCTCCTGGTGTCTTAGGCTGAGTTCTTTAGAGAAGCAAAACCAGTGAAACTTATTAAGTGCTGTCGAGTCACTTCTGACTCATAGTGACCCTGTATAGGTTTTCCAAGGAGTGACTGGTGAATTTAGTTAACCTTGCAGTTCAAACCAACCTGGCAGTGCAGTGCATTAATCCACAGTGAGTGCTACCTCAAGACTATATGTATAAAGAGAAGATTATGCCAAGAAAATGGCTCACAATTGTAGAGTCCCAAGTCCCCACAGGAAAAAACAGCAAACTTTTCCTGTGTGTCCATTATATTGGGAGCAGGCCACACCCCTAAGGAATTATCCTTTCAATTGATTGGCTGCCCTTAGTCAATCATCATAGAGTTAATTATCCTGTATTAAGCTTCATGATAGGGATAACCACATCTTAACTGTCAAACCATTGGGAATCCTGGTCCAGTCAAGTTGACACCAAACCTTAACTATAACATATTTTCTGGTGACTGCCAGCAATCCTGGATGTTCCTTGGGTAATAGGTAAATCAGCTTCCATGATATGTCATTCCCTTCATATATATATATATATATATGTGATATATATATATATCACTCAGAAGGAATTAGGATAATAGGCTAATAAAACCTCTTCTGACCCAACTGAACTCTGTTTCCCCAAACAAGGTCACATTCACAGGAACAGGGGTTAAGACTTCAATGTGTCTTTTGGAGGAAACAATTTATAACAGGAAGTGATCTTCAAATATAGTAATCAGAATGTACACCACATAGTTTTGGAGATTACAATCAATACCATCTTCAAATGCATTTTGGTTATTCACCTCTAGCACTAAAACCACAAAATATTATAAATCAACATACTCGTATGCATTGAAACTTTATAAGGGTTGAGTCAAAAATATATTACAGTGGATGGCTACAGACAAGTTCACTCAGTAATATACCTGGCTTGGACTCATGGTGTAGTGCTGTAGGATTAACACTGGACTGAGAACCACAAAATCTGAAGTTCACACCCATCAGCTGCTCCTTGGAAACCTTAATACAGGGTCTACTCAATGGCGCTTAACAAGACTTGTTAAGGTGCCTTCCCAGATGATCTTCTGGACCATTACCTTCGAGGTAGATAGGTCATCTCAGAAGGTAATATAATGGTGACTGTTTTTTGAGATTTCAGAGGGGTAGTCTTGAGAGAATTTCTGGGAGGAACACAAGGCATTATGGGGGCTTAAGTTTTAAGAAAACTGACAACTGGTTAAGAGGAGGGCCAGGAAAGTTGCACAAAAGAATCTTTTAAATCAGGACAATGCATCTGCTCAATCTTCCAGGGTAGCAAGGGCTGTCCTCTGAGAGGTTTCTTGGGAAAAACTTATACACCATCCACCCTACAGTCTTGATATTAACCCGTCACATTTTTTGCTTCTCAAACTCAGAACATTTTAAAGGAACACGATTTTAGTCCCTTGAGGATGCCCAAACTACCGTTTCAACATGGAGTAAATTAAAGAGCACAGAATACTTTAGGGAAAGATTAGATGGAAACAGTCTTCAGAAGTGTATAGACCTAGATGGAAGATATGTTGAGAAACAATAGCTTCACATTTTTCTAAGATTTTTTTTAGCAATACTGTTTGACCTTCCCTCATTTGTTTCATTTTCACAGCAGTGTTGGAAGCTGGTTTTATTTTATTAGTCCCATTTTACAGATGAGAAAACTGAAGCCCAGAAAAGGTCTGTGGACCTGTAAGGGGCCGGGAGAGAATATTCCAGTCAGAAGTAGGTGCTAGTATAGATCTTTGAGGTGGGAGTGTGCCCAATTTTTTCCAGTGAGAAACAAGTCTAGTGGCTAGACAGGAGCTTGGCATTGTAGTTTGATCCGATAGAGATCAGCTGATCACGTTAACTTTGGAAGCAATTTTCTTGTGAGATAATTTGGATAAACTATTTCCAGGTTTCTCCAATTTAAGCCTACTTTAGGATGCTGTGCCTCCATGTCCCGTAGTAAAGCCCACACATTACAGGGCCTTTCAGCGGTCTGTACTGAAGAGCCTAGAGGACCATGTATACACACTGGTCAGAGAATTGCTGCCTTTTCATGGGCAGAACCTGGGGTGCAAGGATTGACTAGAAAAGACCATTATTTCATTTTACGTGTCTGTGTGGCGATGTTTCATTCTTACTGCCAGCAAGAGAGGCATTTTAGAACAAATCATGAGAGATCCAAGGATGGGTAGGGGCCATAAAGACAATGAACTAAAGCCTTAAACAAAGCCACCTGCTAACAATAGGCTTCTAAGTGGACTGTGTCCATTGGGTACACACAGGAGGAGATCTGGGACTCACTGCTGGGTCAGAAGTACAACCAGGAAATGGTTGTCTGTTCTAGACTATAAGAGATCAGAGCTGGAAGGCCACACCATTGTTCTGAAGTCCCATCCGTCAGTGAATTGGAACAGTAGTAGCACCCGTGCTCCATCCTAGAAGAGACAGGGTGTTGTAACCAACCCCGAGTAGAGGAATTACAGGAAACCTGCCATTTCTGCCTCAAATTCCTACTCTGCAAAATGAAAGCACACAAAAGAGAACCATCCCGAAGAGGAGGAGGTGTCAGGGTGAAAGGCCAATAGCAATGTGCATGCATTTCACGCCTGCCATCCCCTCCCCAGCCAGGAGAGAAAGACAAAGACCTCATCTACTCTTTGCTTGCCACCAGCATATTTCAGAGCAGAATTCCCTACTTGGAAGATAGTCAGCTTTGGCCAGGCCTACTCCAAAATGGCAAAGACAGTGTAACTGTGCCAGGATCCAGTACCTCTACAGCTTCCAGCTAAGGGAACCCACGAACAGCCTTAGGACAGCACAATCGGGCCTCAGGGCTGATTGCTACCGCCAGTAGGTGTGCGGTGTCGCTGGCCAGCACATCCCCCACAACATATTCCTACGACCTCCTCCTATGCCCGTAATATCAGCACCAGTGGTAGAGCCCCACACAGAACCAACTTCCCCAGGGTGTGTCCAAAGGAAACCCATCCCCACTGGTTACAATGACTGATGTGCAACTAGCCGAATTTGCCACAAAGAATTTGATCCCAGTCTTTCCCGCTGGTAACAGCCAGGGCTAGCAGGATGACCCTGGGAAGTTCTTTGAGTTTATATGCTGAAATCCGTGTTTCAGGTGTGTCAGAAGGAAACCCAGTGAACCTGAGAGCAAAGAGCAAGTGGAGATTTTCAAACCTCCAGAGGCCAATCGGCCCTCATTAACTTGGGCATAAAGTTGAAAGATGGCAACTCATGGAGTGCATGAAAGCTGGTGTGGGAGATCGACAAGGTGCTGGAAGCAAACCGCTGTGACTTGGAGTTGAGTCAAGAGATACCTACCATTGTGCATTTGCATTTCGCACCAGGTCAAGAGGACTTATACAGGAAGACGGAGGTGTGCAAACTGTCCCACGTGTTTTCTCAATGGGATTTAATGAAGAGAATATCTGATCCCTTCATTGCCTTCCAAAGCATTTTCTCCAAAAGAATCAAAAACCTTAAACTTGGAAAGTCTGCTAGAAGCCATGTGGAAGACAAGAGGATAAGTTGGCTGGCCTCAGGCGTCAGGCAAAAACTCCAAGTCTACCCCCACCTGGGGGAAACTGCAGAGATTGGTGGTGGTTATGTGCCATGGAGTCAGTTTCCGAGGCTGTAAATCTTTACGGGAGCAAAAGCCTCATCTCTCTCCCGCGGAGCAACTGGTAGTTTCGAACTGCTGACCCTGAGGTTAGCAGCCCGATTCCTGAGGCATGTCTTTCCATCCTTTCTTCTGTGTTTGTGAAAAGTGGGGAGAAGGATCTGTAGGAAAAAACAGACAATCCAAATGGGAACAAACAGAAGCTATTTATTCAAAGCTTGCTACCATCATTTACATCACTGTACGTACCAGGCCGGCAGAGGAGTGGGGAAGCTTTATAGTGAACTCCTGCTGTGGCATTGTGGGATCAGCACTGGACTGCAAACCACAAATTTGGCAGCTCAAACCTACCAGCTGTATCTTGGAAATCCTCTACAAAGCCACTGTGCATAGGAGTGGCGCAGGACTGGACTGCATGGATCAGCAATGGACTGCAAACCACAAGGTCAAAAGTTCAAACCCACCAGCCTGCCTTGGGTAGCTGTGCGTCAGAACTAACTCCATGGCATTTAATAACAACAAAGAAAGGATTCAGGTATGCTCTGATTGGAGGTTGTTGGCCTTTCTTCCTTGTTTACTGGGACATGAAGACTAGCTCTATGAGGTTTTCTGAGAGGGTGGCTTAGTGCTAGAGTACACTCCTACCCAGGCAATGGGGTATTCTGTTAGGACCTCGCCAGACCCACTTTAGCTTTTACTTTTCTCTTCTCCTCACTACTCCCCCAGCAGACAACCAGAGGTGGCCTGTCCCTGCCCTCAAGCACCCAGGCTTGGGACCTCGGCATCTGTGGGCTGAGCAGAGAGCCAATGTGAGCAGGTCTGACTGCTGGCTCTCTGGGCCTGCAGGGTAAGAGTGAGGGGATGTTCAACTAGTTCCACACAGACATAGTTTTCTAAGTCTCCCTTCCTCTGGGAGAGTGATAATCAATCTTATAATAATTTTTTCTCACTTTTGAAGGTTTAGTTTTTCCTAGTATGTGTTGGGGAGAATAAAACAGGGTTAACAAAAAGAAAAAAGGTCGTGCTGAATTAAAAAAATAAAACATATATATTTATTAAATTTTCAGGCAAGTTCAAATTCCTGAAAAGACTTAATGTCAGCATGTGAGAATAATAATAGATTTTAAAACTTAAGCAACATATAAAACAGAGTAAAATAAGTAATTAAGTTTAAATTTGGAATTAAATTAATACACTAAAAGCATAAAATTAAGAATCTACTAAGTCGCTGAGTCCAGGACTGACGCCCCCTTATCTTTAATACACGCTCACATACACACAAGGACATGCAAAGCTTACATTTCTTGCTCTAAGTGTTGTAGGACACTAGTTACTCTGAAGTGAATTAAAATGTGGATAATACTTTTAGGGCTACTTCCTAAAGGAGAGCATAGGTCAGTGTATCCACTGAGAACTGAGCATGGTAGACACACTGACCTATGCTCTTCCCTCTGACTCCATGGAACTGACAGGATATCATAGCAATAACAGTGATGAGGAGACAATAACAGTTAAGATTTTGGAAACAAGAAGGCAGACTACTTAGTAATAACTTTTTAGCAAACAGGAGAAAGTCCAAAGCTAAGGCAGCAGTGGCATAAATAAAAACAAGTTGATCCATGGGGCAAACCCCTCAAAAGCTCTAAACAGGCAACCAGTCTAAAAAAAGGACAATTAATGAAACTCTGAAGTTTGGCAGAAGGCTGAACATTTACTCTCCAGAAATGTTGATTCAGCCAAACTCTGGATTTCAAGGCATAAATCACCCCTATAGGGTTAAGTAAGCCTATACTGAAAACAAGGGAATTAAGCAAAAAAAAAAAAAAAAAAAAATTCAGGTGGTAGATTATTTCCAATCTGTAATTGTATATCCAGCCAAACTACCAATCAATTATGAAGGTAAGTTGGACCATTTATCCGACACAGAAAGTCTCAAGTTTAGCTGTTAGGCACTCTAATCAGGAATGCACTGCGAGATGTACTTCATCAAAATGAGGGGATAACACAAGAAAGGAGACAACATGAGATCCCCAAAGTAGAGGATTTAATCATATGACAGAAGCAAATGGAATTGTCAACATCTATAAAATAAGCACTTCAGAAGGAACAATATATGTAGACAGCAGGGCAAATGTACCCATTGGCATAGTAGTCAGTGCCCAGGATGCTTTTAGGGATTTACATCTACATGCTTTCATTTAAATTTAAAAACAGAAAGAAGAATACAATTTAACAATAGGAAAGTTTTTGCTACAGAATCATAAGAACCTTTATTAAAAATCTAAAACTGTGAAGCTATTTTTGTTTCATGACATCTCCTCTGTCTAGATGTATCCATGTCAGAAGGTGGTACTTCCATATCTTTTGCCCCTCCCTGAAGATTCTGCACTCTTGGATTTAGATTATGTCAAAATGGCAGTTTTGAAATTCTTGAGAGACTCAAATCATGTTCCTTTTCACTGTTCTCTGGGTTTGGGAAACAAAAAGAAGTCTGTAGGGGCAACATCAGGGCTGTAGGGTGGAGGGGGTAAAGTTTCCCAATGAATTTCTCAAAGGTGAGCCCTTTCTTGCTACCTTTGAAGAATGAACAGGTACGTTGTTGTGATTGTAAAAGATTCCTTGGAGTAACTTTCCTGGCCCTTTTCTTACCAGCACAGTTGTCAATTTTCTTAAGACCTAATAAGCACTCATTTTTGTCCTGTGCCTTTCGAGATGTATCAAGATCTTCTCTTGATTCCCTTTAGAGTCTTGAACCACAGTCCCCATAACCTTCTGAGCTGACGTCTCTGCCTTGAATTTAACTGTCAGCAGATAGACTAGAATGGATCTTGCTCTCTAGATCATGTAGGTAAATTTAAGACTAATTGCTGGTTATAATTTGTTCCATAAAATCACCTTTATTACTTCAATTTTGCTTAAAAGACTAATGGAGTGATTAGCTCTTTGAGCTAGCTGATCTTCAAGTGACACTTTTTTCAGTATCTTTTTTTTTTGAAGGTACCCTAATGAGACTTGTTGTTAAGTGTCGTTGAGTTGGTTCCAACGCATAGCAACCCTGCATAGGATTTCCAAGGCTGTAAGCATTATTGGGAGATGAAAGCCTTATCTTTCTCCTGCAGTCTAGCTGGTGGGCTCGAACTGTGGACTTGTGGTTCACAGTCCAGTGCTTATCATCTGGAGTCACCACATTCCCTTATACACATTGTTGTCATTAAGTGCCTACAGTGCCACACCAGGACTCCTCATATATCTTGTCATTGTTGTTGTTAAGTGCTTTTGATATGGTTCTGACTCATAGTCACCCAGTATACGGTGTTTCTAAGGTATAGCTGGTGAGTTTGAACTGCTGACCTTGTGGTTCAAACTGACCTTGCGGTCCAGTGTTCTATCCCACAGCACTGCAACAAGACTCTATATACCTTAGATCTCTCCACGTGGCAAATCTCTAATTCTCAAGGAGTGTATTTCTAACTTACTGTTATACATGTATCTTACTAAGTTGTCTAGAGTTGCTGTTACTGCTTACCATCAGTAAAAGAGTGGACCTGCATGATAGCTGGTGAGATGGAGAAATGATCACCGTCTCTGCAGACAAAACAAAGACAGAAAAGTGGGGAATTAACACCTGAGACAGAACAGTGAAAGTATATTTCTGGTCTTACCAGATGAAAGCAAACTGCTTCTGTTGGTCTTTACTAACAGAGAGTAAACTGTTTACCAGATAAACACTGGACTGCTAACCACAGGTTGGTGGTCAAACCCACCAGCCATTGCTCTGATATCTTATACAGAGCTGCTGAGTCAGAACCAGCTTGATGAAACTCAACACAACCATGTGCCAGGGAATGTGTTGATTTACCCGAGCAAGAAACACTGGTGTAGCTGTTTGATTAACTTCATAATTCTGTCTTTCACACAGATCCATCTGCCTTCTGCATTGACATAGTAAATGAACAACCATAATTTAAAAGAAGAAATTAGGCTCAAAATCACACTACTGTATGACCAGGATTCTAAACCTGCAGTCTAAGCTCATTGTCATTTAGCCATGTTACCTGGTTGTTATTGTTAGGTGCTGTTGACTTGGTTTCTCTCCACTCATAGTAGGACCCATGTACAACAGAGACAGACACTGCTGGGTCCTCACAATAGTTGCTATGTTTGAACTCGTGTGGCAGACACTGTATCAACCATCTCGTAGAGGATTGTCCTCATTTTTTGCTGATCCTTTACCAGGCATGATATCCTTCTCAGGTGACTGGGCTTTCCTGATCACATGCCCAAAGGACTTGAGACAAGTGTCACCGTCCTTACTTTCAAGGAACACTCTGGCTGTACTTCTTCCAAAATCGATTTGTTCATTCTTCTGGAAGTCCATAAGTATATTCAATATTCTTTGCCGACACCATAATTCAAATGCATCAATTCTTCTTTTAGGTCTTCTGTATTCGTTGTCCAACTTTTCACATCATATGAGTTAACTGAAAATACCTTACTTATACTTAAGTGGTTCTATAATCACATCAAGTTGTCACCCTTATCTGGACCTGCAATACGAATTAGTTAATATCACTTTTTTGGTAAATACTGCTTTCTTTGAACTCATCTTCCCCTAAACATTTAATAAAAGTAAGTATCGCAGATGAGAACCAGACCTTCTCCTGCACCAACTAAATGATCTCGGCTAGAAGTTCAAATCGTTACTCATCTCCAGATGGCGGTTTGCTGACGTCTCAACGTCCTTAACCGCTATTCCAGGAACGTAGAGGCTCCAGCTCGAGCCCGAGTGGCCGCGGTGGCCGACGGGGAGCCAGCAGGGGCTGCCAGGATATGTCAGTCTTCAGGCATAGTCCTGAGGAACGTGCTCTCCGACCGCTGCTCTGTAGAACGTGGCCTCCACCCATCTCAACTTTCAAGGGAAAGGGGCAGCAGAGGATGGCAGCGACACTCTTCGAAATGCGGAAGAGTGAGGAGGAACTTCCGCACAATGCCCCACAAATTAAACAGATCTTGGACTCTGTTGCCAGAGTCTTCTTGTTCTTCCGTGGGTAACAGAATTCATCTAATTCACCTTAAAAAGAGCAGAGACTCATGCATCTCAATCGCAAGGTGATGAAGAGACTTAACATGCAGAGGAGCAGCAGGTAAGAGGAGAGTCACCACTTCCCCCAGCGAGGCCTGTGCAACTTGTCGTGGAAGGAGCAACTCCCACATCTCCTTCAGGACAAGCAAAAGATATTTCCAGAAACTCTGCTAGACTGTTCTTTGGTAGGTTACAAGGATCGCAATGGTAGACAAAGATGAACACCGTTCAGAAAAAAAAAAAAAATGATAACCTGGTAGGTCTTCACAGTGGATCCTCGTCACTGGATCAACAAATACCATCACGTTACACGAGAAAAGATTGAAGTTGTTGAAGACTTCATTTTACCCGCATCCACTATCAACACTCATGGAAACAGCATTCAAGATATCAAACGACATATTGCACTAAGCAAATCTGCTGCACAAGGCCTTTTAAAGTGTTCAAGAGCAAAGATGCCAGTTTGAGGACAAAGGTACCATGATATTTTCAGTAGTTTCATATGCATGTGAAAGTTGGACAGTGAATAAGGTAGACTGTAGAAGAATTGATGCATTGGAGTTACGGTATTGGAGAAGAATATTAAAAGTACCATGGCCTGCTAGCAGAACAAATAAATCTGTGTTGGAAGAAGTCAGAATGCTCCTTTAAGTCAGGAGGGCGAGACTTCATCTCTCATACTTCCGACATGTTATCGGGAAGGACTGTTCCCTGAAGAGGGACATCATGTTTGCTAAAGTGGAGGGCCAGAGAAAAAGAGGAAGACCCCCAATGAGATGGATTGGCACTGTGGCAGCAGCAATGACAATGGTGCAGGATGTGGCAGTGTGTCGTTCTGTTGTGCAAAGGGTCTCTATGAGTCAGAACCAACCCGATGACAACTAACAATAGCAATTACAGAGAGGCACACATTAGCTGCAGAAATATCAGTCTCACATAAATTCACTTTCATGTCATTTTAAAGGATTATATCTCCAGAGAAACTAAAATTTATGTTATCCAAGATTTCATCATCTAATATGTTGCAGTCATTAAGAATGTTGAGAGGAAGAATAAAGTATTAGAGGAAATAAATTCTTAAATATGTGCTTATCTTAGACCTACAATTTTTATTTGTTGTATAACATCATCCTAATAAAATCACCGTAGATGTGTAGCTCATATTGGTTTTATTTACTTTTTTGTGTGTGCTTAAATTGGTTTGGAAGGAACTCTGGTAGCGTAGTGGTTACAAATCGGGCTGCGAACCTTAAGGTCAGCAGTTCGAAACTACCAGCCGCTCTGCGGGAAAAAGATGAGGCTTTCTACTCCTGTAAAGATTTACAGCCTCAGAAATCCTGTACAGGGCCACTATGGGTTGGAACCTATTCGATGGCATTTAACAAAAACAACATATTGGTTTGGGGCTGTGCGGTTGCTCTGTAAGATATGTAATGGACTGTGAACCACAATATCAGTGGTTTGAGCCCACCAGCTGCTCGAAGGAGAAAGATGAGGTGTTCTGATCCAGAAAAGATTTACAGTCACGGAAACCCTATATAGGTCACTCTGAGCTGGAACTGACTCAATGGCACTTTAACAACAACATGTTGGTTTGAAAATGAAAATAACTTAAACATTCAACAGTAAAGAGATTGAATAATAATTAATTTATTGTTCCTCCAAATGATTTTAAAAAAATGTTGAATAACATAAAAATATCCATTATTGACCAAGTATGTTGTTGTTGCAGTTATGTTGTTGCCATCAAGTCAACTCCAACCCATAGTGACCCTGTATAGGGTTTCCGAGGAGCAGCTGGTGAGCTTGAACCACCAACCTTGCAGTTCAAACGGCTTTGCAGTCTGGCGCATTAACCCACAGCACCACACCTGGACTCCATTGATTGAGTCTAGAAGACAATAAGTAATATGTTCAGCATGAGCCTATTTTCATAAAATTATATTTCCAGAAAAAAAAGATCAAATGTATATACACCAAAATGGAATGATATTGAAATGAAATAATTCTTTTTCTTTGCCTTATAATTCTTTCTCTTTCATTTTTCCATTTCTTTTGCTCCCCCTGCCCTACTCCATTAACTCAAACATCACATTCTGTTTGATGAGAAACAGATCTCATTTCTGTCTACTTCTTGGTAGAAGATGCTGGTTTTCCTCCACTGTTCCTCATCCCCTTTGTACTTAGTTATGGAACTCCTGATTTTCAGCTGGACTTGTACTCACCTAGAACCATTATTTTATTTGCCAATAATCCTTACAACTAGCTTTATCCAATGAAGGGTAACTAAGAGTGCTATGTGTAATTCCTATGAAATGCCTTTAAAAGGCCGGGGCACACCTTTCCCCTTCATTCCTCATTCATGTTGACTGTGATAAAAAGAACATACCTGGAAAAGAGCAGTGACCTTGGATCAGGAAATGAAAATCCATATTAAGAAACAAGAGTCTGTTGCTTTTGTGGGATGTCTAACTGATTTCAACTAATGTGGCTGAATAGAACTGCTCCTAGTAGCTTTCTTTGCTGCAATCTTTTCAGAAGCAGATCGCTAGATGTTATTGGTCCAGTCGTGAGGACATTTGTTTTCTTTACAATGAGGTGCCATCCATACTAAAGGCTGTGTGGTCTGTGATCTTCATAAGTAAACATTTCAAGTTCTGTTCAAACAACTGCCTCTTGGTCCATGACTTCCTCAAGAGCACAATTAAGTGTTCTGAAATTTCCATTTTTCACAATGTTGTCCATAGTTTGTTGTGAAAGTCAAATACCTTTGTATAGTCAATAAAGCACAAGTAAACATCTTTCTGATCGTCTCTACTTTCAGCCAACCAAGACCCATCTGACATCAACAATGACCCTCATTCCATGTCTTCTTCTGAGCCTGTCTAGAATTTCTAGAAGATCTCTGTCAATGTAGTACTGCAACCATTTCTGAGTTATCTGTAGGGTCACCTTTCTGTGGAATGGACACAAATATATATGTCTTCCTATCAGTTGACCGGGTTGCTGCCTTCCAAATATTTTGGCATATGAGTGAGAGCCTCCAGCTTTATATCAGTTTGTTGAAACATTTCAGTCTATGTTCAATCAATTCCTGGAGTCTTGTTTTTGTGTTATTTATTTATTTATTTATTTTTGCCAGTGCTTTCAGTACAGGTTGGAGTTGTGTTGTCATTGTTGTTAACTGTTGTTGAGTCAGTTCAGACACATAGCGACCCTGTATGGGGTTTCCGAGGAGTGACTGACGAGATTTAACTGCCAATCTTGCAGTTCAAACTGACTTTGAAGTCCAGTACACTAACCCACAGTGCCACAACAGGACTCCTGGTAATTTTGAAGCCATCACTCTAATTCTATACCGAGTATGTACAGACTTCAATGACATGAGAGAGAAATAAACACTATCTGCCCAAGTCATTGTATTTTTTTTTTTTTTTTGCCACAGCTACTTCCAATATCAAATAATAATAAACTATCACTCCATTTCAGCCCTTACCTGCCTTGTCCAAATCCACTCCATCTTACTTGAACTGCAGTAATTGCCTGCTAACTGTCCTTGTCATATTTGACCTTGACCTTTCTCTCCACACTCCAACCAGAATATTCTCATAAAGGTGTATACACGATCAAATCACTCCCTTATTTAGAATCCTTTAGGGAATTCTCACTAGTTTTAGTTTCAACTAGTGACTTACTGAAATTCTCAGCATGACCTATTCACTGTTACATTCTGTAGTCCCTAAAACTTTAACTTATCTCTTGCTACTTACCCCTCTTTACTCTGGGCTTCAAAGATATTGAAGTGTTAAATTGCTTGGTCTATTTACTGTGACATTCATCTTCAGTCTTCTTTTCTTAATTCTGTCAGCCTAACTAACTCCTACTTATCATTCAGGCCTTTAATAAAAGGTAAGCTCTTCAGGAATGATCGTCAAGAGCCATTGCTGTACTTTCTCATGGCATCTTGGACAGTTGAGTCCTTAGCTCATTTCCACTTACATAATTATCTGTGCAATCATTCCTTTAGTGGAGAGGTTTAATGGCATCTAGTCTTAATATACCTACAGATGCATTCCATGTCTCTCTCACACAGTCTGTAGCTATTGAGAATTAAACATGAAGACCTTTAATCATTACAGCCCCTTTCGGTTAATCACAAGTCCCACTAATTTATGCCATTTCACAAACTTTCTTATTTCCTGTATGCCTTTGCATCTTTGGCCTGTTAGACCACTAGTTTTATTTAAGTTTTTCAAATAGAAAATGGTTTGGTGCAACATTATATATTTTCTTTTTTCTCTCTTCAAAGACCCAAAGCAATCACCTTCTGTAACTTCAGGTCTCCATTGGCTTTTCCTTCAACTCATTGTAAAAACAAATCACACTAAAACGTCTAAGTTACATGCTGCTGTGGTAGCTACCTTTTTGCTCCGAGCAGTTTATCCAACAAAACTGTGCCCTTTAAAAATGAGCTTCCACAAAACTCAAATTTCTTTAAATTACCCTCAGAATGATTTCAGATGATAAATTGTTCTACATTTCCATTAGACACCTCAGAAAATCCACAGTCATTTGACTCTTCCATTGATACAGTCACTGATATGAATAATAACAGCAATTATTTATTGAGTACTTCCTTCCAGCTGATATGTTAGAGCAATACATCTTTCTAATAGCCCACTGTTGGCCAATTTTTATATTTTTTTGGTTGTAAGTGACAAAAAAACAGCTAAAAACATTTTAGAAAATGAATAAGAAGAATACACTTATGTACTTGGAAGTCTTGGGGAACAACTGCTCAGTGATGTGGGCTGGATCCAAGGTCTTGAGAATGTCATCAGAACACTTTCTCTGAGCTCTGTTTTCCTCTAAGCAGCTTCTTTCTCAGCCTATCTCATTGGTGGCACGAGATGAATGTCATCAGCTCAATAACCTATCAAGTGAGAAGAGTGCCCAGGGAACTCCAGCAATAAAAGATGGTGGGGATGAGGAAGAACCAGTAAAACGACTGAGAACAAGTAACCCATTGTTGTTGTTAAGTGCCGTGGAGTCGGTTCCAACTCATAGTGACCCTGCATAGGGTTTCTGAGGCTGTAAATCTTTACGGGAGCAAAATGCCTCATCTTTCTACCACAAAGCAGCTGGTAGTCTTAAACTGCTGACCTTGTGGTTCACAGCCCAATTCATAACCACTACGCTACCAGAGCTCCCATGAAAGAAGAGAAAAACCAGAGAGTGTAAGGTCAACCAAAGCGTTGAGAGATGCTAATGGATCAGCTGTTTCAAATGCTAATGGATCAAACAGGATAACTTAGAAGTCATTCCACACTCAATGAAGATTAGCAGGCCCTCTGAGAGGTCACTGGCACTGTGGGTGCAAAGTTGGTTTGAACTGCAATGTTGGTGGTTCAAGCTCATCAGGCGCTCCTCGGAAATCCTATCCAGGGTTGCTATGAATCAGAACCGATTCAACAGCATTTAACAACAACGATATAGGCATCTTGGTGATGCAGAGGTTAAGCGCTCACCTGATAATCAAAAGGTTGGCAGTTTGACCCCACCAGCCATTCTGCAGGAGAAAGATGTGGCAGCCAGCTTCCATAGAAATGAGAGCCTTAGAAATGTTCTGTGGCAGTTCTACTTCATCCTATAGACTTGCTATCAGTCCTAATCAACTTGATGGCAATGGTTTTTGTTTTTATTTTTTTAAAATTATTTTTAAAATTTGTTAATAAATGGAGGTGAATTCCTAACTAATGACAGCTCAGGCATTTTCTCATTGTCTCTTATGTGAGACAGGCAGCATGCTAAGTTCTGGAGAGTCAAAGACGATTAGGACGTGGCCTCTCACATCAGATGCTACTCAGTTACTCCATAGCGTGGTGCAGAAGGCACAGTGGGAATTTGTGTCACGTAGGAGGGAAAGCATGTCATATGGAGGAGTCAAAACAGTCCAGATTTGAATCCTAGCTCCATTTCCTGTTAGCTGGATTCGCTCACATACTGCTCTTCCTGAAGCGGACTCTTCTGAAAAATAGCAAAACATCAGAGCATTCTGGAAATGATTACATTAGATTGTGCATATAAAGTACCTAGGATGTATCTGAATACTTTGGATATGCTCAGTAAATGTGATGGTTACTAGAATAGAGGATGAATACTGTGCTAATGAGGGTCAGAGGAAAGAGACCAATCCTGCTATTTACTCCTGCCTGTGGAAGTGATGACAATTTCAGAGTTAGCTGTCCTGTGTAGTGAAGTATAAATAAGAATTGGTGGGTGCAGAAGGACAGGATGAAAAATATTTCTTGAGTAGAAAAATTCTTTCTTTAAATTCTGTCCAGCCTTGCCTCCCAAGCAGCTTTTGACAATCACACTTGTTGTTGTTGTTAGGTGCCATTGAGTTGGTACTGACTCATAGCGACCTTATGCACAGCAGAACAAAACACTGCCCGATCCTGGGCCAAACTCACTTTTGTTGCTATGCTTGAGGCCATTCATGCTGCCACTTTGCCAGTCCATCTCATTGGGGGTCTTCCTTTTTTTTCTCTGACCTTCCACCCTACCAAACATGATATCTTTCTCCAGCGACTGGTCCCTCCTGACAAAATGTCGGAAGTATAAGAGATGAAGTTTGGCCATCTTGGCCTCCAGGAGCACCCTGGCTGCACTTCTTCCAAAACGGATCTATTGGTTCTTTTAGTACCCCATGGCACTTTCACTATTCTCCTCCAACACCATAACTCAAAAGCATCAATTCTTCTATGGTCTTCTTTATTCACTGTCCAGCTTTCACATGCATAGGAGGTTATTGAAAATACCATGGCTTGGGTCAGGTGCATCTTAGTCCTCAAGCTGACAACTTTGCTCTTCAACACTTTAAAAAGGTCTTGTGCATCAAGACAACACAGCTCTTCCTTACACATACCCCATAAAAACAAACAAAACATTGTGGTGGCGTGGATTCTGATTCATAGCAACTCTATTGGACAGAGTAGAATTACCTGTGTACAAAGGTAAATAAGGTAATTCTAAATTTCAAAGGAGTTACATCTAGGAGAGGGAAAAGGTATACTGGATATGCACTCAAGTGTGCAAACATGAAGTTTTATTCTTTATTTCTGTACATTAAAGGTAAGTTTTTAGGAAGTCAGTATTTCCTAAAAGTTATGATTAGACTTTAGTGTTAGACATTTTAGAGTTCCAAACTGCCTAAAATCCACCTGTACTTGCTCCATTCAAGCACTTCATTGCCAATTTTGTTGGGCATTTTCTCCTCCTCCTAGAATCCTTCCCTGCTTCATTGTACATGTGCACTGAGCTGGAAGGAGAGCTTAGCTACTAATAATGGAACTTCAGATTTGGGAGGCTTGCCTGAGCAGCTGGGCAATTTTTGAATATGTACTCTTTCAACCATAATGCAACGTATCTTAGTTTATACACCACTATCTACTCCTTAAGGCACTCTGGTAGCGTAGTGGTTATGAATCGGGCTGCTAACCTCAGATTCAGCAGTTCGAAACTACCAGCGGTTCCGCGGGAGAAAGATGAGGCTTTCTGCTCCCGTAAAGATTTACAACCTCGGAAACCCTGTGCAGGGTCGCTGAGTCAGAACCGACTCCACGGCACATAACAACAACAACATGGGTCAGAATTGACTCGACAGTACTTAACAACCACATCTACTCCTGCTTCTAGGTTTCAAACTCCCTCCTCTTTATAAAGTAGACCCTCCCTTCTTAAGGGCTGTGGACATTGTTTAGGTTGAAGTCTCAATCATAGCAGCAAACAGCTTAATGAACAGCAACAACTCGGTCCTATCCTTCTAATTCCCTTCTCATGAGCAGACAAACTGGAGAACAGATGCCGATTGCATTCTGCTACAGAATTTATTCTTTTCATTGGTAATTTCCCGGTTACACAAACTTTAATTGTGTTGACACAAAAATAAATTATGTTCTCTTAGTCAAAAAGAACCATTTTATGCCAGCCTCTGGTAGCGTAGTGGTTACGAATCGGGCTGTGAACCGCAAGGTCAGTAGTTCGAAACTACCAGCTGTTCTGTGGGAGAAAGATGAGGCTTTCTGCTCCTGTAAAGATTTGCAGCCTCGGAAACCTTGTACAGGGTCACTATGAGTTGGAACCAACTCCACGGCACATAACAACAACAACATATATAGCCAAGAAACAGCAGGAAGTAGCACTAGGTCAGGTCTGTTCTTGATTCTGCCAGTAATAGGTGGATTTAGCCTTAGGAAGACCAGCTTCCTTCTCTATACATTGTTTCTTTATCTGAGTAAATGAAGAAGCCGAAGAAGATCAAGAGTTTTCATTTTTGTGTCCCACAAATTACCAAACTAAACAACCTGATTCCTACTGTGAAAGGAACCGGAAGTTGACCTTCTCCGAATAGGGTATTTACATAATTTCAGAACTTCCATTGTTGTCATTTTCTATGCATTTAAAAAATTACCGTGGAAACCAAAGACCCAAAGAAGAAACTAATCTATAGGTCAAATAGTCTACCCAAGCCACAGCCTCATCTACACTGAGAGCAGAAGAGCTAGTGAGTGCCTGGTTACCACTGCCAATCATTCTAGTCAGGGCCACGATAGGTGGACTCTGATACAATAGGGAAAAATATAGAACAGAACCTCAAATTCCAAAAAGAACACAAAACAAAACAAACCCAGATCTACTGCTTGAGACTAGAGGACTTTTTCAGACTACTGCTGTGTGATAATCTTCAAACTTTGAACCAAAACTTACACCTGAGGTCACCTTGAACAAAAAATTAGCTTAAAAAAATTATCACCCATAAATACTGTGCTGCCTTTAAAAATCACCTTATGTGAGACCAAATAGTCAACAATTACTTTAAAAGCAAAGATGAGAATGTAAGGGGGGTAGGGAAACTAGATTAGTGGAAATGAAGCAACCAGAAAAGAAATAATAAAAATATTCATGCAGTGTGAAGAATATAATCAATGCAACTGAACAATTTGTGTAGAAATTGTTGAATGGAAACCTAAACTGTGTAAACCTTCACCAAAAGAACACTAGAACATTATTTAAAAAAATTTTTCAGTGGAATTATTGTGGATACATTTTATTTTTATGGTTTCCAAACACAGGTAAAAATAGTAATTACATTAGATGTTGAGATTTGTTGTAAATTCATTGGTATATATTTTATTACAACAGTAATTAAAATAAAAAAAATTGTAACAATAATAAGGTGTACTAGTAATGAGGGAGTCCTGGTGTGGCGTTGTAGGATAAGCACTTGACCTCAAGGTTGCTTTAAACTTCAAGGTCGGTGGTTCAAATTCATCCGGCTGCTCCTTGGAAACCCTATACAGGGTTTCCATGTGTTGGGACCGACTCCACGGCACTTAACAACAATAACAACTAGTAATGAGGGGAAGAAATGAAGAGAAATTAGAAGTTAGATATTAATAATTCATAGTTGTTGATGTAAATAAAGTGTTGTTGAGTCCATTCCACCTCACAGCGACCCTGTATAGGGTTTCCAAGGAGTGGCTACTAGATTTGAATCACCATCCTTCTGGTTCAAACCAACCTTGCAGTCCAGTGCTTCTCTTATAGCACCATACCAAGACTCCTAATTTATAGTAAGAGATATCAAATTCACCCATCAGCCTGGTGTTTGAGCTGTTGGTGTTGTTAGATGTCAGCACTTAGTTATGATTTATAGTGACCCTATGCACAGCGGAATGAAACACTGCTCAGTCCTTTGCCAGCCTTAGCATCAATCCTGTTTGAACCCATGGTTTTAGCTACTGTATCAGTCCATCTCCACCTTGTTGAAGGCCTTCTTTTTTGTTGACTCTACTTTACCAAGCATAACGGACAAGTCCCTCCTGATAACATGTCTAAAGGTCTTGAGATGGAATCTCTCTATCCTCACTTCTAAGGTGCATGCTGGCTGTACTTTTTCCAACACAGATTTGCTCATTTCTTTAGGCAGTCCTTAGCACATTCAATACTCTTCACCAACACCACAACTCAAAGGCATCAATTGTTCTTCAGTCTTCTTTATTCCTTATCCAGATTCTTCATGCATATGAGGCAATTGAAAATACCATGGCTTAGATCAGGTACACCTTAGTCTTTGAAGTGACATCTTTGCTTTTCATTAAAGAGTTCTTTCGCAGTAGAGTTGTCCAATGCAATATGCCACTGATTTCTTGACTGCTGCCTTCATGTGTGTTGATTGTGGATCCAAGTAAAGTAAAATCCTTGAAAACGTCAATCTTTTCTCTGTTTATTATGATGTTACTTATTGGCCTAGTTGTGAAGATTTTTGTTTTCTTTATATTGAGGTGTAATCCATACTGAAGGCTTTGATCTTAATCAGTAAGTTTTAGAAGGTAAAGTTGTATCATCTTTATATGGCAGGGTTTGAGTAAGTTGTTAGAAAGAAAAAAAATAATTGACTATATGCAGTCTCCGAGTTACAAATGAGACCTGTTTCTAAAAGTGTCTTTAAGTGAAATTTGTAAGTCAGAACAGGTGCATACAGTTATTTAATGTTATGTTTGTGCCAGAAAAGTCTTGAAGCCTTTAAAAAGTGCTTTAAAAGCTGCACTTGCAGCAAGTGAAGATGATTGTGATGAATTTGTTGTGAATAGAAGTTGGTTTGGAGTCCTGTTGTGGTGCCGTCGGATAAGCATTAGACTACTAACCACTAGTTCAGTGATTCAAACTCACCAGGTGCTCCTTGAAAGTCCTACTCAGGGTCATGATGAGTTAGAACCACTTGACAACACACAACAACAACAGGTGTTGGTTAAATCATTTCAAAGTGAGGGCAAATTGATATAATATTTAAGGGCAAGTACAAAATGTCCATAACTGGGGAATGAGTAGTTACTGTATTTAATGTTTCTCCCTAATTCCCCGCCACACTATCTCTTCTGTGCTTCATTATACAGATAGTGTGGATGTCAGGAACCAGCAGGAAAGCCTGAATTTATAAAAGAAAAAAATAATTATGAGAGAAAAGCATAGAGTCATAGGATATACATAAACATATATATATATATATACATATAGAAAACGATTTGTATTTGAAAGAATCTTTAGAATTGGGAGTTGAGACACGATGCTTTTGGAACCAGCTTCTGAACATAAAAAATTTAAGAGGGACAAAGATAGGGAGCAATAGTTTAAGAAGTTTGGATATATGTTACGAATGTTTTTGCCACCTTTGGCATTTCTTCATTAGGTTGATTAACTTTTGGGGGGCGGTCGATGGCACATGAGGAAGCACGTGATTATGTGAGGGAAGCTTCAAAATACTCATGAAAAATTCTACTCTCTCTTTTTGTTATGTGTGTATTTTTTTTTTTTTTTAACTTTTTATTGTGAATTGAGTGAAGGTTTACAGAGCAGATCATTCAACAAACCATACACTTCATTTCATCTCATTGATTCCAATTCCCTCAATGGAACATCACTTATCCCACGTACTCCCTGTGTTTCTTGTTTTCATTCCTCCTTCTTTCTCAACACTTTGGAATTTTGTCCTTGGGTAAATGTCCTTTTGATCCCAGTGGTTGGCCATTCTACTGTGTGCGTATCTCGCTAGTGCTGTTGTTCACCTATATATGTATCAATTAGTTGGTTGGTTATATGCTATGGAGTCAGTTCTGACTCACAGTGACCCTGTATAGGGCTTCCAAGGCTGTAAATCTTTACAGGAGCAGAAAGTCTCTTCTTTTTCCTGTGGAACAGCTGGTAGTTTCAAACTGCTGATCTTCAGATTAGCAGCCCAACTCATAATCACTATGCTACCAGTTGTTGTTGTTAGGTGCCATCAAGTCGGTACCGACTCACAGTGACCCTATGCACAACAGAACAACAACACTGTCTGATCCTGGATCAACCTCACAATTGTATGCTATCAGAGTATGTATCAATTACTTGGGTGAAAATTGAGGGCTGAGTTCAGTGCCAGCCCTGAAGGGTGCCCAAGGGCCATACTGCTATCATTCCTTATGCTAATGATCACTACCTGGTATAAGATAGATTGTTGTTGTTGTTAAGTGTCATGGAGTCAATTCCAACCCATAGCGACCCTGTATAGGGTTTCCGAGGAGCAGCTAGTGAGCTTGAACCACTGACCTTGCAGTTCAAACAGCTTTGCAGTCTGGTGCATCAGCCCACAGCTCCACACCAGGACTCAGTAAGATAGATAAGAAAGATTGCTGATGAAATTTTAGGGACCACCTCTGGGTTCCACCAATCTCTATCTCTATCTGACTAGTAAGCCTGGTGTTGTTTAAGCTTTTGAGTTTTGTTCCAGATTTTGTCCCACTCTAGAAGCCAGGATAGCCAGGACCTTCTAAGGTGATCCCTTTCAGAGCACTTGGTAGTGGTTGCTGGGCCCCATCTAGTTTTCCTGGTCTCAGGATCATGGAGACTGATGTTCACATGGTCCATAGTCCATTGGACTAATTGTTTCTAAGTGTCTTCAATTTTATTCACCCTTCTTTATTCCAGACAGGGAAAAACCAATAGGAAAACTCTCCCTTTCACACACTTAGATGGCACTTAGGAGCTTTTAAGGTCCCAGTGCTACTAACCCAAGTAGGATATAGAACAATGTCTCTGTGAGCTATATTTGCCAATTGACCATGGAGTCCCCAAGGCCCAATGACTCATTCCCTTGGGGCATTTGGTAATGTCTGAAAATGTCCGAGTAACTTTTGAATTTCCAATTACTCTTGGTTTTGATGTGTGTGTCTTTAAATTCAGCCCCATATACAACCTGTGTACTATGCAGAAGAGAAGCACTGACTGAATTGATACAGATTATGGTTATAGATTAAAACAAAAAATGCTGAGTAGCATTATCATGTGCTCTGTGATTTACTTTTAAATATTTCAGCATAGATAACCCACTAGTTATAATCTTCACTCCTGGGGTGACCTATTACCCTACAAGGGAAAACTCATTCCCCAATGTTTGAAAGATTCTGACTGAAGAGCCCACACTACCATGGTAGTCTCTATAATGTGATCAACTATCTATCTTACAAGGAGCTCTGGTAGCATAGTGGTATGAAAAGGTCAGCAGTTCGAAACTACCAGCTGCTCCCCGGGAGAAAGATGAGGCTTTCTGCTCCCATAAAGATTTATAGCCTCAGAAACCATGTTTTCAGGGTTGCTATGGGTCGGAACCTAAGGAGCTCTGGTAGCGTAGTGGTTACGAATCGGGCTGTGAACCTTAAGGTCAGCAGTTCGAAACTACCAGCCGCTCCGCGGGAGAAAGATGAGGCTTTCTACTCCCGTAAAGATTTACAGCCTCGGAAACCCTGTACAGGGTCACTATGGGTCAGACCCGACTCGATGGCACTTAACAACAACAACAACAATGGGTCGGAACCTACTCGAAGGGACTTAACAACAACAACAATCTATCTTACACCAGGTAGTGATCATTAGCATAAGGAACGATGGCAATTGTTTTCCATGAGATCTTTAAGCTATAGGGTTGATATGAGTCGTTTGCATAACAACAACAAAACCAATTGAAGCTTGAGATGCATTTCAAACTTGGTTAAAACTGCAGTAACAGCTTCTCGGTTCTTATACCTGAGGGGGTGCAGGTGGGAAATCTAGCCGGGACAAAAAACCAGCCTGAGGCCTATCAAGTCATTTCTGATTCATGGCAACCCCATATGTTAGAGTAGAACTGCTCCACATGGTTTTCCTGGCTGTAATAGTAACAAGAGCAGATAGCCATTCTTTTCTTCAGTACTGCCGAGTGAGTTCAAATTGTTAACCTTTAAGTTAATAATTGAATGTAAACGATGCCACTTCTGGAACGGGCCCGAGATTGACTCCAGACAGACAGCTGCTCATTCAGGATACTCTCGCTGTATGCATCTAGCTCTAGAGTTAACTGAACCTAATGGTGACATCCTCTCATGGATCTCTCATACAATTATTGTCATATCTGATCATTTGGTGGCATGCTTGCAACTAAATGGCAGTATTGTGGTAGGATTTGGTTGGAAACTTGCTTCCACCATATCCTGTTAGGAATTTGTTAGCAGGATGCTATACCCCACCAGAGTCTAATCAGGGACCACTGTGGGTTAATGTGCTGCCTTGCAAGATCGGTTTGAACCACAAGTTAAGCTCACCAGCCGCTCCTCGGAAACCCTATATTGGGTCACTATAAATCAGAACCGACTCTACCAACAGCACTTAAAAACAACAACATTAAGCATGATGGCATAATTGATGTTAGCAATCAGTGGAACCCAGAATGAAGTGGCTTCTCACCTTCCTACCAAGGAAGCTTCCCTCTGGACCATACTGCTTGAGGGGAGGTATTGTGATGTTTGGTACTGCTCAACTTCTTCCTCCTTAAACGTCTGATTGAAAGCCTCTTACTAACGTCCCCTGCTGCTCTGTCTGTGCAGGGTCTTCCTTCTCACCACCAGCAGGAGTTCTGCCACTGTCCGGGAAACGGGCTGGAGAGCTGTAAATTGGATTGTAAACTCTATTTGGGCATGTGGCACTGACAGGTAGAGAGCTGCCTACGTGAACTGTGGGCTATGTTTCCATGGAAACATTAAGCCATGTGGATTAGCAGTGCAAGTGTTAACCAGCACTGTTCCACAGGACACAATTCCTCTCCTTTTAAGGAGGAACTTCAAATTCCACCTAAACCAAGATTTTATTGGGCACCTCTTATGTGTCACAAGCTGAACCTTGGAAACTCTATACAGGGTTGCTATGAGTTGGAACCAACTCAACGGCATACACCACCACCACCACCAATAATAATGTGCCAAGGACAGTGATACTGTTGAATATGTTATTGTTGTTGTTAAGTGCCATCGAGTCAGTTCTGACCCATAGCGACCCTGAACAGGGTTTCTGAGGCCATATATCTTTATGGGAGCAAAAAGCCTCAAGGTGGATAAAATAGACCAAATCCTTGGCTTCATGATACTTCTAGTCTCACCAGCTGGAGTGTGTTCTGAAAGCAAAGGTCTAAATTGCTATGAAATCATAAACCAAATGGATTTAGTTATGCCTTGAATGTATAAAATGAGAGACCTAAGGAGTAATACATACACAGAAATAGTTATAAATAAATACTTATACATATTAGTATGTACTCTACAACTCCACTGCTCGTCTATCAGTTTGTCTTATTGTGGTTGCTTGCATGTTGCTGTGATGATGGAAGCTATGGTACCAGTACAG
>NW_006408521.1:14367222-14370537 GCF_000296735.1 Chrysochloris asiatica
TCAGCAAAACAAAAGGGGATATGCTCAATGAAATGGATTGGCACAGTGGCAGCAGAAATGGGATCAAGTGTAGCAACAATTAGGTTAGTGTCAGACTGGGCAGTGTTTCATTCAGTTGTGCATAACTGACTCGATGACACCCAGCAAACAAAACAAACAAACCCCATAACTTCTGTGTCAGTTTGTTGTACTACGGTGGCCTCTGTATTGCTGTGATGCCGGAAGCTATGCCAACAGTATTTCATATACCAGCAGGGTCCTCCATGGCGAACAGGTTTCACCGTAGCTTCTAGATTAAGATAGACTAGAAAGACAGAAGAACAATCCACTTCTGAAGGATTAGCCACTAAGCACCTTGTGAATAGCTGTGGGACATTGTTTGATACAATGCCAGAAAATGAACCCTTCTGGTTGGAAGGCACTCAAAATGTGACTTGGGAAGAGCTGCCTCCTCAAAGTAGAGTCAATCTTAATGATATGGACTGAGCAAAATTATTTGGGATCTTCATTTGTGGATGGGTAGGATTTAAAATTAGAAGTAGCAGCTGTGAACATTAATAATTGGAAAATGGAACGTACGAAGCATGAAGTTAGAAAAATTGAAATGCATCAAAAATTAGAATGCATAAAGATTAGTATCCTAGGAATCAGTAAATTGAAATGGACTGGTATTAGCCATATTGAATCTGACAAACATATTGTTTTACAATGCTTGGAATGACAAATTGAAAAGGAGTAGTATTATAGCATTCATTGTCAAAAAGAACATTTTGAGATCTGTCTTGAAGTACAATGCTGTCTTTCATAGAATAATATACATATTCATAAAAGGGAAGAGCAGCTAACATGACTATCATTTAAATTTATGTAAGAACTACCAAATTACTATAATGATGAAGAAATTAAAGAACTCTACCAACTTCTTTAGTCTGAAATTGATCAAATGTGCAATCAGGATGCATTTATAATGACGAGTGATTGGAATGGGAAAATTGGAAACAAAAGGAAAGGTTAAGTAGTGGGAAATATGGCCTTGTTGGTGTAAACAAAGCTGGAGATTGCATGATAGAATTTTGTAAGACCACCGATTTATTCATTCCAAATAACTTTTTTCAACAACATAAACAGTGATTCATGTAAACCTGATCAGATGAAATACACAGCAATTAAATTGACTGCATTTGTAGAAAGAGATGATGGAGAAGCTCCATATCATCAGCTAAAATAGGGCCAGGAGCCAACTGTGGAACAGACCATCAATTACTCATATGCAAGTTCAGGTTGAACCTGAAGAAAATTAAAACAAGTCCACAAAAGAGAAAATACAACCTTGAATACATCTTATCTGAATTTAGAGTCAATTTATAAGAACAGATTTGTTTTCTTTAACTTTTTTGTTGTGAATTGAGTGGTTTACAGAGCAGATCATCAGTTGAACATTCAACAAACCATATATTTCATTTCATCTCAGTGATTACAATTCCCTCAATGGAACATCACTTATCCCACGTACTCCCTGTGTTTCTTGTTTTCATTCCTCCTTCTTTCTCAGCACTTCTGAATTTTGTCCTTGGGTAAATGCTGCCCATTTTTTAAATCTCAAATGATTGACCATTCTATGGTGTACAAACCTCACTAGTTTCTACCCAAGTAAAAACCTCACTAGTTTTCACTTGGGTGAAAATTGAGCCATGGGGGGTTGAGTTCAGTGCCAGACTTGAAGGGTGACCAAGGGCCATAGTCTCTGGGTTTCATCAATCTCTATCTGAACAATAAGCTTGGTGTTGTTTGCGCTTTTGAGTTTTGTTCCATGTTTTCTTCCACTCTAGAAGCTGGGATAGCCAGAACCTTCTGAAGTGATCTCTTTCAGAGCAGTTGGTAGTGGTAGCTGGTTCCCATCTAGTTTTCCTGGTCTCAGGGTCATGGAGACTGCTGTTCACATGGTCATTGGACTAATTGTTTTGAAGTGTCTTCAGTTTTCCTTATTTTCATTTTCTCCAGACAAGAAAAGACCAATAGAAGGCCACTAATGAGCTTTTAAGATCTCAGTGCAACTGACCTAAGGAGGATGTAGAACATTATTTTTGTAGGTTATGTTATGTCATTCGGCCATGGTGTCCCCTAAGACTTTAGCCCTAAGTCTAAGCACTCAGATTTGATGCATAGACAACTAATGATCAAAGACCAGAGGAGTTGTGGGATGACATCTAGATGTCAAAAGAGCGTCTGGAACTTGTTCTCAAATGTAAAGTAGCTAAAGCAAATAGAAAAAAAAAAAAAATGAACTAAAAGCACTGAACAGAAAATGTCAAGGGGCAGTACTAGAAGACAAACTAAAGAACTATAATGAAATGTGCAAAATCTGGAATTAGGAAACAAAAGGGAAGAACATACTCAACATTTCTTAAGCTGAAGGAAATGAAGAAAAAAAAATCAAGCTTTGAGTTGCAATATTGAAGGATTCTATGGGCAAAATATTGTATGATGCGAGTAGCATCAAAAGAAGATGAAAGGAATGCAGAATCACTGTACCAAAAATAATTGGTTGATGCTCAACCATTTCAGGAGGTAGCATATGACCAAGAACTGATAGTACTGAAGGAAGAAATCGAAGCTGAACTGATGGCATTGAAGAAACACAAGGCTCCAGGAATTGATGGAATAGTAATAGAATGTTTCAACAAACCGATGCAGTTCTGGAAGCACTCAGTAGACCATGCAAGGCAATTGGAAGACAGCTACCTGGCCCACTGACTGGAAGAGAATCATATTTGTGACCATTCCTAGGAAAAACAACCCACAAAGTATGGAAATTATTTAAAAAATCATTAATATCACTCACAAGTAAAATTTTGCTGAAGATAATTTTAAAATGGCTTCACATCAATAGAGAGCTGCCTGAAAATCAAGCTAAAGTCAGAAGAAGATGTGGAATGAGGGATCTCATTGCTGATGTGAAATGCACTGAGAGTAGAGAATGCCAGAAAGATGTTTACTTGTGCTTTACTGACTATGTAAAGGCTTTAGACTGTGAGGGCTATAACAAACTGTGGATAACATTTGAAGGATGGGCATTCCATTGTACTCATGTGGAAACTGTACATGGACCAAGAAGCAGTTATTCAAATAGAACAACGGAATGCTGAATGGTTTAAAACTGGAAAAGTGTGTATCAGGGTTATTTTCTTTTATTGTATTAATTCAATCTGTATGCTGAGGAAACCATCTAAGAAACTAGTTTGTGTGAGGAAAAATACTGCATTATGATTGGAGGAAGGCCCTACTAACAACCTGGTGTGATGCTGCAGGTTAAGC
>NW_006408521.1:14371252-14373198 GCF_000296735.1 Chrysochloris asiatica
GAGATGGCCTCAGACATAATCACAATTGTGAAGAGAACCCAGACCAGGCAGTGGATCCTTCTGTTGTGCGCAGGGGTTTCTGAGTTAGAATGATGACTCGATGATACCCAGTAACATTAGTATATACCAAGCACTCAGGAACAAAGTCATACTACAAAACCTTGCAGTGCTTTTAAAGACTTCTTGGTCAGTAGGGCTGCTAATAGGCTTACTGTAAATGCCGATTTGATGTGGTAAATGCTTTCATTTCATAGAGACCTAAGCAAAGTATGGCAGGATAATCTAACTACCCAAGGAAAATAGGAACTGTTTTACAGAGAAAACTTTGAGGGGTTTAAGAAGGGTGAAGTTGCCAGAATGAGGGGACTGGTAGGGAAAATCCCAAGTGAAAGGAATCATGTGACAAAGTATGCATGAGATCTGGGTACCAGTTGTCAGATTTTGTAAATAAAAGTATAGGATGCCAAACCCCCCCCCCCACAAAACCATACACACACACACACACACACACACATATATATAGGATGCCTCATTATATATAAATTTTACAGAAACAGTGAACAATTATTTTAGCAAAAATATGTGCTGTAAATCTGGGAGGGTCAAGACATTCAGTGTGTCTGCAAGATAGGTGGCTGTGGGGAAGTGACAGGGATGTATCTCAGATGTCGGTATATTGTGATCAGGTTGGGAAATCTTAAGAGAGACTAAGAATCTGCCCTGTAGACCTTTGCTGAAGGCTAATTTGAGAGTAATTATACTTGAAAGAAATTTTTAAAATATACACAGAAAAAATGGTAACTCTTAAGTCCTTAGCTTATTAAAATAAAGATGGCATCGCAGTGTGTGGGGGGGATGTTTATTAATTAATATTAATTCCAGTTGAGTAATTCTTATTCATCTTCTATCCTGCTGGTTTTAATTATTTCCAAGATGCCTCTGTCTAGATGAAAGGAGAGAATGATCACAATTTGCTGTGTATATTGATTTCTTATTAGTATTCCAACCCACATTTAGGTTGTTTACAGTAATGGAATTAATATTACATGCATGATCAATGAAGTGAAACTTTGCTTTGTCTAAACAATGAAGACATGATTCATCTGTTTCCTCTCCCTGTCCCCCATGGTTCCTCCATGGTTCATTACATCCTGGTTGGTCCTGTGGCTATCTACCCATGCTGGCCAATTAGAGTTTATTTAGTCTCTCCTATCCTGGTTGTCTTCTTAACCATAAACTCAAGAGTTGCCAGTAGTTTTTTATTTCCCATATGTACTGGAATCAGAAGTCAGTCAACATTATGTAATGAAGTGTGTGCACCCAAAAAATCCCCAGACCTCCAAACTAAAAATCCCCAAACCCTATGCCATCAATTCAATTCATATTTCTTGTTGTTAAGTGCTGTCGAGTCAGTTTAGACTCATAGCCACCCTTTACAGTGTTTCCGAGGCGTGACTGGCAGGTTTGACTGCCAACCTTGCAGTTAGTAGTCCAGTGCTTATCTAACAGTGTCACCTCACATTGTTAATGAAATTATCATACAGCTCCACGCCAGGACTCCTATATAAGGTTTTGAGCCTATAAATCTTTACAGGAGCAGTTAACCTCTTCTTTCTCCTGTGATTGATCGGTTTGAACTTCTGACCTTGCAGTTAGTAGTCCAATACTTAGTCCACAATACCGTGTTGTTTCCTTGAAGTGTATGTGTTGTTGTTGTTGTTGGTAAGTCCTGTTGAATCAATTCTAACTCATAAAGACCCTATATAGTGTGAGTTTGAACCCCTGACTTTGCAGTTCAAACTCACCTTGCAGTCCTGTGCTTATTCTACAACGCCACACCAGGACTGTTGTGTTAAGTTCTGTCAAGTGGAGTCAGTATCACTGAGTTTGAAGTTAGAAGTCACGTGCTTTTTTTTATAGCAACTCACCCGGACTCCACATCAGGA
>NW_006408521.1:14373673-14382740 GCF_000296735.1 Chrysochloris asiatica
TATCTTTGGGTTTGGTGTGGTACCCCCTTACCTTATAATGGATAAACTTTTATTCAGTCTTTATTGGTTTCTGTTACTTGAAACAAGAGGACTGATGAATAAACCAGATTACTAAATTTTTATTGAAAATCACTGTCATTATTGTTAAAGAGATATTTCCCCCAGTGGTGATTAAAGAGATTGTCTAAAACTGTTAGATTAAATCTCAGCTCCCTGGGCACTTTGGGGCAGGTTCTTAACTTCTACACGTCTCTGTTTTATCGTCTATACAATAGCAAGAAGATATGGACTTTCAATTCATATTCAAACCATAACACAGCCCGATCGATCTAATCTACATAGCTGCATTACAATTTGTTTAGAGTTTAAAGGCTTAATGGCAATTACGAGGGAAGGAAAAAAGAGTAAAGTTCATTTTACATAACTGACTGGAAAATACATTAAAAAAACAGTGATTAAAATTTAATATGGTTTCATGTGCCCAGAAGGTGGTGCCTGATGTGGCGGGGTGATTGCTGAGTCCAAATAATCTTGTATCTGGAACTTCAGCGACTGCAGGGGCATGGAGTCGTCAGTCCCCTTTCTGCCAGTCTCCTTTACTCAATAACCAGGTCTTTTAAGATTTGTAAAAACAATGGCAAAATTGAAATGGGTGCCTTTCTTTCCAGCTTCTGGGTAGACCTCTTTAATTAAACTCGTCAGTTCTTTTAAAGTCGCATCCATTTAAGTGTAGATCTGTCTCACTGGATGGCACGTTTCCGTGGGAGAACCAATCCATCCGGTGGTGGCGGCCTTATTGGTGGTGAAGACCGGCAGCAGCAGCGGGCAGGTCTTCTCCAGGTTGATAGACTTTTCTGGTTCTTTCTTGATTTTCTCCTGGGTAATGCGTGACTTCACCGCCGTCTTCCTCCTGCGGCATATGAGAAGCCTGCTCTGACCTCTGACCCCTGCAGTGAGCATGAGAACCAACCCTCTTTTGTTGAGAATTTTTGAATTTATGTTCATGAGGGATATTGGCCTATAATTTTCCTTCTTAGTGACAGCCTTCCCTGGTTTTGGTATGAGGGTTATGCTTGCTTCATAAAATGTATTAGGAAGTTTTCCATCCTCCTCTATATTCTGGAGTAATTTGAGTAGAATTGATGACAGCTCTTCCCTGAATGTTTGGTAGAACTCACCATTGAAGCCATCTGGGCCTGGACTTCTTTTGGTTGGCAGTTTTTTGATGACCTGATCAATTTCTTCTTTTGTTATGGGTCTGTTAAGTTTTTCTGCTTCACTCTGTGTTAAGTCTGTGTTTTTTAAAAAACTGTATCCATGTCTTCTAAGTTTTCAAATTTGTTGGAGTACAACTCTTCATAGTATTCTGTTATTATCCTTTTGATTTCCTTTGGTTCCGTTGTGACATCACCCATGTGATTTCTAATGCATGTTATTTGTGTCTTCTCCCTCTTTTCTTTTGTTAGGTTTGCCAATGGTCTGTCAATTTTGTTAATCCTTTCAAAGAACCACAAGTTTGGTGGTTTAATCTCACCAGCCACTCTCAGAAACCCTATACAGTTGGAACTGACTCAATAGCACTTAACAACAATTGACAAAGTGCTGGGATGCTGTCTGCTGTCCAAGAAAACCACGTGCTGCTCAGAGTAAGTGTGGCTTCCACTGCTGAGGTCTGGGTTTTAACAGGTTTCCTCCTTCCTTGCCCCATGTTAATGACTCTGCACATGGAGAGGTGTAAGGGGAAGCCGTGTGCCAGGTGAAGGAGGAGCTCTTGCTCAGGGCACTCAATTTCTGCTGGTTGGATTTCTGCTCCATACCTTCTCGTGTCTGGCTTTGACTCTGCTACCTAACTTCTCTGAGCATTTATCTGATTTCTTCATTTGTAAAAGTGAATTGTAAATGCCTTGTTCCTAGAATTGATTTGAGATCAAGGGAAATTGGGCTTTGAAAATAGCTTAACAGGTCCTGAGCTCTGGTAGTGTAGTAGTTAAATTCTTGGTTGCTAACCAAAAGGCTGGAGGTTCCAACCCACTCATCCTGTTTGCTGGATAAAGACCTGGCAATTTTCTACTGTAAAGTTGAAAGCTAAGAAAGCTGTATGGGGTAAGTTCTACTTTGTCACATGGGGTGACTATGAGTCAGACTGGACTTGATGGTAATCAGTGGCAAGTTCTAACACATATGTAGGTGTTTCTCCATGAATGTCAGGTTAGAGGAAAAGGGTTTTACACATAACTTTCCTTCTCATTCTTGCTTTAACAAAGATTACAAAGAACAGAAGCTGCTCTCTGTAGGAGGCCTGCCATTTGGATCAGTTACAATCACTCAAACCACAGGATTTACAACACATAACTCCTAATTATCTGGGCCAGAGAGAGATGGCATCTGATTGGATCAACTGACTACATTGGTTTATTAATTATTCTTCCTCTCCAAACAGCATGAGGAACATGGAAAACCTGGCATTTTCAAGTTTCTGCAGGCAACCAGTGGCTAAAATGAACATGGGTTTCAATTGGAAACTTCTAGTTAATAGCCTTGTTGTAATTCTTGTTTCCGTAAATCTGGGATATTAGGTAGATGAAAACAAAGAAGATTTAGGAATAGCTGGGCTCAAGAAACCAGCTCTCCTAGGAAGTGTTACTGTGTTTTCATTTTACCTAGCTATGCACCAGCTTTCTACCACTTCAAATGCATAGCTGTTTATTGAGAGCTGACATTCTAGATTTATGAGATGGGAACAGGAGTAAAGGAAGTCCAGGTAGGGGTCCTCAGAGTCATGAACTGCTTTAGTCTAAACCCAGAAATTAGGGCGGTGAATTAGGTTACTATTGATGCCAATAAGCAAAATATTCAAATGCTAAAAACAGAAATCATAATTTAAAAATTCACTACATGCTAAGTATTGATTATTGTTAAGAACTTCCTTTGAGACTGGTGGCAAATTAAGTTAATTAAACTTCTAGGGCTGTGGTTTTCAGAACTTTTTTTCCTTAGTTGTCATTGAGTCTATTCTGACGCATGGTGACCCCTTGTGAGCAGAATAGAACTGTTTCATAGAGTTTGCAAGGCTGTGAATTTTAGAAGAAGGCCTGTATTTCATGCTGTATCTGGGTGTGAGTTTGAACCACCAACCTTTCAGCTAGTAATCAAACCCTTAACCATTTATGCCACTCAGGCACTCCTGGTCTGCAAAGAAGGACTTATCAAAATCACCTAGATTGCTTATTAAACATTTTCCAGGACCTCACCAATAATCTACCAAATAGAATTACTACAACTAGAAACTGAGAGCCTGCACCGTTCATAAACCTTTGCTGATTCTAATGGACTGAGATTTGTGGACAGTGATCTTCAAACATCTTTGGATCACTCTAGCTGTAAAAAATAACACACATATATCTCCAACATATGTGTATATTTTAAATAATCTCTGTAGATTATATGTGATAGGCCACATGCCCCATGAACTGGAGGTCAAATGAAGATTAGTCAGATGCAGGATCCAGAGCAAGAGCGCAAATGTTGGCTACTCATCTTCTAAGTTTTCCATTTAACATTTTTGAGGTGAGGTTAAATTCACTTTGTTTATGTTTTCATTACATTCTGAATATTTCTTTTCAGAAAACATTTCAGTTGGCTAGACTGGAAATATCATGGGGGTAAGGACTACTGTTGTTATGTGTCATTGATTCAGTTCTGACTCATAGTAACCCTTTGTACAACTGAATGAAATACTGCCCAACTCAACACCGTCTTCACAAGTGTTGCTGTGTTTGAGCCTATTGTTGTAGGCACTGTGTCAATCCCCATCTCTGAGGGTCTTCATCTTTGTCACTGACTACTGATCCTCTACTTTGCCAAGCATGATGTCCTTTGCCAGGGGCTGGTCCCTCCTGTCCAAAGTGAGGTCTCACCATTCTCACTTACCAGGAACATTATGGCTGTACTTTTTCCAAGTCAGATTTGTTCATTGTTCTACCAGGAGTGCTGTTGTTCTTAAGTGCCTTTGAGTTGGTTCTGACCCATAGTTACCCTGTATAGGTTTTCAAGAAGCAGCTGGTGGGTTTGATCTGCTGACCTTGTGGTTAGCAGTCCAGTGCTTAATCCTACAGCACCACAGGTCTCTTTTGTGGTGCTGTAGGTTAAAGCACTGGGCCGCAAGGTCAGTTTGAACTGCAAGTTTGGCTGTTCAAACTCACCAGCTGCTTCTTGGAAACCCTATACTGGGTTGCTATGAGTTGGAATCCACTCAACGGCACTAACAACAACAACAATGTACTTGAAGCACCACTGTGCTTGGCGCATAATAAATGCTCAATAAAGCCTAAATTTGGGTAGAATTTGGAACTCCTTGTTAAAAGACAAAGATGACTTTTCCTTTGAAACAGGGCTGGTTAATGCTGTGCTGGAGTTTACAATCCCACTTCTGGGTTTGCAGCTGGTTTTCCCACAGTGGCAGAACCCCTGCTGCTGGTGAAAAGACCCTTCACTGAAGGAGCAGCAGGGAACAATAGTAAGAGGCTTTCAATGCAGACATTTAAGGAGGAAGGAGTGGGGCAGCTCCATTCATTACACAGTACCTCCCCTTGGGTGGCAAGATTCAGGGGGAAACCTCCTTGGGCAGGGAGGTGAAAGGCCAAACCCATTTCACTTTCCTGGGGCCTTGTTCCTGCTAGTTCCAGTGAATGTTAAAATCCATTCTCTCATCACTTCTTGACAGAACCCTTGAAAGAAGGGGTTGCTGGTGTAGGAAAAACCTAGTCAATTTCTCTCACCATATTGATGGAAAAGAATCAACAGCTAGATAAAGAGGAAAAGACAGAGGGTGGGGGGCACTTTCATGGTCTATAACTGCTTTCAGGCTTGGGAAACAGATGCTTTTCAGATGTTATATAAGTTGTTGAATATGGAATTTGATAGCTGGAGAATATTTAACATTGTGACACTCAATAAAATCACTGAGGTAGATATTGTGAAATTATCGAAGCTATATATACTGTCAGGAGGGACCAGTTGCTGGAGAAGGATATCATGTTTGGTAAGGTGGAGGGTCAGAGAAAAAGAGGAAGACCCTTAATGAGAAACCATTGCTAACATTCATCATGCTAATTCTTTTGATCTGGTGTTGATAAAAGAGGGTTATATACTTATAAGAGAAGGAGCTCTGGTAGCATAGTGGTTATCAGTCGGGCTGCCAACCTCAAGGTCAGCAGTTCGAAACTACCAGCGGTTCCACAGGAGAAAGATGCTCCCATAAAGATTTACAGCCTTGGAAACCCTATACAGGGTCACTATGAATAAGAACCAACCCCACAGCACATAACAACAACAACAACATGTTTATAAGAACCATTCTAAAGAGCTATAGCAGTGTAGTGGTTACGAGTTGGGCTGCTAATCTCACGGTCAGCAGTTCGAAACTACCAGCAGTTCTGAGGGAGAAAGATGAGGCTTTCTGCTTCCATAAAGATTTACAGCCTCCGAAACCCTATACAGGGTCACTATGAGTCAGAACCGACTCCATGGCACATCACCACCACCAAGAACCATTCTGTAGTGTGGCCTCTCAGTCAATCTTTCAAAAACTTTCACACCTGAGGAATGAGTGTTCTCCATTAGGATAATAATTTAGGATAATAATAATAATAATAAAAATTTAAATTATTTTTTCTGATTGTTCTTCTAGCAGATGAATATTGAGAGACTTTTCTTCAAGTTCAGTAATTTGGCTTTCCATTGATTCAATTTTACATATTTGCTCTTTCAGTGTACTTTCTATTTAAGTTTTACTGTTTATCTTCTGGCTAATTGCTGGTCTTTTACAGTCCCCATTTTTTTCATTTATTCAAGCATTGTATCCTAAATTCTTCTATAGTTTTGTCTGTTTTCCTTTCATCTGAGGCTTCCTCCATCATCCTCTTATTCTGTTGAAGTTGCCTAATAGCATTCTGTTGAATTACATATCATATAGTTCTGATACCATTTCTGGTATTAGTACTTTTTTGATTCTGTAATTTGGTCACCTGTTGAATGAATTCTGTCTTTATTCTTCATGTAAGCAAAAACTCTGTTTTCTCCAAGATGCTGTGGTGTCCTATTTATATTTAATTGATGTTTGTGTATTGGTGTGTTCTCAGCCACTCACCACCTATCTCCTGGTGGATGTGGTAGAGACTGGCAGTGTGAACGTGTTTTTCTGTTCACTGTTTGTGTTCAGGGTAGGTTTACATGCCTCCAGAAGCAGGGGTATTATGCCTGGCACCCAAGCCCAGGCAGAGCAGAGCCTACATAGGAGAGGGTGCCACTGGCCACTTGGTTGGCAAGGGCGGGAACTAGCCATGCCCCCAGCTCCCAGGAGGACATGGAAGAAAGGGAGAAGTACACCTCTCTCACATTCTTGCTCTAGTTTTCACTTTCACTCTCACTCTCTATCCCTGACTCATTTTGTTGAGAAAATTGTACTTATATTACAACTAGTGAAATCATTAAAAGATTGCAAACAAGGACTGATTTGATCTTTTATCCATGTTTATAAGAATATTCTGTTGTGATGTGAAGAATGGAGAGAGAGCTTCAGGTTGGCTGTGCTAAGGACAGTTAAGAAACAGTTGCAGTACTTCAGGTGAGGTGGAATGGATTAGGAGCAGGCAGATGATGGTTGATGGGGAGAGACTTTATCCTTTTGAATTAGGAGGAGCTGTGACAGGAAATCCACAAAACACTGGCTTGGACAGTTAGCTGATTTCTTTCTCACGTAATTGAAGCCTGTACAGGAGTGTAGAATTAGACTGGTACCTCCAAAAGAACTAGGGACTAGATTCTCTCTGTCTTGTTTCGCAACATGCTTTCTACCTCCTAGCTCAAGGTGACTGTTCTTATTCCACACATATTCTTTTCATTCCAGTGAATGACGAATGAAGGAAAAATGTCCCCTTCCTTTAAGGGCATTTCTTAGAAATTACAGTGATACTTTTTGTTACAGCTCTTTAGACAAAACTCACTCTCATAGTCCCATCTGGTCCATGTGATATTGGGAAACAAAATGGATATTCCAGGTGCCTATAGATTCAGTTGTAACTCAGGAGTTCTGTAACTAAGAATGAAGAAAACAACAACCATTGGAAGGCAACCAGCATCAGCTGTCACAGAATAGACAAAGTTGAGAAATACTTTACAGGTAAAATTAGCAGGATTTGATGATGAACTTAATGGGATGTGAAAGAAACAGGAAGAAATAATAAAACTGATTACGATTTTATGACATACCAATTGGATTAAGTCATCATAACTTTTTGGGCCACTATATGTCTGTCAGTGTGTTGTACTGTGGTGACCTGTGTTTTTCTGTGATTCTCAAAGCCATGCCATTGGTATTTACTCATAGTAGACAGTTTTCAGCAGAGCTTTCTGACTAACAAGAAGGAAAGGCTATCCACTTCTGAAAACTAGCCACTGAAAACCTTCTGAACAGCAGTGGAACATTGTTTGATATAATGACAAAAGGTGAACCCATCAGGTTGGAATGTTCTCAATATATGGCTAGAGATGAGCTGCTTTCTCAAGGTAGAGTTGACATTAGTGGTGTGGATGGAGAAAAGCTTTCAGGACTTTCATTTCCTGATGTGGCATGGCTCAAATGAGAAGAAAGAGCTACAAACACCCATTAATAATTGGAAAGTGGAAGATATGAAGTATGAATCTAGGAAAATCAGAAGTTGTCAAAAAATGAAATGGAATGTATAAAGATCAATACCATAGGCATTGGTGAGCTGAAATGCATTGTCATTTTGAATAGGACAAGCATGGTTTACTATACCACAAATGAAAAACTGAAGAGGAGTGACATCACAATCACCATAAAAAAGAACATTTCAAGATCTATCCTGAAATACAATTGTTGTTGTTGTTAAGTGCCGTTGAGTCGGTTCCGACCCATAGCGACCCTGAACAGGGTTTCTAAGACTGTAAATCTTTATGGGAGCAGAAAGTCTCCTCTTTCTCCCGTGGAGCAGCCGGTAGTTTCGAACTGCTGACCTTGCGGTTCGCAGCCCGATTCGTAACCACTACGCTACCAGAGCCTGGGTAGGATAATATTCATATGCCTATAAGGAAAATCAGTTAATATAACTATTTTTCAAATTTATGTATCAACCACTACAGTCCAAAATGAGTAAATGGAAGATTTTTACCAACTTCTGCAATCTGAAATTGATCAGACGTGCAATCAAGATGCATTGATAGTTACTGGTGATTGGAATGTGAAAGTTGGAAGCAGAGAGAAAGGTTTGTAGTTGTAAAAGATGACCATGAAAATAAGACCAATGACATTGCAAACATCTATTTTTTCAACAACACAAACAGCGATTATACAGGGGGACCTTGCCAGATGGTATATACATGAATCAAATCAATTATATTTGTGGAAAGAGAGAATGGATAAGCCCAATATTATCATCCAGAACAAGATGACGGACTGACTGTGGAACAGACCATCAATTAATTGCTCATATAAAAGTTCAAGGTGAAGCTGAAGAAAATTAAAACATGTTCAAGACAGTCAAAGTATGACCTTGAATATATCCCACCCTCATTTAGAACCCATCTCCAGAACAGATTAGACACGTAACAGTAATGATCAAAGACAAGACAAGCTGTGGTATGAAGCAGGAAAAACGTTATTAAACTTCTATTGTAAAACTCAAGAAAAGGTTTTCATACTAAACGAAACATTATTTGATGTTTACCAGGAATGGGAGTGAAGGGAGAGTAAATCACTGGCTAGAGGGTAGGCCCATGTTAACTTGGGTGATGGAGAGGGTAATAATATACATGAAGAGGAAGGTGATGAGAAATGAAAAGGTTTGGAATCAATTAGTCCAATGGACTAATAGAACATGTGAACATCAGTCTCCCTGACTCTTGAGACCAGAAGAACTAGATGGTGCCCAGCTACCGCTACCAATTGCTCTGAAAGGGATCACATTAGAGGGTCCCAGGTAGAGTGGGAGAAAATGTGGAACAAAACTCAAATAGAAGAAGAAGAAGAAGAAGAAGAAGAAGAAGA
>NW_006408521.1:14382840-14385524 GCF_000296735.1 Chrysochloris asiatica
GAGGAGGAGGAGGAGGAGGAGACTGGGCTTATTGGTCAGAAAGAGCCTGGATGAACCTGAGATTATGGCCCTTGACCATCCTTCAGGTCTGGAAAGGGACTCACCCTCATGTTCCAATTTTCAGCCAAGCACTAGTAAGTATATGGGAGGGGGAGTGAGATGGGGAGACACCAATATTAGGAAGGCATGCTCACCATGGAATGATCCATCATTCAAAATCAAAAGGGCAGCATTTACCTAAGGACAAAGTTGAGAAGGAATGGGAAGGTGAATGGAATGGAACTAGGAACCATAGGGAGGAAGTGGGATACTTGTTGTATGGAGGGGATTGCAATCATTGAGATGAAACAAAGTGAATAATTTGTGGGATGTAAACTGGTGATCTTGTCTGTAAACCTTTGCTCAGTTCACAATAGAAAGTTATTTTTTATAAAAAAAGTCATTAAAAAGACAGGAAAGAAAGTTTAAAAATGAATGTCAGAACACACTCTGAAACGTGCTTTTGTATGTAGAGAAGCTAAGTGACCAAAAGAAATGATGAAGTAAAGATGCTGAAAATAATATTTCTAAGGGCAGTTTGAGATGATAAAGTAAAGTATTATAATGAAATGTGCAAAGACTTGGAGTTAGAAAACCAAAAGGAAAGAATACACTCAGCATTTCTCAAGTTGAGGAACTAAATCAAAAATACAGGTCTCAAAAGGCTACGTGCTGGCAGCCAGGTGCTGGTGGTCAGGAGGCAGGCTTGCAGAATGTGTCCTTTGGTTTTTTAAATGATTATATATTCCTGAGTGATTTTCTGTACATCCCTCCCCCTCCCCGACAAAAAACCAAACAGACCAGAGGGATTAATACTTTGAAACGATGATGCACTGAGGAGATTATAATCATTGCAATGAAATGATGAGTGTAAAACTGATGTTCCCCCATGTAAATGAATCACTCAATTCACAATAAAAACTTAAAAAAAAAATGCAAAAAAAATTACAGGTCTTGAGTTGAAATATTGATGGATTTTATGGGTAAACAAAAACAACAACAAAAAGAACAATACAAGAAGCATCAAAACAATATACAGAGTCACTGTACCAAAAAGAATTGGTTAACATTTAACCGTTTCAAGAGGTAACATGATGATCAAGAACTGATAGTATTCAAATAAGAAGTACAAGCTGTACTGAAGGTATCGTCAAAAACAAGGCTCCAGGAATTGAGAATATCAATGAAAATGTTTTAACAAGCTGATACATAGCTGGAAGTACTCGTTTATGTCAAGACATTTATAAGACAGATACCTAGGCAACTGATTGGAAGAGATCCATATATGTGCCCATTACAAAAAAAGGTGAACCAACAAAATGTAGAAATCATCAAAGAACAGTAATATTGCATTGGGCAAATCTGATGCAAAAAAATCTCTTTAAAACGCTAAAGAGCAAAGAAGTCACCGTGAGAACTTGCTGTGCCTGACTCAAGCCTTGGTATTTTTAATCACCTGATGTACATGTAAAAACTGGACAATGAGTAAGAAAAACTGGAGAAAATTTTATACATGGTGTTGGTGAAGAATATTGAGCATACCTATGGATTGCCAGAAGAATGAACAAATCCACCTTAGATGGAAGTACAAGTGTAATGCTCCTTAGAAGAGTTTGAACTGCCAGCCTTGCAGACCAGACTGGTGTGGAACCATAGGCTAAACACTGGGCTACTAACTGCAAGGTTGGCTGTTCAAGCTCACCAGCTGCTCCTTGGAAACCCTACAGAGGGTTGCTATGAGTCAGAACCGACTTGCCAGCACTCAACAACACAATAGAACTAACTCCATGCCTTCTTTTGATCCAGCAACGTTTCTGCTATAGAGTTCCATAAGGTTCTGTTGTATCCCTATGAGAAATCTCTCCTTTTTTCTTTCCCTAGCTAGCTTGAGTTGGTTTCTGCTACTTGCAACTACAGATTCCAAGTAAAACACATGATACAGTAGATTCTGGGGAAATTAAAGGATTTAACAGACTTCTTTACCACCCTTAAAAAGAATGAACTTTTCATACTGATTTAGATGGTGTCCAGTTAGCTTGATGGTGGCTTTGGGCAGCTATGCTTTGGTCATTACTATCAAAGCAGCTCACCTTGGCTTTTGATGCTGTTTTCAGAAACACGCGTAGAGATAACTGTATCCAGTTCTCTTATGAATGAAAGCTTACTTTGACTTGATGTCAAAGCCTAACTGCTCAGTGCTGACTGATTTCATCTTTATAAAAAAAAAAAAAGATATGATTAAACTCGGGAACACTGGTAAGGTTTATAATCACTCAGGGCCATGTTGTTGTTGTTGTTAGGTACCATCAAGTCGGCACCAACTCATAGCGACCTTATGCACAGCAGAACAAAACAATGGCCGATCCTGGGCCAACATCAATACTGTTGCCATTCTCGAGTCCATCAATGCTGCCACTTGGCCAACCCATCTCGTTGGAGGTCTTCCTCCTTTTCTCTGACCCTCCATCTTACCAAACATGACATCCTTCTCCAGTGACTATTCCCTCCTGACAATATGTCCGAAGTATGAGAGACGAAGTCTGGCCATCTTTGCCTCTAAGGAGCACTTTGGCTGCACTTCTTCCAAAACAGATCTATTGGTTCTTTTGGCAGCCCATGGCACTTTCAGTATTCTCCTCCAACAC
>NW_006408521.1:14386466-14396858 GCF_000296735.1 Chrysochloris asiatica
ATAGAAGAATTCTACCAACTTCTTCAATCTGAAATTGATCAGACATGCAATCAAGATGTATTGATCATTACTGGTGATTGGAATGCAAAGGTTGGAGGTTGGGAGCAAAGAGGAAGGACCAGTAATTGGAAAATATGGCCTTGGTGATAGAAATGATGCTGGAGAATGCATGATAGAATTCTGCAAAACCAATGATTTGTTCATTTCAAATACCAAGGGCCATGCTTTCCTATAAATAATGATCATAAATGTCTTATATTTTCTGTTACTTTAACTCTGAACCCAAGATGATTTGGCAAAAATTACAGAGCATTTTGGGACTTTTATTACATGCTGCTTTCTGAATTCAGAAATGGAGTGGATGTATTACATACCACATTCTTACTTATTTAAAGAAATATATTTTAAAACTAAAGCCATTTTTTCAGTTGTTAAATGAAGAAAAAAAAAAAAAAAAAGAGGAAGAAGAAAAAGACACCTAGCTACATCTGGTCAAAGGCTCCATTGCATAAAATAGTCAGAGAAATGAGGTGACTAATGAAGAGGACTATTGTAAGGAACGTGCTGAAGAGAGGTTAAGTGAATGGGCTCTGGACTCAAGACAGTTTCTAGGAGCACAGCCTTGTGCCTGGAGCGTGTTTTGCTACTTTTTTTCACTCCTGGTTTCTCTTTTTTAAATAGGGAATTGAAATAGTATTTAACTCATGGGGTTTTCAAAAGTAAATGAAAGAGAGCAAAAAATACTGAGTACTGAAGAGGCATGATAAAAACAAAACAAAACAAAATCTAATTTCTTGTTAAGTGATTATTTGTATTTGTCCCAGGATGGGGTAATGGGGTGTGCACGACAGAAGGGATCACTAGTCTCTGGAACAGGGTAGGGCAAACCAGTCTGGGCCAGTTTATATATGGCCCATAAACAAATAAGAATGGTTTTTACACACTTAAAAGCCAACAATGTTGCATGAACTTCATCTGAACCTGTGCTCCTAGAAAAAAAATGAAACTGTTAAAAATTCCTCCTACTCTTTTAAGTTCTGAGACTAATTGTGAAGGGTCAGCTGGGCCTCACGTACTTCAAGATTAGAGCTGTCTTCATCGTCTTCCCATTAGACTCAGGGATGATTTCACTGTTTATGTACCCATACAAAACTGACTCAGGTCTCCTTCCCTTTCCTTGAGATAGTTCTCATTAGTGAACATTTTCCCGATGGCAACAAAGCCTGAGCAAAACTATCTTCTTAATTATCCAGGGCATTGTGTCACTGACAAACAAACAAAAAAAAAATTAGAGGAAAAGACATTGTATATTGCTCTCAAAGTTTGAGTATTATCTGGCTTCTATCTGATATCAAAAGGAGCTCTGGTAGCATAGTGGTTACGAATCGGGCTGCGAACCTTAAGGTTAGCAGTTCGAAACTACCAGCCGCTCCGCGGGAGAAAGGTGAAACTTTCTGCTCCCATAAAGATTTACAGCCTCGGAAACCCTGTACAGGGTCGCTATGGGTCAGAACCTACTCCACGGCACAACATCTGACATCATATCTGACAACAACAACATCTGACATCAAAGAGTCCTGGTCCAACACTGCCCATCAGTAGAAGATATTCCATTTGTATTTCTGATGAACATGTTAAATGATTCCTATTATAACTCACATAAACCAGAAGACAGGAGAGATCCAATCTTCGCATTGGAATGAGGGAAGATCAACAATCTGGAAACTAGGTGGGAGCTTCAAAAAATTTGCAGAAATAGTCTATTACTTTTCATTTTATCTTTTCAGGAACATTTTGAAGTTCTCTCATATATCAGAACATAATGATCAAATGCATTTGTTCTAATGTTTTGCCTGTATCATCTCAATGAAATAAATCTTCACCAGTCTTGCAGGGTAAATAGTATCACAATTTTATAGATTACATAATTGAGGTTATTAAAGTTAAGTAAAATACCCAAGGCATCCCAAACCAAATGAAATTCATTGTCATCGAGCTGATTCTGACTCAAAAAACCCTATAGGAGAGTAGAACTGCCCAATAAGGTTCCCAAGGCTCTGATCTTTAGGGAAGCAGACTGCCACATAGTCTCCTGCAGAGTGGCTGGTGGTTCAAACTACGAAACTTTTGGTTAGCAGCCCTTTGCTTAACCATTGCAACACCATGGCTCATCCCGAGGTCACAGAGCTAATGAATTAGAGGTGTAATTGACATGTGAACATTGAGCTCTCTGATTCCAGATCCCACATTCTTTCCGTTGAAATCACATGAGCATAATAATGATCCTCAAGAATATGATGCCCCCTTGTATGGAATGGTGAGTGGACTTGGGTGTGTCACATGGAACTTTGAACTAGACAGGTTCTAGCTCATTAAACAAATGAAGTTTTTAACAACTGGCCCCTGTTTGGGTGATTGTGGCATGAGACGAGGCTATCTTGGAGGGGGGAACATATCAGAATCACTTGAGAAACTTTGTTATTCTAAATATTCATACAGGTTTCAACACTTTTGAGGATCATTGTTACTTTAGGGAGTGTGCCTTTAAGTTTTGGGCATGAAAAGATGTTTGTGAGTCATGGTTTAGACACATAATCCACAAGTATAGCTTTATGAGTACTTTACATCCTATTCTAGATGATTAATAGGTCCTGATGTGGTGCTGTAGGATAAGCACTTGACTGCAAGGTCGGTTTGAACTACAAGGTCAGAGGTTCAGACTCACCAACTGCACCTTGGAAACCCTATACAGGGTCACTATGAGTCGGAACTGACTGGACAGCACTTAACAACATTTTGTTCCACTCAAACATTTTAAATTATCTTTTAAATGATACATTCTTACTCTCAAATATTCCCATACTCTGAAGCCATGTTCAAGTGGAGATAATATTATGCACTGTGATGCTATCAAGAGGTCAGCAGTTTGAACCTATCAGCTGCTCCATAGGAGAAAGATGAGGCTATCTGCTCCAATAAAGATTTAGTCTTGAAAACCAAAAGGTGCAGTTCTACTTTGTCCTATGGGTGGTGGTGGTAGTGTGCCGCAGAGTCAGTTCCGACTCATAGCGACCCTGTACAGGGTTTCCGAGGCAGTAAATCTTTACGAGAGCAGAAAGCCTTATCTTTCTCCCATGGAACAGCTGGTAGTTTCGAACTACTGATCTTGACGCTCGCAGACCGATTCATAACTACTATGCTACTAGAGCTCCTTTATTCTGTCCTATTTGTTGTTGTTGTTGTTAAGTGCCGTCGAGTCGGTTCCCACCCATAGTGACCCTATATAGGGTTCCTGAGGAGCAGTTGGTAAGCCTGAACCGCCGACCTTGCAGTTCAAATTTGACTTTGCTGTCTGACGCAAAGATGGGACAAAAAAAAAATCCTAGAACAATTCTCATATAGTGGTGGCAGTGGTTGTTGAGTGCCATGGAATTGGTTTGACTTATATAGACCCTAAATAAGGTTTCTGACGCTGCAAATCATTACAGGAGCAGAAAGCTTCATCTTTTCCTCATGGAGCAGCTGGTAGATTGGAACTGCTGACCTTGCAGTCAGGAGCTCAAGTCATAATACACTATGCTACCAGGGTTCCTTAGTTCTTATACAGATGTCTCAATTTAAGGTAAATAACTTGTATTTCTTGTCATGCATTGCTCCCCACCTTGGCTGGAACTTCAAAATAAATAGTCTTTTTTCATGAATCTGAAAGCTTTGTATGAACGAGAAGGAAATAATTAGGGTTTAAAATGATTGTACTTCAAAATGTCAGAGGAGGGTCTGTTAATTTTATGTAGCTGGTGCCCTAGACAGGAAAATCTCTGACATTCAAAGCTATTGAAAAACATTGGTTTGTCTTCTATGAGTGTAACCTGACTGCCTTTTCCAAGAAAGAAGTTTCCGTTCAAATAAAAATGTGTTCATGGAACAATGGTTTGAGATTAATATTCACCAATGCCTGAAGGTTACAGTTGGGACTCTGTACCTGTCATCATTTTGAGCCTGTTTCCTTAAAACAAGTTTCTGGTTTTGATTGAATAGAATACATTAATTTAAAGCACCACACACACACAAATACTTAGAATGATGGTGGGGGTTGTGTGCCATCGAGTCAGTTCGGTCTGACAGCCACCCTGTATAGGGTTTCCGAGGCTGTAAATCTTTATAGGAGCAGAAAGCCTCATCTTTCTCCTGTGGAGTGGCTGGTAGATTCAAACTGCTGATCTTCTAGTTAGCGGTCCAGCTTGTAACTGGTGTTTTCTTTATATATTTACCTTTTATCAGCTGGAGGAGGTTTCCTAGTAATTTTCAGCTTGAATGTATGTTTAATTTTAACAAGCTTTTTAACATTCACCTGAACGTAAAAAAACTTGTTAAATTAAACATATATTCATATATTAATGTGCCAGATTGCAAAGCCGTTTGAACTACAAGCTTGGTGGTTCAAAGTCACCAGCTGCTCCTAGGAAACCCTATGCAGGATCGCTATGGGTTGGAACTGACTTGACGGCACTTCATAACAACAGGTGATAGTACTGTTTTTTTTTTTTCATGAGATTTCTTTGCTGGATTGACTATGCAAAGTTATGTTTTGCATTATTGAAATGAGCCAAAGTTGGTCTTGATACTCTATCCTTAATATGTTTTAGTGGATTTTGTTTACGATATTTTGTAAGAATTCTTTTCATCTAAGTATTGAAGTTTATGAGTACAATTTTCATGCTTTGTTAGTTTTAATTAAAGTGATTTATTTTTTGGTATAGGAGTTCTGGTGTGACAGTGTAGGATAAGTACTGGACTGCTAACTGCAAGGCCAGCAGTTCAAGGCCACTAACTTCTCCTTGGAAACCCTATACAGGGTCAGTATGAGTAGGAACTGATTCGATGGCACTTAACAACAACAACATTTTGGGTTAAGTTTCACAGTTCTAAAGATAACTATAAAACAAGTTCGTTTCCTCTTTTTCTATCCTTTCTTTGAAGGATTTCATGTAAGCTTGGCGTTATTTACGTCTTTGAATTTACAGGTGAAGAGTCAATGACCCAGAATTACTTCATAGGATGATTTTAAACTTTGATTTCTATATCTTTAATAGTTTTGATGCCATTGTGATTTCTAGTTCTTAAAGTTTTCAGCTTTAAGCTGTATTTTTCTAGGAATGTTTCTATTTAGTTTTTAATGTGTAAATATTGATTTACATAACGTGTTCATCATCTCCTAGTTAAATCTTTGAAATGCCTTTAGGTTTTATACTGATTTCACATTTTATTGGTTCTAGTTGTTACTTCTGATATCATTTTTTTTTTTTTACCTGATTCAACCTTTAGAAAATAATTCTTACATCTTTTCAAAGAGCAAATTTTTGAATATTTTGATTGCCATGAGTATTCATTGTTTTCTCTTTTGTTACTTTTGGCTCTAATCCTGGTTATGTTATTCATATGTGTGTGTGTAATATGTATATATTTATATTTAATCATTTAATTTCCAGTTCATTTTGTCTTACACGTTGAGAAGAGTCTCTTGCTCTATGAATTTTTCTGACATACGCATTTATATTAGTTTTTCTGTAAATTTAGCCTTAGTAGTACCTGTGAGTTTTAATGTTTATTGCATTTTTCTCATTGTTTTATTTAAAATGCTTTCTTTTTTTCCCATATGATTGATACTTTGATTGATGGCCTATTTAGAAATGTTTCTTAAATTCCAAATCAACCAAAACTCAAATTAACTCATAGTGACCCTATATGATAGATTGTTGTTGGTAAGTGCCGTCGAGTTGATTCTGACCCATAACGACCCTGAATAGGGTTTCCAAGGAGCAGCTGGTGAGCTTGAACCAACGATGTTGCAGTTCAAATGACCTTGCAGTCTGATGCATTAGCCCACAGCATCACACCAGGACTCCATGTGATAGATTAGTGCTGCTGAAAGTGTTTCTAAGGATGTAGATCTTTACAGAAGCAGATTGCCACATCTTTTTCTCAGGGTGTGTTGACTCCCTGACCTTTTAGTTAGCAGGCAAACACTTTAACAATTAAGCCAGCAGGGCTCCTTGAATTCCAAACAAGTAGGTATTTTAGTTGTTGTTTTGTTATAACTCTGTGGCCTAATTTCAAAGAATGTACATATTCTGTACGATTTTGGATTTTGTAATTTGTTGACAATAGCTTTGTAATGCAATGGAAAACTGCTTTGTAAATTCTGTGTGTGCTAAAAAGAACATGTTTTCTGAGTTGTATGTAGGGTATGTGTCTATTCATCTAAGTGTGTTTATCTTGCTTTAAAAAATCTTGTATATCTTCTTTGTTGTTGTTATTAAATGCCGTCGAATCTCTCCCAATCTATAGCAACCCCTAAGTAGGATTTCTGAGGAGCTGTGGGTGGGTTTGAACTGCCAACTTTGCAGTTCAAACTGACCTTGTGGTCTAGTGCATTATCCTGTAGCACCACATCATTGTTTAGTACAATTACTGTGTATTAAACATTTCCCACTAAGATTGTGGTCCTGTTTCTCCTTGTGGTTCTTCAACTTTATTTATTTGGAGATTATACTTTCATTGAGAACAAATTAAAAATTCTTGTATCTTACTGTCATAGTGACCCTGCTCTCATTTTGAAAGGTTCTTATCCAATCTTTAAATATCTTTATTTTAATTGTGATAGTTAATCTGCTTTCATTTAACATAGTAACAGGCATATTGTGCTTAACATATTACTTTTCTTTGTTTCCTTTTTAAAAAATCTATTTATCTGAATTTACTTAATCACCTTTTTTCTTTTTCTTTTTGTGTTTTCCTTCTTCATCTTCTGGCCTCGTATGTTTTTTCTTATCAAAGTCCAATGTCCCTAATTACTTTTCACTTTGTCCTGGACAATGCCAGGACTCCGAGACCCTTGACCTCTAGAGCGTCTCCTGATTTCCATACTACTGCCACGCAGCTTCAATTTTTATCTATTTTAGTCTCCCAACATATTATTACTATTTTTTATGCATTTAAATTTAAATTTATCTCCATGTTTGTGCTTTCTGTTTCTTTATTTCTTCCTTCCTCTCAAAACTTCCATCTGTGAGAATTTTTCATCTGCTGTTTGTTGTTGTTAAGTGCCATCGAGTCGGGTCCGACCCATAGCGACCCTGTACAGGGTTTCCGAGGGTGTAAATCTTTACGGGAGTAGAAAGCCTCATCTTTCTCCCGCGGAGCGGCTGGTAGTTTCAAACCGCTGACCTTAAGGTTCGCAGCCCGATTCGTAACCACTACGCTACCAGAGCTCCTTTCATCTGCTGTTTAGAATTCAATAATTTGACATTGAGTCTTTGGTAACATACTTTTTCATTTTGTGTATCTGAAAATGTTTTATTATTATTTTTTTTACCTTTGCTGCTGAAGGATATAGACACTTAATAAAGAATTTAAAGTTGTTACTTTAAATACTTCAAAGTTCTTTCAGTTCTTTGATGATATCAGTACATTATTTTCTGCCTTCCAATTTTGGTAGAAAACTTAGCTGCTAGGAATTTATTGTTCTTTTGAAGGTTGATATTGAGATTTTTTTTTTTAATATTCTTTTTGGTCACTGTGAGTCAGAACCAACTCGACGGCACTTAACAACAAAAGCAACAATAATAGTTTCAATAAGATGTACCTGATGGACAACTTCAGTGTGATGCTTGATTTTAAATTCAGCTTACCTAAAATCTGATTCATTGTCCTTCCCACTATTCAAACCTGAAACTTCTATTTTCGTAACAGCTTTTTTGAGATATCAGGAGATGTCTGAAAGTTCATGGAAAAATGGAATTAGAAGATAATGGAGTTTTCTCAGGAGCTTTTTGCATCCCCAGAATATAGTTTACATACTGAGCATTCTGGCTCCTGGCTCAAAGCCTGTGTAATCTCTCAGGTCTGACCATTGATAATGACAAAGGCAGGCTCATGGAGGAAACACAAGTCAGTCCTTTTCTACTCCCAGCTCTCCCTCACCTTGACCCCCGAGTCTATAAAACAGCAGGAGCCTTTTATTTGGGGGTTCTTTGGCAGTAAGAGTACCCTCACTTCTGAACATATCAATCTGCCTTTCTTCTGGCACTATTCCATGAAGAAAAATGGAGCATTGAAGGAGCTGGCGTTTTCTCCTGTTTAGTTTTTTATTTATAAAATTGTAGTAAGTTGTTAAAGGCTTGACTGTAATTTTCACTTTAATTTATTTTCTTGATAGACTACTCCCACACCCGGCAGCTCTCTCCAGCTCAGCTCAGTTCTTGAGGAATTGGTAATGTGACCAGGATAGTTGATTAAAACAAAAAGTCTCTGGAAGAACAAAGAGGCAGTTGGTGCTAGTGGATGCTTTGCAAGAAGCTGACTGCTCTGCAGGCCACTTTGACAATGATTCTTGGGAAGCACGAGTGGGTCTTGTGGATCACTTAGCTAGTCATGCCAATGTTGTTGTTGTTAAGTGCTGTCAAGTTGGTTCTGACTCACAGCTACCCTGTATAGGGTTTCTGAGGAACAGCTGGTGAGTTTGAACCATCGACCTTGCAGTTCAGACCAACTTTACAGTCCAGTGCATTAACCCACAGCACCACACCAGGACTCCCAATGGGTCTCTGGAAATAATAGTAGCAGTAACTGCAAGAAATGCTTGGAGGGTATTAGTGGATTGTTTACATGTTTTTTTTTTTTTTTTAATTTTATTTCCATTGGTCCTTTTCGTTAATCTCTGACTCACTTCCCAAGAATCATTGTCAAAGTGGCCTGAATTCACCTGGTGGGTCAAATTAGCCATCCAACAGAAAGACTCTAACAAAACTCAGGGAAGCAATTTTCTTCCTGCTTAACTACTATGCAAAATGGAATAAAAAGTGGCCAGAGATGCTGCAATCTGAGCTCCATCCAACAACTACTGTTATCTCTCTGGAGGTCCCTGGTGTTGATGAAGTTATTCAGATTCATATCTTTCTTGGAAAACGATGTAGAGAGCCCTTTGGATTACCTTGCCCAGTGACTTTAAGAGAACTTACAGACTCGGCTCTTTTACTTCCATAATGAAAGAGGAAATCTAGTTAAGAGTACAAAGGCAGAGTGGCATCGTGTAGGACATGTCACTAGAGATCCCTCTTTCGGAGTGAATTGTAGCCATTTTGCCTACAGAAGAAGGGGAAGAGGAAAAGAGGCGGAAGAAAGCATGGACACCTGAGACCTTCTTCCTCAGCAGATGCTATTTGGGCTCTGACATGTCTGGACCACTTGTGATGAGTTCCCTGTTACTGTAAAGCATGTTCGGACAGCTCTCAAAGAGACTGCTACAGCCCTGCAAACTTCCCTTGTGGTCCTTTGGGTGTGCTATGAAGAAATGAACTAGCAGAAGGGGAGATTGTTAAACAGAGTTCAAGTACTAGATTTGTTTGTGCTCTTCCTGCTGAATATCAAGCCCAATTAAGTCTCCTCATGAGGTCAGGTGAATTGATCAGAGTCACAAGCCAGATCTTATCTCACAAACTACCCAACAGGGAAAAAGTGACTGCTGCCTAATAGCAAAAACGGATCAGCCGAAGAAGCAATCTAAGAATGGTAGTCGTTCGCCCTCTCCTGGACAATTAGGGAAAAGGTCTTCCCAGATAGATGGCTGATCTGATTCCTCAACAACAGGAGTTACTAGGGACCAGGCCATCAGAGGACTGGTAGTTGGCTCTTCTAGGCTTCTCATGGTGACAGCCTCAATGAGTGACCCAAGTGCTATTCCTTCCAACTGTCTTGGTGAATCTGATCGGACAGCTTTGGAAACTTTTTATAAGATTAGGGTTAAGGCCAATGTCCCTCTAATCTCAGGGGGATAATAAAGGCCATATGACAAGGTTAGAGTTTAATGGAAAGGTGGGGGAGAATTGCATTTCTTGACCCTTTTGGACACCAGTGCACAGATGACTGTAGTTTTGGCAACCGGAAGGCAGGATAAGAAAGAAAGAAAGAAACAAACAAACAGATAATGCTTTCTGATTCTAGGACTCAGACCACCACCACCAAAAACTTTTTACAAGTCCAGCTATGGTGGGTTTCTTTGAGTTCCTACAAAGCTGCATTACTATGACTTCCACTGCTGAATGCAGTATTGATACTGATGCATTATCTATGTGCACTCCAATAGCCTTCACCCTCAACCACTACCAGAAATTGGATGGCTGCATTTATGCCTGTCTTAGGAGGTTATTGAAAATACCATGGCTTGGGTCAGACACACCTTAGTCCTCAACTGACATTTTTGCTTTAAAAAAGGTCTTGTGCAGCAGATTTGCCTAATGCAATACGTCGTTTGATTTCCTGACTGCTGCTTCTGTGAGTGTTGATAGTTGATCCAAGAAGAATGAAGTCCTTGACAACTTCAATCTTTTCTCC
>NW_006408521.1:14398853-14405365 GCF_000296735.1 Chrysochloris asiatica
GATATCGATGTTTATGCATTCCATTTCATTTTTGACAATTTCCAATTTTCCCAGATTCATACTTCGTACATTCCATGTTCTGATTTTCAGTGGATGTTTATAACTGTTTCTCTTCATTTTGAGTTGTGCCCCATCAGCAAATGAAGGTCCCACGGGCTTTTCTCCCATGGGCTTTACTCCATTCGCATCATCATGGTCAACTCTACTTTGAGGAGGCAGCTCTTCCCTAGTCTCATTTTGTGTGTCTTCCAACCTGAGAGGCTCATTTTCTGGCACTATATCTGACAATGTTTCTCTGCTATTCATAAGGTTTTCAGTGATTAAAGATTTGGAAGCAGTTCATCACTCTTTCTTCCTAGTCTGTCTTCAGTCTTTAGTGTTTAGCTTTGTCTGGAAGCACATCTGAAATCTGTCCACCATGTGTGACCCTGCTGGCATTTAAACTACTGGTGGTATAACTTTTAGAATCACAGCAACTCACAAGCCACCACAGTACGACAAACTGACAGACGAGTGGTGGCCGTTTGGTTTTAAGTGGAAACTGTCATTTTAAATTTCGAGATCTACTACGTACACATGTGCACAAATCTCCTAGATATTTAAAGTGACACTTTAAAGTGACTATAAATTTGTTGTTGTTGTTATGTGCCATGGAGTCCGTTCCGACTCATAGCGACCCTGTACATAGTTTCTGAGGCTGTAAATCTTTACGGAAGCAGAAAGCCTCATCTTTCTCCTGTGGAACTTAGGTGCAGAAAAAGAACTTACTGCCCTCAGTGCTGATCTTAAGGAAGCCAAAGTGCCCCATGACACTATTGCTCTATTCAACAGCTCTTTCTGGCCCATGCGCCAGAGATTGGGTACCTGAAAACTCATCACTGGTCCTGGGTGGATGAATGCCATTGTGATGCCCTTTGTGCCAACAGTATCTGACATTGTGACTGTTACAGACACTATTACCCAAGCTGAGGGAACTTGGCATGCAACAATTAGCATTGCAGATGTCTCTTTCAGCATTCATCTTCATCTGGATGTTCAGGATCAGTTTGCTTTTATGTGGAATGAGTTACAATACAATGGAATGTCATACCACGAAAAAGTCTTGCTTCTAAAGGGAACACTTGTCTCCCACTATACTGATGACATCCTCCTAGTGGACCCAGACAAGGATATCACCCAATAATAACTGAATGTAGAAAGCCTCATCTTTCTCCTGATAGCAGCTGATAGATTGAACTTCTGACCTTTTGGTTAGCAGTCCAATGTGCAACTATTGCGCTACCAGGGCATGTTCATGCTCTCTCTCTCTGTATATTTTCCTTTCTAGGAATTTTCCCAAATGAAAATATGTTCTCTATTTAAGGTAATATGTGTTCATTTAAAAAAAAAAAAAAAGTGAAAAGTAGGAAATTAAAAACATATTATTTTACTTCCCAAAGGCAATTAACCCTTAACAGTTTGGTTCCTATTCATCAGTGTGTGTGTATGTGTGGCACCGTGGGTTAATGTGTTGGACTGCAAAGTTGGTTTGAACTGCAAGGTCAGTGGTTCAAGATCACCAGCTGCTCCTTGGAAACCCTATACAGGGTCGCTATGGGTTGGAACCGACTCAACTTCACTTAACAACAATAGTATGTCAATTATAAGTAAAAGGTTCACAATATGTAATTTACTTTTATGTAATATTCATTGAGAAAATGAAACTTGTCAGTGCTTAACTAGATATTCCTATTTCTAATGCAGCATAGAGGCAGACCTCAGAGAAAATGTGGGGTTGGTTCCAGACCGTTGCAATAAAGTGATAGTGCAATAAAGCAAGTCGCATGAAAATTTTCATTTCCCAGTGCATATAAAAGTTATATTTATACTATATTGTAGCCAATTATTTGGGCAATTGAATACTGACAAATTTTGAAATGTGAAAATTACCAAAATGTGACCCAGAGACATGAAGCGAACACAAGCTGTTAGGAAAATGTCATCGACAGACCTGCTCGAATCAGGGTTGTTCCAAACCTTCAATTTGGTAAAAATAAACAGAAGCAACACCAAAATTGCAGTAAGGCTAAACACAATTAGAGAGGTGTGTCTAGGTATGTATTCTGTTATTTGATTAACATAGCATGTCCCTTCCATGTCATTAAAGACTCCTGAGTTTTGCTCGTACTATAATTCACCTATTAGAGACTTGGTGTGGCGCTGTGGGATAATGCATTAAACTACAGGGTTGGTTTGAACTGCAAGGTCATTGGTTCAAACTCAACCAGTTGCTCCTCAGAAACCCTATACAGGGTTGCTGTGAGTCAGAACTGACTCGATGGTACTTAACAGCAACAACAACATTGTTGTTAAGTGCCTCCAAGTCGGCTCCAACTAATAGTGAACCAGTATAGGGTTTCCAAGGAGTGGGTGGTGGGTTTGAACCTCAACTTTGTGGTTAGCAGTCAGTGCTATAGTCCTACTGTACCATATGGGGACTCCCATGTTGGCCATTAATCAATAGATAGTTTACTTATTTGTTTTTTTTTTTTTAGGTTGATTGGGATGATTATTTCATGTGTTTATTAGGCCTTTAGTTTCTGCCCCCAGAATTGTCTATTCATGTCATTTGACCATTTGTAGATTGCAGCATTTTTCTTATGAATCAGTCTTTAAAGTTTGAAAACTATCCTTGTTTTATTTTTGAAATTAGATGTTCTTTTTCTTAGCAAAGAAGCAATTGAAACAATGAGCTCTTCAAAGCCCTCAAGTGAAGCTTGTAAAGAGAATGTATCACAACCAAAATAAACCAAATGAAAATTACACACAAATGAAATGTCATGTCTTATTGATATTTCTGGCCAAGTGCTGAGTGTCTCCATTTTGATAAATGCTAAACTGTTTATCTTTTGTTCAGCTCTAAAGTGTTCATAATTGAATTTCACCATGGTTTGGATTTCTATTCTTTAGCTCCAATTTCTTAAAGCAAATGCTTCAAGTATTATATTTTTTGGTCTAAAATGGATTAAATTAAAGTGTTCTATCCATTTGCATCTGAGAACTCACCAGAAGAATTTTACTTCTAATGATAGAATTACCACTTATTAGTAATTTCTTTGCTTATAACATCTTTTCTTCTCATTGCCTTTATCTCAAGAGTTTCACATGTCTGTCCAAGTGCACATGGTAAAAATACAGAATTGACATTCAGTCATATTCTCTCACCTTTCCTCTAAGATTTCCAGGTTCTATTAAGAAAAAAAAAATTAGTTGTCACCCTAACTCTATGACTCATTCTCCTTACTCAGAACAGGGTGTGCTATTTGAGGGGAAGTTCTAATTTTCTATTATGCTTTCATTTGCTTAATGGATGAAAGCGCAGATAGAAAAATAATGAAAAGAAAAAGCTTCAATAGGAAGTAGTGGAGAAAAATGAGGAGAGATCTTTTGCAACAGGAGCTATCAGATGTGAGGTAGACATGTGAGACAGTGAGGAATTAGGGTAAAAAAACACGGCTGTATACACTGTTCTTTTGGCCATTTTTCAGGATGTGTCTGATTAGTACATATTTTCCTCCCTTGGCTTTCCTTGGTGTTAGGTGCAGTTGAGTTGGTTCCATCACATAGCAACCCTATGTACAGCACAATGAAACCCTGCCTGGTCCGGCACCATCCTCACAATTGTGCTTGAGCCCATTGCTGATGCAACTGTGTCATTGCATCTCACTGAAGGTCTCCCTCTTTTTCATCAGCCCTTTACCAAGCATGACAACTTGTCCAAAGTATGAGAGATGAAGTCTTGGCATCCTCAGTTCTAAGGAACATTCTAGTTGTACTTCTTCCAAGACAGATTTGTTTGTTTTTCTGGCATTCCATAATGTCTTCAATATTCTTCTCCAATATCATAATCAAATGCATTGATTCTTCTATGGTCTTCCTTATTCATTGTCTTGCAACTTGTTGGAAAATATTCATTCTACCTTCTAAATGCTAACATAATTGCTTTAAAAATCATTTAAAAAGTGATTTCAAGCAAAAAGGGGAAAATAATGTTAAGATGCTTGGCTGTCTTTTGGTTTCCCTGGCATACCATTATAAAATAGACACTTGAGGGGGAGAGAGGGGAATAGCCAGAAATATCACCATAGAAAATTTATGTCTGTCTTCTGCCTATAACTGATTGGGATATCTAAAATGGGGCTACAATGTGCCCAGTGAAGGAGGCTTCCTGTGGAGCCTCTGCATTAAATAAGGCCATAGGTGGAATCCTGAACCGCATCTAGAATCTTCTGAGGTGGGAAATTTCCACTTGTAATGACAAGCAGACCAGCTTGGAGTGGCTAGAAGAACAGAAGATACTTCTTGAAAGAAAGACCGACAGGAAAAATACAAAACGATATAGACAATCTGACTGATTACTACAAGAACAAGCAAGTTGCTCGCCCAGGAGACATCAAGCCAAGTGGTTGGGTCCCCTCAGGGCAAACCCCCTTCCAAGACTAAGACTCAATGGGAATACATGCTTTGTTGGTGGCCATGTTCGTCACTGATAAGGGTAAGTGAGGTAAAAACAGCAATGAAGCTGTGAGCTAAGCTCTACAATAGACTCCTGTGAACCTGGGTGGAGACTTTCGTCACTGATAAGGGTAAGTGAGGTAAAAACAGCAATGAAGCTGTGAGCTAAGCTCTACAGTAGACTCCTGTGAACCTGGGTGGAGACCTGGTTGGCCAGCAGTGTGGCAAGATCTGGGGTTTCTTGGGCCCAGAGTCAGTGACATAGCCACAGAGGACTAGAATGGAGAGTAAAGCGTCCAGCAGATAAGAAGAGAGGGCGTATACATAAGAACACCCACACTTGACCTGGCTTCAATGGCTGGATGATCAGAGCTCAACTAGAAGAAGAAAGAAGAGGAAAAAAGACTCATCTGATATAATTTGATGAATTTGACCTAAACTTATGGATGCAGTAGCTCAAAAGAGGGAATGAATTTTTTACAGCAAGGATCATTCCCACCCCCTCCATACACAGAGTAAGCAAGGTTGGGCAACTTGGACATTGGCTACCCAAAATGGGGGGCTACAAAGGCAAGAAGTGACTGGCTTACAAGCTTTCAAGAGGAAGACTAGATCCAGAGGGCATGGAGGAAGGTAGAATCTCCACTGAGTAGTAGCCAATCTGCCTGGGCAGGACTGATGAAAGGAGGTGGGGATAGGTCTCTTGTGATACAATAGTGAATAATTGTTATCAGGCCTGACTGTGAGGGTTGGAAATGTAAAGGTAGACGTTTTGTAGCAAAAGGAGGGGAGTGGTTGACTTTGCAGTCCAGGAGCAGAGGTCCCTGGGACCATCAAGGGAGAAGAGTGGAGTGCAGGACCCTACCCAGAGAAACAGTGATGCCAGAGATGGAGGCAGAGATGATGACGTGGAGAGATGGAGCGACTGGGGACATTAGACCCAGAGAAGGAGAGGGACTGTATGCTGACGACCGGGGGCAGGCTTGTAGTGTATATACCCTTTGGTTGGTTGATGATGCATGGAGGGGATTGTAACCATGGCAATGAAACGATATACAATAGGATGAATGTAAAGCTAATGTTCTCCCATGTAAACTACCACATAATTCACAATAAAACATTAAAAAAAAAGTGATTTCAAGTACTTGTGTTAAAATGTTTCAGTGATTATTTCAAGTTATGTATGTACTGAATTCAGTACAAGCATAGATGAATATGATTCCAGAATTAAGTAGTGTTGAAAGAGTTTTTACAAGTGTTGGAGAAGAATATTAAAAATACCAGGGACTGCCAGAACAAACAAATCTATGCTGGAAGAAGTATAGCCAGAATGTTCCTTAAAAGCCAGGATGGTGAGACGTTGTCTCTGGTACTTCAGACATGTTATCAGGAGGGACCAGTCCCTGGAGAAGGATATCATATTTGGTAAAGAGGAAAGAGGAAGACCCCCAACAAATGGATTGGCACAGTGGCCACAGCAAAGGGTTCAACTGTAACAACAGTTGTGAAGATGACATCCGACTAGGCAGTGTTTTGTTGTGTTGTGTATAGATAGGGTCACTATGAGTCAGAACTGACTTGATAGCATCTAAAAACAATTATTTATTTAGGATTGCATCTTTATAAGACTATATAGTTACAGTCTGCAGACACACAAAAAATTTCAATGTACCTATTATTTCAGCTACTCAGCATATGAACATACCTTGACATTTCTTACAAATAAATTTCCATTTTTATTTTTACTTATAATATTTAAAATTGTAACATTAATTCTGTTTCAGATATTGAAGGGCCAGAAAGTAATCATCAGCTTTTCAAAGGATAACTTTGAATAAAAACAGTCAAGTAAGTCAGTTCTGAGGGGATGTTTTAAAATACCTTTTATACTAACGGTTGTTCGTGGTTTTGTGCTGTGGCGTCGGTTCTGACTCATAGTGACCGTGTACAGGGTTTCCGAGGCTGTAAATCTTTACGGGAGCAGAAAGTCTCATCTTTCTCTCGCAGAACAGCTGGTA
>NW_006408521.1:14406135-14412209 GCF_000296735.1 Chrysochloris asiatica
ACGGCACTTAACAACAACAACAACAAATCTTTACAGGAACAGAAAGTGTCATCTTTCTCCCATAGAGCAGTTGGTGTGTTTGAACTGCCAACCTTGTGGTTAGCAGTTCAGTGTTTACCCTATGGGAGCTGCTGGTGGGTTTGAACTCCAGCCTTGGGATTAGCAGTCCAGGGTTTATCCTACAGTGCCACACCAGGAATTCATGGTGCCACCAAGCTACATTTTATATATGCTGTTACTGTTAAATGCTGTTGAGTTGGTTCCTGAGGAGTGGCTGTTGGGTTTGAACCTCCGACCTTGTGGACAGTGGTCCTAGGGCTTATAAAGAAAACAAGACAGCAATAAATAGGTAAGCTACATTTATGAGGTTTTGAAGACTAACTTCTTTTCAGACTGGGTAAGTATTTTTCAGGCATGGGATCAATGAGGAGCCTATGAAAGATGCTGATAATCTTGCTTTTTTCTATGCATACATGTCGCTTGTAATTAACAGTATCTTCTGAATTATTTTTGAAATCCTGGTATGGCACTTTAGGATAAGCACTGTACCTCAAATTTGGTTTGAACCACAAAGTTGGTGGTTCAAACTCACCAGCCACTCCTTGGAAGCCCTATACAGGGTGGTTATGAGTGAGAACCAACTAGACAGCACTTAACAACAACAACAAAGGTTTTTACTGTACAAGTATATTGATTTCACTGATCTGTTTGGATTGCAGCTAGAATCCAGGGTGTAATTGTGTACAGGTTTCCTTGTTGTCAAAAAACATATGCATATTATTTAGAAAAGAGCTCATATTTAATTAGAATGTCATTTTTAATAATTGGATAGAATTGGTTTTCTGAGTTTTCCAAGTTACACAAGACAGCAAAGCAGCAAATTAAAAAGGAAGAGGAGATAACATCTAGACGCCATTACGCTGACAGTTGGAAATGAAATAGAATTTTCAGCCTGGAGGGATCTTAAAAATATGTTTTCTTAATTTTATGGTTGTGAAAACTGAGAACCAGAAAGTTGACTTAATTATTTAAGGTCACACAGCCAGTGTGTAGTGGTCTATTGATTTAAAAACAAGAGGCAAATAAAAAACACAGAGTTATCAAAACTTGTTGCTGATAGGAAAATTAAAAAAAAAATTTGTGAATTGGGTGAAGGTTTACAGAGCAAATTAGTTTTTCATTCAACAATTAATATACATTTTGTTTCATGTCATTGATTGCAATCTCCACAGTGTAACATGGCATGTTCCATTTTTATCTTTTTTCCCATTCCTGCTTCTTTCCTAACCCTTCCTGTCTGCTGAACTTTGTCCTTGGGTACACTGCTGAACTTGAATGGTTGATTATTCTAAGGATTGTGTACCTCCCTAATGTTATTCACCGTGTAGACCTGTCTATTGGTTAGCTGACATTGGAGCCAGGTGAGTGAATTCAGTTTCAGACCTGAAGAGTAAGTGGCAGCCATAGTCTTGGAGATTTCACCTATCTCTGTTTGACCAGTACACCTGGTCTCTCTATTTTTAAAAATTTTAAAAATAATTTTGAGCTTTGTTCCACATTTCCCCCCACTCTATTTAGGACCTACTGATCCCTTTCAGAGCACTTGGTAATGATAGCCAAGTGCCATCTAGTTCTTCTGGTCTTTGGATGGTGGAAACTGAAGTTCACGTGGTCCATTTGTTTCTTTTTGTCTTTGATTTTCTTCACTTTTCTTTGCTCCAGATGGGAAGAGACCAATAGTTACAATCAGATGGCTGCTTACAAGCTTTTAAGTTCCCTATCACTAGGTGTGGTGCTGTGGGTTAATGCGCCAGACTACAAAGCCGTTTGAACTGCAAGGTGGCCGATTCAAGCTCACCAGCTGCTCCTCGGAAACCCTATACAGGGTCGCTATGGGTTGGAGCTGACTTGAGGCTACTCACCAAAGTAGGATGTAGAACATTTTTTTAATAAACTATTTTGTGCCAATTGACCTTGATGTCCCTGACTTGGATTTATTAATCTAAGGACACATATTTATACAAAGAAAGCCTCAAGGTTTCATTGGATTATAGCATTGTTTTTGTGATAATTATAATGATAACTTTTATTACTAACTCAGAGTCATCTATGGTGTCTTTTGAAACCCTGGTGTGGTTCTGTGGGTAGATGCGTTGGACTGCAAGGTCAGAACCGACTCGATGGCACTTAACAACAACAACACGGTGTCTTTTATTGAAGTTGTAGTTAGATGCTGTGAAGTCGGTTCTGACTCATAGAGGTTCTAGGCATAACAGAATGAAACATTGCCCAGTCCTGTGCTATCCAACAGTTGTTACATTAGAGTCTATTGCTTCTGTCACTGTGTCGATGATCTTCTTGGGTGGGGTGGGGGGTCTTCCTCTTTTTCACTGACCTTCCACTTTACCAAGCATGATGCCCTTTTCTAGTGTCTGGTCCCTCCTGATAACATGTCAGAAGTATGAGAGGTTAAATATTGTCATCCAGGCTTCTAACGAGCATTCTGGGTGTATTTCTTTCAATACAGATTTGTTTGTCCTTCCAGTGGCCCATGGTACTGTTAATATTCTTCTCCAACACTATAGTAGTTTCCTCTCCCATCTTCCTTATTTATTGTCCAACTTTCACATGCATATGAGATGATTGAAAATACCATGGCTTAGGTCAGGTATACCTCAAATTGACCCAAGCCATGGAATTTTTTACTCTTGAACACTTTGAAGAGATCTTTTGCAGCAGATTTGTTTAATGCAATATGTTGTTTGATCATGACTGTTGCTTCCTTGACTGTTGATTGTGGATCCAAGCAAAATGAAATCTTTGGCAACTTCTATCTTTTCTATATTTATCATGATGTTACTTATTGGTCCACTTGAGAGGATTTTTGTTTTCTTTTCATTGAGGTTCAATCCATACTGAAAGCTGTAGTTTTTGATCTTTGTTAAGAATTTCAAGTCCTCTTTGTTTTCAACAAGCAAGGTTGTGTCTCTGAGTATCAAAGGTTGGTAATGAGATTTCCTTCAATGCTGATGCCACATTCTTCTTCAAATTATCCAGCTTCTTGGATTATTTGCTTGTCCTACAGATTGAATGAGTATGGTAAAAGAATACAACCCTGGTGCTCACCTTTCCTAACTGTAAACCATTCAGTATCCTCTTGTATGTTCTGACTGATCTTTGGTCTTGTGGTCAAGAACAAGATTCAGAGTTTTTTCTGGTATCCATTTTAGAGTTTTTTTTTCTTTCCTGTCTTTTTAACGGCCTTTGCTTTCTTCCTGTATGATGTTCTTGATGTCATCCCACAGCTCTCTGGTCTTTGTTCAGATGGATTGGCACAGTGGCAGCAATGGGTTCATGCATAGCAATGATTGTGAGGTTGGCACAGGACCATGCAGTGTTTCATTTTGTTGTCATAGGATTGGTATGAGTCAGTACCAACTCAATGACACCTAACAATAACAACATATTCAATATCATATTTTGGCTTTTATGGACTTGTTTTAATTTTCTTCTACTTCAACCTGAACTTGTAGATGAGCAACTGATGGTCTGTTCCAGTCTGCTCTTGACCTTGTTTTGCTATTGAGCTTTCCAACTGTCTCTACCCACAGATACAGTCTATTTGATTCTTGTGTATTCCATCTGGAAAGATCCATGTGTATAAAGTCGTCTTTTATGTTGTTTAAAGTGGTATTTGCAATGAATAAATCGTTGATCTTACAAAATTCTATTGTGTGATCTCCAGCATCATTTCTAACACCAAGGCCATATTTTCCAACTATTGATCTTTCCTCTTTGTTTCCAACCTTAACATTCCTATCACCAGTGATTATCAATGAATCTTGATTACATGTGTGAGCACTTTCAGATTGAAGAAGCTGGTAGAATTCTTCCATTTTATCATCAGGGGCTTTAGTGGCTATGGATAAATTTGAATAATAGTGGTGGTATTAACTGGCCTTGTAGGCATGTGGATATTATTTCATCAGAGACAGCATTGTACTTCAAGATAGATTTTGAAATGTTAGTTTTGATGATGAATACAACGTCATTACTCTTCAGTTTGTGATTCCTGGCTTAGTAAACCATATGATTATCAAATTCAAAATGGTCAATGCCCATCCATTTCAGTTCGTTAATGCCTAGGATATTAATCTGTATGTGTTCCATTTAATTTTTGACAACTTCCAGTTTTTGTAGATTCATACTTTGTACATTCCATATTCTAATTATTAATGGATGTTGTAGCTGTTTCTCCTCATTTTGTGATGTGTCCCATAAGCAAATGAAATTTGCTCCATTCTTGTCATCATGGTCAACTCTACTTTATGGAGACAGCTCTTCCCCAGTTGCATTTTGAGTGCTTCCAAACCTTAGGGATTCATCTTCTAGCACTATACCTGACAGTGTTCTGTTGCCGCTTATAAAGCTTTCATCTTTCGATGATCATGTTTCATCTGATCATGTTCCATGGCTAGTGATGTTTTCAGTGGCTGACTATTCAGGAGTAATCTGCCTCTTCTGACTCTAAATCTGGAAGCTCAGCTGAAACCTGTCCACCATGGATGACTCTGCTGCCATTTAATATACTGGTGGCCTAGCTTCCAACATCACAGCAACATGCAAGCCAGCACAGTACGAGAAACTGACAGGAGACCATATTTAGGGGAAATTTCCACTGAATAGTTAATTAGAAGTTAACCTCTTTAAATACTAAAATGTTTTCATTTTGCTATCTGGAAAATGTAAGTATTTTGGGAAAATATCGGTTAAGTTCATCATTTTGTTTGCTTATCATTTATAGTCATAAAATGCCACCTTTAAAACATAGCAAAAGAGGCTTCTATTTAAAGATACAGTGAAAGTTTATAGAGCATATTAACTTTCCATTCAAGTTGATACAGTTTTTGTTTTGTAACATTAGTTTCAATGATCCGCGCTCTTTCTACTTGTTTCCTGGGCTCCGTAGTCCCATTGGCTTTCTGTTCCTGCTCCTTCCTGCCTTCTGAGCTTTGTATTATGGCAAATGATGCTCTTTTTATCTTGTATGGGTGATTGCTCCAAGAATTACATTCCTCACAGGTGTAATTGCTCATTTTATAGATCTTTTGTTTGACTGAAAGGTGGTCTCAGGGGTAGTAGATTCAGTTTCAGATCTAAGGGCCATAGTCTCTGTGGTTCTACCAGTATTTATTAGACTAGTAAGTCTTGTCTTCTTTCTTCTTTTGAATTTTGTTATGCATTTTTTCTCCCATTCTGTCCAGGATCCCAATCAGAGTGCTTGATTGTGGTATCTGACACCATCTAGTTCTTCTGGCCTCAGGGTTCTAAAGCATGTGGTTCATGTGTTCCATTAGTCCTTTAGAATAATTGTTCCCTGGAGTCTTTGATTTTCATAACTCTTCTTTGCTTTGAATGAAAAGAGACAAGTTGTTGCAATGTAGATAGCTGCTTGCAAGCTCTTAAGACCCCAGTGACTACTCATTGAAGCACGATATAGAACACTGTCTTTGTACATTGTACCAGTTGACTTACATGGTCCCAAGACTATGGTCCGAAGCTCACAAAACCAATGACTCATTCCCTCAAGATGTTTGGTAAAGGTTAAGACATTTTCATAACTTTGTCCTCTGTATGCTTTTCTGGATACATGGATATATGTACTCATAGCACATAAATAAGCATGTGTGGAACTATCCCCTGCCAAACTACATATATTTCCCTGTTCAACTTGTGGCTCAAGCTGAACTTGAAGTCCAGCGCATTAACCTACAGCACCACCACTCATCTGTCAGTTTGTCTTATTGTGGTGGCTTGTGAGTTGCTGTGATTATGAAAGCTATGCCACCAGTATTTTAAATACCAACAGGGTCACACATGGTGGACAGGTTTCAGATGAGCTTCCAGACGAAGACAGACTAGGAAGAAAGAGTGATGAACTGCTTCGAAATCTTTAGTCACTGAAAACCTTATGAATATCAGAGAAATACTGTCAGATATACTGCCAGAAAATGAGCCCCTCAGTTTGGAAGGCACTCAAAATGCAACTAGGGAAGAGCTGCCTCCTCAAAGTA
>NW_006408521.1:14414544-14421975 GCF_000296735.1 Chrysochloris asiatica
ATTAGGCAAATCTGCTGCACAAGACCTATCTAAAGTGTTGAGGAGCAAAGATGTCAGCTTGAGGACTAAGGTGTGCCTGACCCAAGCCATGGTATTTTCAAAAACCACATATGCATGGGAAAGCTTGACAGTGAATAAGGAAGACCGTAGAAGAATTGATGCCTTTGAGTTATGGTGTTGAAGGAGAATATTGAAAGTGCCTTGGGCTTCCAAAAGAACCAATAAATCTGTTTTGGAAGAAGTGCAGCCAGAGTGCTCCTTAGGCCAAGATGGCCAAACTTCGTCTCTCATATTTTGGACATATTGTCAGGAGGCACAAGTCGCTGGAGAAGGATATCATGTTTGGTAAGGTGGACGGTCAGAGAAAAAAAGGAAGACCCCCAATGAGATGGATTGGCCTAGTGGCAGCATTGATGGACTCAAGCGTGGCAACAGTAGTGAGGTTGGTGCAGGATCGGGCAGTGTTTTGTTCTTCTGTGCATAGGGTTGGTACCTACTCGATGGCACTTAACAACAACAACAAAATGGACTGCCAGAAGAACAAACAGATCTGTGTTGGAAGAAGTACACCCAGAATGCTCGTTAGAAGCCAGAATTATGAGACTTCTTCACTCATACTTGGGACATATTATAAGCAGGGACTATTCCCTGGAAAGTATATTTTGCTTGGTAAAGTGGAGAGTCAATGAAAAAAAAAGGAAGACCTCCAATGAGATGAAGTTGACACAGTAGTAGCAGCCATGGGCTCAAGTGTAGCCAAATTGTGAGTATGGCACAGAACCGGGAAGTATTTTGTTCTATTGTTCATGTCGCTATGAGTTGGAGCCGACTTGATGGCACCTAATAACAACAACCAGGCGGACTGAGTCATGATTAGTGAAAATTAGTTTGAGAAACTTTGAAAAAGACAACAAGCTGAGAAGCAGAGTCGGGTTTATTAAATTTAAATGAATGAAAAGATAAAGTTTAAATAAATGAAAAGATAAAGGGAAAAACAGGGTCAGAATGAATACCTATAGTTCTCTAGGAATCTGTGTTTTTAAGCAAGAATTAGCATCTGTCAAAGGAAGGTACACCCACCTTAACAGGTTCTGTTGTTAAGTATCAGGTCTGGCTCATAGTGAACCCGGATAGACTTTCTAAGGAGCGGCTAGTGGGTTTGAACCTCTGACCTTGTAGTTCAAATAGACCTTGCAGTCCAGCACCTTATTTACAGTGCCACACTAAGACTCACAGGATTTAGAGTGGATTAAACAAGAAAATCTGTTAGAGAGGTGTCTGTAAACACAGAAGGTATTAAAATCAGATTGAAACTACTGGATTATTTTACTGAAGACAAGTCTGTGTGTGTTTGAGTGTGTGTCTCTGTGACTTTGCTCATTCTGTGTCTTCATAGGGGATATCACACAGGACGGAATTCAGATTTCTTAGATATTGGTAACAACTCCTTGATGATTTCTCTTCTGAAAGGTATGGAACATTCTTTGGAAAAGTGTATAATTTAGCTCCATAGATTCGCAGCCGCTTTGTGGTAATCTTACAGGAGAGGAGCCGGGTGTTGCCATGGTTAAAATCTTGGCTGCTAACTGAAAGATTTGCAGTTTGAACCCACCCATTGGCTCTGCAGAAGAAAAACGTGGAGACTGAGTCCTGTCACAGTCTACAACACTATGTAGGGCAGTTCCACTCTGTCACATGGGTGGCCATGAGTCGATTTAAAGGCACCCAACAACAATCTTACAGGAGGGATGATAATCTCAGTAGTCATCACTGGTTTAGAGTTCCTTCTATGTCAGTCATCCTTAACCTTAATTGCACATCAAAATTGTCCATAAAAAAATACTGACACCTGGGTGCTATCCCAGAGCTTCTGATTTCCTCAGCCTGCGGAGGTGCCGCCATTCTGGGATTGTTAACAAGCACCAGGTGGTGCTAATGTGCAGCCAGGCTTGACAAGCATGGCTGGTAGTGCAGTGAGAAGATTGTCCACCAGATGGAGACAAAGCACTTCTCAGAAAAAAGGCTCCATTCCCACCCATGCTTCAACTTCACATCTGCGCCAACTCCAATTTATGTAACATACCAAGCAGAGCAAACATCTGGGAAGATGGGTAAAATAATCTTTGATACTGTTGCTTGCTAACCATGAAAAGAAAATATTCTTCAGTTCATATTAATGAGGATGTTTTGAGGAAAGAAAAAGCCTTCAGCATCCTGCTATACTGTTAAACACTCATAGGTAAGCTTCACTCAAAGTGGAACCATTCCATAGAGTGTCCTGGTATGGCACTGTAGGATAAGTACTGGACCTGCCTTGTTAAGGTGGGCAGTTCAAACCCACCAGCTGCTCTCAGAAACCCTATACACTATGAGTTGGAACCAACTGGATGGCATACAACAATCTTTATTCAATTAGGCAACCACATTTTTATCCCATGGATTGGCTGGTGGGTTCTAATTACCAATCATTTGGTTAGCAGCCAAATGCTTTACTATTGCAGCACCAGGTTCCTACCTAAGGCAAAATAACCTAGATAGTAGAATTTATACACTTATTAGAGCTTGTCAGCTAGCCAAAGATCAGAGATCATAGAATAGTACATGACTTTGTGATGTTTTGAATTCAAAAGAGTGTATCTTACTGGAATCGCTATAAAAAATGGGCACCAAATTAGGAAACTTTTAGATTTCTTCTTGTTTCCTAAAGAGGTAACAATCATAAATTTTGAGGCTCATATGAAAAGAGAGAATATGGAAGCTAAAAGATATACTCTAGCTGATGATTATTCCAAATAAGCGGCTTTAGCCAAGATTATGATCCTATTGAAATCCTAAAAGGCTAAATCTCTGGAAGGATTCAAAGAGGACATTGGTGGGGTGGTGGTGGTGTGCTGTGGAGTCGGTTCCGACTCTGTATAGGGTTTCCAAGGCTATAAATCTTTACGGGGGCAGAAAGCCTCATCTTGCTCCTGCAGAACGGCTGGTAGTTTCGAACTTCTGACCTTGAGGTTAGCAGCCTGACTTGTAACCACTACACTAACATACCAATGTTTAGCCTCTAATTTTAAAAAAGAACAACAACAATAATTTGGTTGTACGCTGCACTTAGATAATCTCTGGCTGTGTGGTGGTGTCAGATGATAACTTCTTGAAACTACTCATTTTAGAATCGACTGATTATTATCATAATTCAACATTGGTGGGGAAAATTTTTTAAAGGACAAGTATGGTTATTTTCATGTCATGTGTTACCTGCCAATAGCATAATCCTGGAAAAAAATTGGGGGCATGGCCAGGATCCAAAGCCTCAAGGGTCCTTTGAATACCTTCAGTTGGATTTTTCCAACTTCCACCATCCCGGGATTTGCCTATATTTTACTTATGACATGTCTTGAGACACTTCCTTACTAAAAGCTATAGGCCTTACAGATGCTTAAAAGCCGCTTGATTTTATGTTTCCAACCTGGAGCATCCCAACTCAATCCTCATGATAAAAACCTCTAGGCAATTCCAGTCTCATCAAAGGAAACTGTAGGACAGTATAGCCAGTGGCTTGTCCACTTTTTGGACAAATGAGTACAAACAAATCAACCTGGATTTGCTTCTTCCCTTCTCTCTAAGAAAAAGAACCAGTTATTATAATTTATTTATCAGATCCTGTTGTTGTTGTTGTTGTTAAGTGCCATCGAGTTGGTTCCTACTCATAGTGATCCTGTGTAAATTTTCCATGGAGTGACTGGTGAGCTTGAAGCGCCAACCTTGTGGTTCAAACTGACTTTCTAGTCCAGTGCATTAACCCACAGAAGTCCTATCAGACCCTGGTTGTTGTTGTAAAGTGCCATCGAGTCGATTCTGACCCATAGGGACCCTGTATAGGGTTTCCGAGGAGCAGTTGGTGAGCTTGAATCGCTGACTTTGCAGTTCAAACGGCTTTGCAGTCTGGCGCATTAACCCACAGCCACATCAGAACTACCAGACCCTAGGTAGTTCTAAATTAGAATTCAACACGTTTCATAGAGTGATGGGCTAAATAATTGTTATCCGGAAGAGCCTAATAAAGAACCAGATAGGTAACCCGGTTAACGTAAGACCTGTGTTTTGAGTCCCCACTCCCTACCAGATCTTCCTTCTTGACTAGGATGCCTAGTTCTGCTTGACTTAAAACTAATATCACATGCACTTTAGAAAGAGTATTCTGAGACTTGGCTGTACTCAGAGACTTTAATTAATAAATGATCAAGGCTGGAAATTCTAACTCAGAGATGAACTCCAAAATGAGGTCACTTTTGATTATTCAGGGACTTTACTTGGACTAATTACTGAATCACTGTTAATGGAAATAGTCAGAATAGTGTTTTTACTGATTAGAATCATATAATTAGCAATGACTTTAAGAAACCTATTGGTAACTCTAGTTGCTGTTGTTAGGTGCCATCGAGTCGGTACCAACTCATAGCGACCTTATGCACAGCAGAACAACACACTGCCTGATCCTGGGCCAACCTCACTATTGTGGCCACGCTTGAGTCAATTGATGCTGCCAGTTGGACAATCCATCTCATTGGGGGTCTTCTTGTTTTTCTCTGACCCTCCACCTTACCAAACATGATATCCTTCTCCAGGGACTGGTCTCTCCTGACAAAATGTCCGATGTATGAGAGACCAAGTTTGGCCATTTTGGCCTCCAAGGAGCGCTCTGGCTGTACTTTTTCCAAAACAGATTTATTGGTTCTTTTGGAAGCCCATGGCACTTTCAATATTCTCCTCCAACACCATAACTCAAAAGCATCAATTCTTCTACAGTCTTCCTTATTCACATTTCTCATGTATATGAGGTTATTGAAAATACCATGGCTTGGGTCAGGCGCACCTTAGGTTGAAGTTATTAATGGATAACTTATAATGGATAGGCTATCTAAGTCAGAACTACCTCTGACTTACATAGTCTATCCATCAGACTCAACTCTTTGGTATGAGTCACGTTGGACAACCTTGCTTGCTCTAGATTTCTTGTTGGTTAGTTATGGTAACGTCTGTGCTATCGTTAAATATTCTTGTTGTACTTGGATCAATGAAATAGACAAGGTGGAACAAGCTATATATTACAGTAATAAAAAAGTAGCTATTTGACTATCTAAGATTGATCCTCATAGCCTATGGGATTTGCTTTCTTGGCCTGTGTTGGACAATTGGTTTTTCTACTTCTGAAGCAACTTGCAGGCAGTCTTCAATTTTCTTGTTTTTGTCATAGTGGTATGATGCTGATCCATCCATTCTATTCAGAATCTTATGTATTTTTGTACAGTAATACTCTCATCAGATAATCACTTTGATGGTAGAGCAACCAAAAGATCAAGAGGATCTTATAGTACAGTTGCCTAACTGAACAATCTTTTAACAATAAGATCTGGATCTCTATTTTTCCCTGGCTTGTCTAGCTGCTTGCAAGTGAGAGAATGACCAAAAAAGGGCATGGAAAGACTGAATATACAAACAGATAATAGCCAAATCATTGTATATAAAAGTAGAACTCTGACCCACAAACTGTAGCAACCAACCAGGAAACCAAACCCCAGTTCGCTGTAACAGTCCAGGAAGTCAAACCACTATCTGCAGGTAATCATACAGACAACCTAATAATTCTTGTAACAATAGGCCCTAAACACCTAGGACTTGATGAATAACTGACAGCTTCCCTAATTTTTTTCCCAGCTTCTAACTTAGGACCAATCAGAGAAAGTCAATATACTCCACTAACCAATCACACAGAATACCCTGCTTTTAGTTAGCCCTCCTCCTGCTTCCCCATGTCAACTGCTTCCAACAATATCCATCAGAAGCCTCCCCTTTTCTCCATTCTAAAGCCTTCTCACTCCTCCGCCTGACTTTGCATCTCTGCTAAATGTTAGTGATGGCAGCTTACTCCTTTGCTATAGCTATTCATGAATAAATAACTTTTATTCTTATTTAGGTATTATTCCATAGATTTCTGCACTATCATGGCAAAAGTTGGAGAGAAAAACATCAATACAGGTGGCACTTAGAACAGGCATAATGGAATTATTAACCGTCTTCATTAATTTATTCCTTTAACAAACATTTGTTGAGTACCTACCTTAAACAAAGCATTGAACTAAGTTCTTTGGAGGAGGAATAATAAAAAAAAAAAGACAGTTTGTTTCCAGAATGAAAAAAAGAGCCTTGACATCAAGTCAATTTCAACTCATCATGACCCCATAGGACAGAGTAGAGCTGTTCGGTAAGGTTCTGAGACTAAGTCTTCACAGACGCAAACAGCCTCGTCTTTCTTCCACTGAGTAGCTGATGTGTTTGAACTGTTGATCTTTGGTCAGCAGCTCAATGTTTAACTCACTACCTGACCAGGACTCCTTTGCTTCCAGAAGGATCTCTTAATTTGAAATAAGGACTAAAACGTCCATATAAGCAAGGAGCTCTGGTAGCGTAGTGGTTACGAATCAGGCTGCGAACCTTAAGGTCAGCAGTTCGAAACTACCAGCCGCTCCGCGGGAGAAAGATGAGGCTTTCTACTCCCGTAAAGATTTACACCCTCGGAAACCCTATACAGGGTCGCTATGGGTCGGAACCGACTCAATGGCACTTAACAACAACAATAACAACCATTTATTGAGCATTTATGGCAGACTTTGGTATATTTAAAGCTCTTTATTACTCCCAACTTAAAAAAAAATATATATGTAATTGAACATTGGTCAGACTCACAATATTTGCTCCTTTCCACTAGAGATAGCAGCAACATAGTCCCTTTCTTAATTTTCTCTAAAATCTGTGGGCAGACAATCCCCTTACTTGCTGTTTTTATTTTGGAGTCTCTCTTGCTGATTTAGGACCTTTCTATTTCTTAGAAGCTCTGCTTTTGCTTCAAATGTAGGGTAGTTAAGATATAATTTGTCTTTTTCCCCCGCAAAAAGTGTTCCAGAGACCAGCCTCCTCCTACAGTGTGAAATGTCCCTAGGTCTGCTGCGCAAAAAGTAATTGTGGACATTATTCTCACTTTACCTAGCCACATGCTGAGGCAGTTACCAAATCTCACCATTTCTCTCGCTGCAGGATTCCCTGACATTTCTCTTTTTTCTTTTTCTCTGTCATGACTAATTCCTTGTCTAAGCTCTGATCAGTTCACACTGATTTCACTGCTATTTTCTCTGCCCAGTTTCTTTCTCCCTCCTCTTAGTTGTCTGTATGATTCAGCAAAAGTTCTTTTTAATCACTCTTAGCTCTACAACCAAACTGTTTGAGGCCCCTCATTAGTCCTTGCCTTTTGGCATCCAAATTGGCAAAGAGGAAATAGAATTCTCTCTATTTGTGGATGATATGATTCTATACATAGAAAACCCCAAAGACTCAGTAAAAAAGCTATTAGATATCATTGGAAGATTCAGCAAAGTGGCA
>NW_006408521.1:14423635-14440902 GCF_000296735.1 Chrysochloris asiatica
CTAAAAGGGGAAAAAATTATATATATATTTGCTGATCACCAGGATGTATGGGATGAGAAGAGGGGAGGGAGGGAGAGGAAGATAGAGCACAGGGTAGGGAATAGACACAGGATAGCTTGGGTGCAAGGGAGGGGGGCAATACACAAGAAGAGGGAGGGCAATGGAAGAACAAGGCTGATGGGAGAACAATTAGGCTAGTTTGCATAGTTAAAGAGGGACAGAGGTAAATGATGAGGTATGCACAACCTTGGAACAACAGGGCTCCAGGATATAGGGATTATGGCATGGTATGAAGGGGTAAAAGGGGAATAATGTTAAGATGCTTGGTTGTCTTTTGAATCTTGGTTTCCCTTGCCTACCATTGTAAAATAGACACTTGAGTGGGGGAGAAAAGAATAGCCAGAATGATCACTACAGAAAGCTTGTAAGTCCATATTCAGTCTATAACTTATTGAAACACCATAAAGAGGAAGTTGCCCAGTGAAAGAGGCTTCCTGTGGAGTCTTTACATTGCACATGACCATAGGTGGAATCCAGAACCCCATCCAGAAACGACTGAGGTAGGAAATTTCCATTGGAAAGGATGAGTAGACCAGCCTGGAGTGGCTAGAAGAACAGAAGATACTCCATAAAAGAAAGACCGGCAGTCAAAATCAGAAACAATAATGGCAGTCTGATTGATTACTACAAGAGCAAGTAAGCTGTTCACTCGGGAGCCGTCAAGGCAAGTGGTCATAACCCCTCAGAGCAAACCCCCTTCCAAGACTAAGACTCAAGGGGAATACATGAGCAGACATGTGGTCTGGCTAAATAAGGGGAAGGGGAGAGGGACAGTAATGATGTTGTGAGTTAAGCCTGACCACATTCAATAGGCCCCTGTGAACCCAGGTGGAGACCTGGATGACCAGCAATATGGCAAGACCTGGGGACTTCTGGGCCCAGAGGCAGTGACATGGCCACAGAGGGCTAGAGCAGAGAGTGAAGTGTCCAGCTGATAGGAAGTGAGGGGAGAAGCACAAGAACACCCATACTTGTAGATAGTACCCACTTGACCTGGCTTTGATGGCAGGATGATCAGAACCTGACTACAAGAAGAAAGAAGAGGGGGGAAAACCAAAAAAAAAAAAAGAGTAACCTGCTATAATTTGATGAACTTTGCCTATAATTATGGATGTAGTAGCTCCCAGAAGAGAACAAATCTTTACAGCGAGGATCACTCCCACCCTCTCAATACACAGGGTTGACAGGGATGGACAACTTAGGCATTGGCCACCCAAAATGGCGGGGAGTCCTATAAAGGCAATAAGTGATTGGCTTACAAGTTTTCAAGAGGGAGCCTAGTTCCAGATGGGGCAGGGGAAGGTAGAATCACCACTGAATGATTTCTGATCTGTTGGGACTGGGCTGGCGAAAGGAAATGGAGATAAGACTCTTGTGGTACAATAGTGAATAATTGCCATCAAGACTGACTATGAGGATAGGAAATATAGAGGTAGATGTTTTTTGACAAAAGGGGGAGAGTGATTGATTTTGCAGCCCAGGAGCGGAGGTCACTGGGACTGTCAAGTGAGAAGAACAGAGAACGGGACCCTACCCAGAGAGGCAGTGACACCAGGGAAGGAGACAGGTTCATGTGGACAGATGGAGCGGCTGTGGATACTGGACTCAGGGAGGGAGAAGGGCTGTGTGCTGGCTGCCAGAGGGTGTGCCTCTGGGGTGTACCCTTGGTTATTTTATGATGCATGGACGGGATTGTAATTATTGCAGTGAATCGAAATACGATAGGATGAGTGTAAAGCTGATGTTCTCCCATGTAAACCTCACAATAAAAACTTAAAAAAACAAAAACAAAAAAAACAACAAAAAAAACCCCACTAGGGTCCGAGGAACAAGACTATCTTCGGAGGAAAGGATTCTCACACATAAACTTCCTTCTCATTCTTGGTTTAGCAAAGATTACAAGGAACAGAAGCTGTTCTCGGCAGAAGGCCTGCCATTTGGATCAGCTACAACCCCTCAAGCCACAGGATTTACAACACGTTACTCCTAATTATCTGGGGCCAGAAAGAGATGGCAGCTGATTAGATTGACTGACAACACTCAGGGACATGGACACTGGTTTATTAATTATTCTTTCCCTCCAAACAGCATGAGGGTCATGAAAAACTTGGCACTTTTGAGTCTTTGCAGGCAGCCAGCAGCTAAAATTGACACGAGAGTTTAAAAATCTAGTTAATAAATATCCTTGCTCTTGTTCCTGTTCCCATGGATCTGGGTAGAAGTCAGATGGATGAAAATTAGAAGGCTTTGAGATGGGATCAAGACAAGTTTTCCTAAGAAATGTCAACTTGCTTATTGAAAACAAAGCTTCTTGTTAGTGTGGCTAACTTGTCCTGTTTTATTATTTTTTTTTCTGGGACATTTTTGGTTTTAGTACTGAAAGTCTCATGTCCCAGTAAGCCTTTCTGTCTTAGATAAAGGGACAGTTGATCATCTTACTGAGAAAGGCCAAAGCAAATGTTGGAGGAAGAGTCAGCGTCAATGAACTCTGGAGCCATAGGATGGGATGAGGGATAAGGAAAGTGGATTTAAAGCTGTGGGTGTTAGAAGTGGGGCTCCAGAGTAACAAGCACACCTTTTCAATTGTGGGGGAAACCCTGAGATGGAAGTGGTCTACTGACCAATGAGTACAATATTCAAATGTCATAAAAGCAGAGAAATAATAAAACATGACTCACTGAGTATTGCATATTTCAGTGTAGTCTATCCTCACACAAAGACCCTTGTCAGGCTTGGTGGCAGAGTCAATAAATGAGCCTTCTAGGAAATTGGTCTGCATAGAGCATGACTCATCAAAATCACCTTAAATGCTTATTAAGTACTTTCCTGAATTTACTAAATAGATGGTTGTTGGTGTTGTTAGATGCCATCAAGTCTATACCGACCCATAATGACCTTATGCACAGCAGAACAAAACACTGCCCGAGCATAGGCCAACCTCACTACTGTTGCCATGCTTGAGTCCATTGATTCTGCCACTTGGCCAATCCATCTCCCCGGGGGTCTTCCTCTTTTTCTCTGACCCTCCACCTTACCAAACATGATATCCTTCTCCAGCGAATGGTCCTTCCTTACAATATGTCCAAAGTATGAGAGACGAAGTTTGGCCAACTTGGCCCCAAGGAGCACTCTGGCTGCACTTTTTCCAAGACAGATCTGTTAGTTCTTTTGGCAGCCCATGGGCACTTTCAATATTCTCCTCCAATACCATAACACAAAAGCATCAATTCTTCTACGGTCTTCCATATTCATTGTACAGCTTTTGCATACATATGAGGTTATTGGAAATACCATGGCTTGGGTCAGGCACACCTTAGTCCTCAAGCTGACATCTTTGCTCTTCAACACTTTAAAAAGGTTCTGTGCAGCAGATTTGCCTAATGCAATACGTCGCCTGATTTCTTGACTGCTGCTTCTGTGAGTGTTGATAGTTGATCCAAGAAGAATGAAGTTCTTGACAACTAGATACTGGGAATCTGTCCTTTTAATAAAATCTTTGGTAATTCTGATGTAAAGTGAGGTTTGGAAACCATTGACACTAAGGAAGTGATCTATATATGTTGTTTGATCACTTTCCTCTAGTGGTAAATAAAAGAAAATAAATATATATCTTCAACAAATGGTATGTATTTATAAGTTTATGCACACATTAAAAACTAAGGTGCACTTGACCCAAGCCACAGTATTTCAATTGCCTTATATGCATTTAAAAACAGACATAAATAAATAAGGACAACTGAAGGACTGATTCCTTTGAGTTACAGTGTGTGATAAGAATATTGAATGTGTCACAGACTTCTAGAAGTAGTACAATCAGGATGCTCCTGAGAAGTGAGGAAGGTGAAGCTTGGTCTCAGCTACTTGGGACATGTTCTCAGAAGGGACCAGTCCCTGGAGAAGGACATCCTTCTTGGTAAAGTAGAGGGTTAGAGAAAAAGAGGAAGACTCTCAAGAAGATGATTTGACACAGTGGCTGAAACTGCACAGTTGGCGGCTCAAACTCACCAGTTGCTAGTTGGAAACCCTATACAGAGCTGCTATGAGTTGGAATGGACTCAATGGCACTTAACAATAAGAACAACAATGGTCTCTTTGCACCTTGGCTTTTATTATTTTTTTCCAGGGTACATTCCAATTAGTTACACTAGGAATATCCTGAGAGTAAACAGTAGGCCTATTTTTTGACTTTTGTACTCACAGCGCTGCTGTGCTTGGTACATAGTAGATGCTCGATAAAGTCTTGGTTTTGGTGAAATTTGGTATTTCTCGGTCAAAGAGGCAGATAACTTGTTTTATGGAACAGTACTGCTTAAGGAACTCTAGTAGTGCAGTGGTTACGAGTCAGACACTAACCTTAAGGTCAGCAGTTCAAAACTAGCAGCCATTCCATGGGAGAAAGATGAGTGTTCCTGCTTCCATAAAGACTTGCAGTCTTGGAAACTCTATGCAGGGTCTCTATGAGTTAAACTGACTCTGCAGCACACCACCACCACCATCACCACCAGTGGTTAAGGGTAACACTGCTTCATGTTTCCATGGAAACACAATCAGCTGTTCATGTCAGACCTCTCTCTTAGTCAGTTATCCAAAGAGAGTAACTCTTTGGGATTCCAGCTGGTTTTCCCACAGTGGCAGAGCACCTGCTGCTGGTGAAAAGACCCTCCACTGAAGGAGCAGCAGGAGACACTCGTAATAGGCTTTCAATGCAGACATTTAAGGAGGAAGGAGTGGAGTAGCTCCATTCAACACACAGTACCTCCCTTTGGGTGGCAAGATTCAGAGAGAAATCTCCTTGGACAGGGAGGTGAGAGGCAAAACCCACTTCACTCTCCTGGGGCCTTGCTGTTGCTGAGTGCCAATGTTGGTAAGATCAATCATCCCATCACTTCTTAACAGCACCTTTGAAAATAGGAATTGCTTGTTTTGGAAAAAACTTGCTAGTTTCTTTAACCAATATTGATGGAAAAGATCAACATCTAAATGAAGACTGAAAGACAGTAAGCCCTTTCACAGTTCTATAACTGCTTCCAAGTGTGGCAGGCAGATACTATGTGTATCTTAGGCCAGTTGTTGAATGTGGAATCTCATGGCTGGAGGATCTTCAAGATTGTGATACTCAATCTGCATCATCACTGAGAGGCTGATGTTGCTGTGTGCCATTGAGTTGGTTCCAGCTCAAGGTGACTGTGCAAAGGGTTTCTGAGGCTGTAAATCTTTATGGGAGTAGAAAGCCTCATCTTTCTCCCAAAGAGCGTCTGGTGGATTCAAACTGCGAACTCTGAGGTTAGCAGCCCAATATGTAACCCCTCATCATGCTACAAGGGCTCCCCCATCATTGAGGTACATGTTATGAAATGAACTAAATTAATTTTCATGCACAACCATTAGATTCCTTTTGGTAAATATTAGTAGTCTGTGATGATTAGACTCTGGACAAGGTTATATGCCTCCTACTCACAACTTTTGACCAGACTATAATGAAAGCAAGCCTCAGACCACATCCACGCTGCTATAAAGTAGCAACCAGATTATCAAATGATCATATGTAATCTTTTAGATGCTCTGACAAGATCTGGTATGAAAGACCCATGAAAGAAAAATATGACCATTAGATTCATCTAGCGTTGTAGTTGGATAAAGACTGCAAGTATCTCTGTTTGTTCCTTCTGGAATTAAGCCTGGAGTACAATCCAAAGGATAAGGACCCCTGATACATAGTGGGTTACATTGAGTTCCTAAGGTCAGCAGTTGGAGTCCACCAGCCACTCTTTGGGTAAAAGATGAGGCTTTCTGTTCCCGTGAAGATTTACATCCTCGGAAAAGCTTTACAGAGTCACTACGTGTTGGGACCAACTCGACAGCACAAAACTACCACTACCACATTCCTACGGATACAAAACGACTGAATCCTCGATTCCTCCCTACACACACACTTGTATATGAGCAGGAAGAGCCTTCACAACAATTTTAACCATTAATCTCACTAGTGAAAAATGATTGATATCATTAATCATACTATTAACAGTATTTAATGGTGATAAAGGTAGTTGATATACTTTCAGGAGCAACTTCTGAGTGTGGCCTCTTAGTCATAGTCTTATATTACACATAGTCACATACATAGTCAAATACTATACATATACAAATACATATACATAGTCAAATACTGACTACCACCTGTGGAGTGTGTGTTCCCTGTTAGGCTCACACCAGGAGGGTAGATCAGAACTAATAGATACTCTCTGGTGAATTATTTAAATGTAAAGGATAGAACACATAGTAATAGTATTCGGAATTTGGAAACAAAAGCAAATTCTACAACTTGAATAAAAGCAAGATGCTTTCCTTTTGCAAAGTACACAGGTTATGTATGGTACTGAATTTAAGGAAAAAAAACTATTAAAAACAAAACATTAATTTAAAAAATTCAAAAGTTAAGTTTCATGAGGGACATTCAACAAGACAGCAGAGTAGATAGATACTTAACTCCAATCTTCTAAAACAACTATGAGCTAGACCACATGAAATAGACACAGACGAAAATTCTGGAACCCTGAACTTCAGAGGAAAGGTTAGAGATATGGATTGAGTGCTTGCTGGGAGGAGAAGCTGAGTAGAAATGGCAAGAGAGGGAGATGGATTCATGAAAGGTAGGCCAGATGCATCATGACCACCTTGTGAGCAGCTATGGCAACAGAACAAGACCTGGTAGAACAGATTTACACATGAAATGGGTCAATTCCTTGTTTTCCCTCAAGTTCCCCTGGTGACCAGAAGTGTGGCCAGCTCCCACCTTCATCCATTCCCAGTGCAGATGCTACTCTCAGGGAGTTCAAAGTCACATGGTTGGGATCCACATCAGTGTAAGTTGGGGGCTATCCGTACCACTTTAGTTCCTGGACTCCGGCGGGATTGACTCTAGACCTACAGAATCCCTAGAACCACCAGATCAGCATTTAACCCATCACCCAGTCCCCAGCTGCCCTGTGGTCCTAACAGACACTGAAACCAGCTCCATCCAGGGTCCCCATGAACTATTTCTGGACTGAGTGCCCTGAGTGTAGACATGCAACTTGAATAGACAGGAACTCCATCTAGGGCCAGGAACTCTGCTGCCATGTCCTCCCCACACCTACTTTGTGAGCTCCTTGGCTTGCAGGAGCCCCCAGAGTTTTCTTCTCTTGGGTCCAACAGCTGTACTGTTCTGGGGTTTTGCTTTTCCTTTTGTTATTTCATTATTTTGTTCATTGTTTTTGTTTATTCTTCCTCCTCCTTCTTCTCTTTCCATTCCCTTGACTTTTATCCTTTATATCTCCATTTTTGTTTTTCCTCCTTTTCTTCAGTGTCTCATTTCTCCTCTCCACCCCCCATCCCTTTTGATCTTTCTTTACTACTCTCTACTCTTTCTGTACACCTTTCCTCCCTCAGGTTTTTCTAAGTGTTTTTGAAATTTCTTGTCTTTATTTTATCTCTAATTTTTCTCTTCAAGGTCAGCAGTTTGAAACTACCAGCTGTTCTACAAGGGAAAGATGAGGCTTTCTGCTCCCATATAGAGTTACAGCCTCGGAAACCCTGTACACGGTCACTATGAGTCAGAACCGACTCCATGACACATAACAACAACAACAACAACAACAACAACAATATAGCTCCATTTTCCTAGCTGTTTTTCTCTTTTTATTTGTTCTTAAGTGTCTCTTAAATTTCTTCCTTTTATTTTCTCTCTTATTTTTCTTTTCTAGACCTCCTATTTCCCTATCCCTCTTTTGTCTTTTTAGCTATTACATTCTTTTTTTTTTTTTATGATTGCTGTCTGTTTTTATTTATTTTCTTTTTTTTTAAATCTTGTCTTATATTTGTTAGTTCCTTGTTTGTTTATTCTGTTGTGTTTTCTTGTGTCTGTGTGGAATAGGTTTTTTGCTTTCCCATCTGACAGAAGACAGCCACCGCACCAATATTGCCCAGCCCCAACTATACTGTCTGTAGTTCCACTAACTGGATAAGAACTAATAACAGCTCCTTTATCACCTGATCAATGGTAGACAACAGCCAACACCAACCAAACCCGCTCTAAACTAAGGGGCATGAATGGTGACTGAGAGAGAAAGAGGAATGTACACATTTCCATTCTTTATATCCACAGGAGATAGTTGATGAGATCTTACGAACACATAAACACAATCATCAGTTAAATACTAACATAACAACTCCACAATGCTCCAGAGACAACAGGAAATTTTAGCCCACACAAAGAAACAAGGGAGAATGACTCAAACAAATGACCAAGATGCAGAGCCAGAAAATCTTTCTGAGGAAGAAAAGGTAATGGAGATAACTGAAAAAGAATTCAAAAGAATGATATTTAGCTATCTACAAAGGATTGACAAAAACATAGAGGAAACCAAGGAGAATACAGAAAAAGCTTTAGAAGAATTCAGGAAAATACTACAAGAACAAACAGACTAAATAAATACAAATTCTGAAGCAATATAAAACCTGCAGTTAGAAATCCAGAAGATTAATACTAAGATTTCAGAAATGGACAATACATTGAAAGGGGAAAGGAATAGTCAAACCAGTGGAAGCCTGAATGAGTAAGCTGGAAGATAAGTCTCTCAGTATTAGTATGCTAGAAGAACAATGAGAAATATAAAAAGAGAAAAAATCTGAAGGAAGCCTAGGATTTTTGTGGGACACCATGAAGAGGAACAGTAAGAGACAATTAAAAGCACAGAGAAATTTCTTGAAGTGTTGGAAGAAAACTTTTCTAACATCATGAAAGACAAGAAGATAAGTACACAAGAAGCTGAACAAACCACAAACAGGATAGATTCCAAAAGAAAATCATGAAGACATATCATAATCAAACTTTCCAAAATCAAAGACAAGGAAAGAATTCTGAGATCAACTTGGGAAAAATGAAAATTTACCTACAAAGATGAACCAATAAGACTAAGCTCTGATTTCTTGGCGGAAACCATGCAGGCAAAAAGGCAATGGTATGACATACACAAGTAAAAGATTTCCAACCAAGAATCCTATACCCAGCAATGCTGTCCTTCAATATTTGAGGGTGAAATTAGGACATTTCCTGATAAACAGAAATTAAACTCACCAGAGTGAGTTAGGAGATCGAAATACAAAGCGAATACCAAAGTTGTTGAAGGAGAAGAGTAATATTCAATAGTCACAGTTTCCTTTTTTATGACCTATTCAAACCCTAAGGAGCCCTGATAGCATAGTGGGCTATGAGTTGGGCTGCTAACTGCAAGGTCAGCAGTTTGAATCTACCAGCCACTCCATGGAAGAAAGATGAGACTTTCTGCTCCCATCAAGATTTATAGCCTTGGAAACCCTATGCAGGGTTGCTATGAGTTGGAACTGACTCCATGGCACACAATCACCACCACCACCATTCAAACCCTAACATTAGAGGTGTGTTTGATATTTCTTGCTGTGGATTATTTATATTAAACCAATTTCTCTTTGCTCTTTCCTTCCATCACTACTACATCTTACTATTAACATCATTATTATATTTTACTACAATTATAATTAATTTTTAAAATTTCAGTTAGAATAGCAATAACTTACATGCCATTAGAACTAGTACCGTTTTTCTTGTATGCCATCAATGGGATTATTATTACTTATGTTTGTAAACCACAGTAATAAAATTTATTCTCAACAATACTACTGTGATTTTTAAAACACATAGATAATAACAGGAGACCTATAGCTATGTAAATACTCTCCTCAGAGAAGGTCAACTCTTGGTTTCTCTCACAGTGGGAGTCAGCTTATCTGACCTAGTAAATAGTAGGACAGAAGACATAAAAGATGGAGAATCCTTGGTCTCATTCAACTTCTTCATTACTCAGGTGGAGTAGGAGTGTCTAGATGGAGGAGATGGTTTTTCTAAGATCAAATTAACTGGTTTTTGGAAGAACCAAGACCAAATCCTAGTGTTCATTTTTTCTTTCTCATGCTGTCTCTTTCTCAAATGTTGGCTAGTATAAGATGACTTGCTTTGGCTAAGACAAAATAACTTAGAAATGGAATTGAATCTCTGTGCAAACATAGAATTGAGGTTTGCGTAACTGGGAAATTACAGATGAAAAGAAATAAAGGAAGAATGTGTCCTTCTGCAGCCGAATGCAATTTGGCATCTGTTCTTCAGTTTGTCTGTTCATGAAAATGAACTTGAAGCACATCTTCTGGGCTGCTGCTGTTAAGCTGCTCAATTGTTCTTAAGTGCAGATGAGTTGCTCAGAGCAATCCTGTATGAGGTTTCCCAGGAACAGCCGGTGGGTTTGAACCATCGACCTGTGGCTAGCGGTTCAGTGCTTATGCTACAGTGCCACTATGAGACTCCATGCTGCTTATTAAGAGCTGGGAAACATTGTGGCTTCTCTTGTACTACTGAGACTAGGCTGAGCAATGCCAAAGTCTCCCAAAAGAGAGGTCTACTTTAAACATAAGGTAGTTTGAGACCAGGATGTATGGGCATATGGGGGTCTGTGAACTCAGAAGCTCTGGATTATGTGGGGTAGACTCCTTGTTTTAAAAATTTCCTGACTATGTTCATTTTCTAGGATTGCCATAACAAAACACCCCAAAGTGGATGGCTCCAACAACTGAAATGTATTGGTTCACAGTTTTGGAGGCTGGGAGGTCTAGATCATTAGTATTGACTGCTTTGATTCATTCTGTGGCTTTGGGAGATAATCTATTTCATCATGTCTATCTCCTAGCTTTTGGTAACTCCAAAAATTCCTTGGCTGCAGCTTCAGCATCACATGGCACCCTTCTGTATTCCTGTCTCTGTAAATCTTTCTCTTTTATTTCAGAACACTAATTCTATAGGATTAGGATCCAGTATGACTTGATGTTAACTTGACTAATGTTTTCTTCAAAGACCCTATTTCCAAATAGGGTCACATTCACAGAGACAGGAGTTATAACTTCCATGTCTCTTTGGAGGTACTTTAGAGCATGGAATCTGAAGGCATTTAGTCTGCAATGCTAGACCCCAGCCAGGCAGACTTTAGTTCCATCTTGTGCCTTCATTGATGTTTCAGATGCCAATTTATCTAAAGTAACTTATGCACCTGATGGCAGACCTTCCCAAGTCAGAAATACAGTTTCTATGAAAGTGGCTTTTGGGCCACTTCTTTCTATCCCTGCCAGTGTAGGAAGAACAAAAACTCCCTCACAGGAACTTTCTTGGGCACATCTCTTAATGGCTGCTGGGGTCACCTGTTGTGAACTCATACCCTGAGAGCCTCAGAGACTGTCTGTAAACTCTCCTATTTACAATAAGTCCCTCTCTGCTTTTGTAGGCATATGTGACACATTGCTGTCTTCAGTTGTGGTTGTGGGTAGAGATTGCTTTGTTCTCTGTACTCTATAAAAGTCACCACATGGAGGTAAAACTTTGGATTTTATTATGGTGTTATAGTAATGATTTTCCTCACCTGGGTTGATCAATGTTTGTTTTGTTTTGTTTTAACTCCTGTTTAAGTCCTGGTGTGGCTCCATGGGCTAATGTGTGGGATTGCAAAGTTGGTGTGAACCACAAGGTCAGTGGTTCAAGTTTACCAGCCGCTCCTATACAGCGTTGCTATGGGTCGAAACCAACTCGATGGCACTAACAACAACAACAACAAGACTTAGTAAATAGTCTTTATAATATTTACGTATTTGAAGATGGGGTCTTTTCACTCCTATAACAGAGGACACAATTCAATCTGGTGTAGGTGAGCTAGCAATATTTGAAGTTTCACTCTCAGTAAAGGAGCTTGCCAACCAACTCAGTATGTTTTTAAAATAAAGCACGGGGTGAACTTGGTAGAAGGTGGAGAAAGAGTCCCATAAAATGACCAACTCAGCAGACTTGGAAATGGATATGCTTGAAAGGTATAAGTACAGATTGTTTTTAGACATTTTTGAAATACTATTGTTGTACTGAAAAATTAGCTCCATTGTAGAGAAATCAAGAAGCTTTCATGTTTCGTACTTTTCAGTGCATATCCAGGTTACCTCTTCCCTATCCTAAATGTGTTATTTGTCGTTTAGTCAATTCTTAAGGCATGGCAACTGTATGTATGTATAATAGAAAAAAAGCATAAAAAACAAACTTTGCCTGGTCCTGTGCCATCTTCAGGGTGTGTTTATGTGGCTTTTTCTGGCTATTGTACCAGTCAATCCATGTAAGTCCTGGTGTAGCGTTGTGGGTTAATGCACTGGACTGTAAAGTTGGTTTGAACCTCCAGGTTGGTGGTTCAAACTCACCAGCTACTCCTCAGAAACCATATACAGGGTCACTATGGGTTGGAACTGACTTGACGACACTTAACAACAACAACATCTCATTGAAGGTTTCCTTCATCTCTGATGACACTCTAATTTACCAAACATGATGTCCTTTTCTAGTAATTGGTTTTTCCTGAAGAACAGATTGGTCTTTTTCACTTTTGTACACAGAGGTCCTCACACATGCTCACCAGCTACCAGCGAAGAGTCAGTCGCAGCTCCCAAACTCCTCAGATTTCCTGTATCCACTGCTCAGGAGATTCAGGAGTGTGAGTCCTACTTCTTGGGGAGATGGAGCCTGTGGCTTGGCCTTTCTGAGAAATGGTCAAGACGAGTGGACCTCTGCAGCCAGCTGTATTGCTCAACCCTGTGGGTGGGGTTTTCTTGTATTGTGCTAAAAAATGTTACCACCTCTGTGAAACTTTTGCCACTTTCCTGGCAGGGTTAGAAAGTTAGCAGAGATGGTATCCTTTTTGGAAGTCTCCTTAGAGCACTGTTCATTATCTATAAAAATGATGAACACATTTCTTGAGCACATCTGCTGCATCAAATCTCTTCCTGGGTGCTCTCTCTATACAATCTTTTTGAATTGTCTCTGGAGTGCTCTGAGATGCTGCTATTTATTCAAGTGAGCAGACAGTCTTAGGCAAGTCAATTTGATGCTATTCAACCAGTAAAAAATGGAGCTAGGATTCAAATCCAGGCTAATCTGATTCCACAGGACACATTTTCCCACCTATGCTATGTAGATACACACTGTGGCTTCTGTATCACTCTGCAGTGTAATCGAATAGTATCTGAAGTTAGAGACCTCGCACTATTCATTTTTGGGTTTTCAGAACTTAGCATGTTGCCTGATTCACATAGAAGCCACTCAGCAAATGCCCAAATTATCATTAATTGGTAATTCAGTTGCACTATGAAAGTAATACCCAGGGGAAGAATGGAATCACAGAGAGTCTGTTCGTCTTCATTTAGTGTGGGATGGCTTCCATGATGCTAAATCAAATTGTCAGTTCTCAAGCAACATCTTATTTGACCATTGGCATTTGAAACAGTTGTTGGCTCCCTCTTCTTAATAATTTCTTCACTCGATCTTACATTTTCCTGTTTTTCTTCTCCTTCAGTGTCACTTCTTGGTTGGTTTGCTCGATTACTCTCAACCCCCAGCCCCCATTCCTGGAGTCTGCAATTCCTGGAGTGCCCTGGGGGCTGTCCTTGGCCCTCAGTCCTTAGTGTCTCACTCACTTGCAGATACTGACCTGCCTCATGTGAGAAGTGACAATCAATGATCCTTTCAGTTTTCAAAAATCTGGTGGGTAGCCTGAAGGAACCCTGCCAGCAATGTGGGTCAGGCATTGGACAGCTAATCCCAAGGTTGGCAGTTCACCCCAGGAGAAAGAAGAAGCTGTCTGCTCCCATAAAGATTTACAGTCTTGAAGCCCCTCTTTATGGTCGCTGTAAGTTGGAATTGACACGATGGCAGTGGGCTTGCTTGAGTGTTGGTTTTGGGGACAGGCAGCCTAGCGTTAGAATCATCCAAGGACTTTAGGCCCTCGTGGGAGCAGCTGCCAACAATCAAACTCCTAGAGATGGTGTCCTAGGATTTCTGCTTACTCTCAACAATATTGTTGCCATTTTAAGAGCCCACTCTGTGCTCTTAGTCGTTGTGTTAAATTCTTCCGTACTCTACTTCAACAATGTTGAGTTTTGAGCAGCAGCAGCCAAGAAATCTTCTCTCTCTTTTGTGTTCAGGGGAGTATCTACCTGCAAAAGAGCACCTTGCCCTCATAGTTTCTAAGATATGCACTATTTTCATCTTCCCTCATGACTCCCTATATTGTTTCCAATTCCTAACTCCGTGAAGTGAATTTTGTGGCCACTGCCTTTAAACCCTCAAGGTGATAAAAGAGAAGTTGCCGTAAGCCTGGCATGGGACAGAATTTTCTATATGATGAAATTTTCAACTTCTGAGAATAAATTAGCATTCCTGTTACAATGCTTCAGTACTTTTCTGGTAAACTTTAAGTCAGGTAAACTTCAATTTTGGAACCATCTTTAGGGATTCACAGATTCTTGTCTTTTTATATTCTCTGGGTTTTTGTTTTTCTTCTTCACTTAGCGGTTGCCATTTTCTTTTACCTGAAATAAAATTATGTCACATTAAAAATTTGCTTTTACTGTAGTGAATGAATATGAATAATTGAAAATACATATTCAAAAAATCAAGAAAAGGCACCAAACCATCACACCACAGCATCCTCTACTTCTTTGTTGGATTTCTATGGCCACACAGAAATCAGATACCCTACTCACAGCTATGGAGTTTATTATGGAAGTTAACAGGTTATGATTCAGAGGCAGAAATGTTCAGGGCACAGTTTTTCCAGCCAGGACAACCTCTTCTCAGCAGTGCTCTCAGACAGACCTCTTTTCTCTGGGAAATTTTACACAGCTCTTTTAGGGCTGCTGATAAATGCCCACAAAGCACACCACTCTGCCATAAGCCTCAGTCTGAAGGCACTTGGCTCTGGCTCCACCAATTACATGTCTGCAGGCACTCCATTCTGCAAGACAGCCTCCTGTCCAAATCACTCGTCTTTACATGCTCCCTGGGCTGGGACGTTCACACTCTGTCTCTTGCATTGCTCTTGCTTCTGCTGCTTGTCTTCCACTCCTCCAGTGTCACAGCTTCCTGTCCCTAAGTCAAGGAGGTTCAATTCACAGGGAGGTCTGAGTCCAAAGAACGAAATCTACTCTTTTTTCATCTTCTTTGATGGCAATGAGATATCTCCACCTGCATCTCAGATGATTCATTTTATACCCACCTTAGAGTTTCAAGTTTTCACAATTAGCCCTGTTAACAATGACTTTTAAAGAAACTGTATAATGCTATCAGCATTTCCCCCACCTTCTTTTACCCAGACCCATTAGGAAAAGGTCCTTTGGTAGGAATTACAAAGTCTATGAGTAGAAGAGTCATATGCAGTAATTCACTGCACTGTCAAATTAAATTTATAAAATAAAATTTGTGTGCAAATTTGGATGCTAACATAAACGTTTGTATTTGAAAATTAGTAAGCAAATAAATTGATTTGAAACATGTGATTTGGTCTTCAGATCTCTCTTAATAATCTAGTATTGCTATAACAGAAATACCACAAATGGATGGCATTAACAAATAGAAATGTATTCTCTCATAGTTTGGGAGGCTAGAAGACTGTATTCAGAATGCCAGTTCTGGAGATCGGGACTTGTCTCCTTTCAGCATCTGTAGGCTCGGTATTCCTTGGAGAGCTCTATGCGTCTTAGCCTCAGTCTTTCACAGGGCAGGAATCCCAGGTCCACTCCTGGCTCTTCTTTCTTGGTGATAGTAGGTCCCTCTGTGTTTGCTCATTTCTCTCTCCTTCTATACCCCCTGGTGTGGCACTGTGGCTAGTTCATCAGACTGCAAAGTCGTTTGAACTGCAAGGTCAGAGGTTCAAGCTCACCAGAACCTCCTTGGAAACCCTATACAGGGTTGCTATGGGTTGTAATTAACTCGACAGCACTTAACAACAACAACAACAACATATTCCTCAACAAAGATTGATTCAACATGCAACCTAATCTTGTAGATTATATCCGACCTCATTAACATCATCAAAGTGAGGATTTCACCACACAATACATAGGAAAATGATGTCACATCGGGGATCATCATAACATCATATCTCAGGGTGATTACATTATGTTGGATCCCATCATGGGGAATTACTACATTTTAGCTGCTTAATCACTGAGAATCCAGGCCCAGCAAAGTTGAAAAAAACTTAACTAGCACAAGGTCTGAGATAGTAAAAAGAAGTAGTACTTAAAAGGCAATTGGAAATAATTTCACTTGTTTGTCATATGATATTTGTTGGTGCAACCTTCATAGTTCTCCAGGAGTTTTTTCAGGCTTAAACTAATACTGAAAAATTTGCACAGTCACTTTTTGTTCTTTGAAGCTGCCATCACTCATCTGTCAGTTCCCATCACTCATCTGTCAGGTTGTCATACCGTGGTGTCTTGTGTGTTGCTGTGATGCTAGAAACTACGTCATCAGTACATATACCAGCAGGGTCACCCATGATTTCAGCAGAGTTTTCAGACTAAGAGAGATTAGGAAGTAGGAGAGGCAGATTACTCTAGAAAAGTTAGTCACTACAAACCTTATGAATGGCAGTAGACCATAGTGCCTGAAAATGAGCCCCTTAAATTGGAAAGCTCTCAAAATATGTCTGAGGAAGAGCTGCCTCCTCAAAGTAGAGTTGATTTTAATGATGGGGATGAGACAAAGTTTTCAGAATGTCATTTGCTGATGAGGCACAACTTAAAATAAGAAGAAACAGCTAAAAAGTCCATTAGTAATCAGAATGTGGAATGTACAAAGTAATCGGAACAAGGAATCCAGGAAAACTGGAGAATATAGAATATGTAAAGATCAGTATCTTAGGCATTGTTGTTGTTGTTGTTAGGTGCCATCGAGTCGGTACTGACTCATAGCAACCTTAAGCACAGCAGAACGAAACACTGTCCAATCCTGGGCCAACCTCACTACTGTTGCCACACTTGAGTATATCGGTGCTGCCACTTGGCCAATCCATCTCGTTGCGGATCTTCTTCTCTTTCTCTGACCCTCCACCTTACTAAACATGATATCCTTCTCCAGCGACTGGTGCTTCCTGACAATATGTCCAAAGTATGAGAGATGAAGTTTGGCCCTCTTGGCCTCTAAGGAGCACTCAGGCTGCACACCTTCCAAAATGGATCTATTCGTTCTTTTGGCAGCCCATGGCACTTTCAACATTCTCCTCCAACACCATAACTCAAAGGCATCAATTCTTCTGCGGTCTTCCTTATTCACTATC
>NW_006408521.1:14441282-14442292 GCF_000296735.1 Chrysochloris asiatica
GATCTTCATCCATAAGTATTTTAAGTCCTCTTCACTTTCAGCAAGCAAGGTTGTATCATCTGCATATCGCAGGTTGTTAATGAGTCTTCCTCCTGATGCCACGTTTTTCTTCATACAACCCAGCTTCTCGGATGATTTGCTCAGCATACAGGTTGAAAAAGTATGATGAAAGAATACAACCTTGTCGCACATTTTTCTTAATTTTAAACCATTCAGTGTTCCAATGTTCTGTTCGAACAACTGCCCCTTGGTCCAGGTACAGATACTTCATGAGCACAATTAAGTATTCCAGACTAATCATACTTCACAATATTGTTCAATGCTTGTCATGATCCACCCCATCGAAAGCCTTTGTGTAGTCAATAAAGCACAGGTAAACATCTTTCTGATATTCTCCGCTTTCAACCAAGATCCATTGGACATCAGCAATGATATCCCTCATTCCACGACCTCTTCTGAATCCAGATTGAACCTTTAGAAGTTTTCTGTCAATATATGATTGTAGCCGTTTCTCTATTACCTTTAGCAAAATGTTACATGCATGGGATATCAAAGAGATTGTCCGATGATTTCCTCATTCCGTTGGGTCACTTCACTTTGGAATGGGCACAAATATGTATCTCTTCCAATCAGTTGATCAGATAGTTGACTTCCAAATTTCTTTGCATAGATGTGTGAGTGCCTCCTGTGCTGCCTCACTTTCTTGAGAGATTTCAATTTGTATTCCATCAATTCCTGGTGCCTTGTTCTTTGCCAATTCCTTCAATGCACCTTGGACTACCTCCTTCATTATCAATGGCTCTTGATCATATGCTACCTCTTGAAATGGTTGAACATCAACGATTTCCTTTTGGTACAGTTACTCTGTGTATTCCTTCCATCTTCTCTTGATGCTTTCTGCATCATTCAATAATTTGCCCAGTGAATCTTTCAATAATGAAAGTTGAGGCTTGAATTTTTACTTCAGTTTCCCCAGCTTGAGAAATGCTGAGCGTGTTCTTCCTTTTTGG
>NW_006408521.1:14443335-14448383 GCF_000296735.1 Chrysochloris asiatica
GCAAATGAAGGTCCTGTGAGCTTTTCTCTTATGGGCTTTACTCCATTTGCATCATCACAGTCAACTCTACTTTGAGGAGGCAGCTCTTCCCCAGAATTCTGCTTAGAAGCTACAGCATGTTGCCAAGAGGAACCAGTTATTGGAGAAGGACATCATGCTTCTTAAATTGGAGGGTCATTGAAAAAGAGGAAAACTTCCAAGGATGTGGATTGACATAGTGGTAGCAACAATGGGCTCAGACATAACAATTGTGAGAATGTGCATAGGATTACTATGAGTTGGAACTGACTCTATGGTACCTAAAACAACTTCATAGCTCATTGGGCTATTGATGATACCTGACTGGGGCAAGAAGGATTCTAAATAGCATGATACAGATGTAAGAAGAAGATCAATCTGAAGATGCATTTTGGTTCATGTTGTACAGGATGTTGTTGTTGTTGTTAAGTGCCATCGAGTCAGTTCTGACTCATAGCAACACTGTATAGGGTTTCCGAGGAGCAACTGGTGAGCTTGAACCACCGACTTTGTAGAGGATAGAACCAGAGAAGTTATGAATCATGTGAGTATAATGCCACAGGTGGTTCTTATGTGATTGATGAAAAAGAAGTGAATGTGAGGTTATATCCTGTAGGTCCAAAATGAAAAGGAAAATATAATCATTAGCATATACAAAGTTTATAAAATGCACAGTTTATATCCTTTTGGAATTGTTCAACATCCATAATCCGAGCTACATACATAATTGATGTAACCGTAACTTCACTTCTCAATGAGCAAGTCTATGTTTTTGAGTCATAGCAATATGAATCAATTTTCTTAAAAGAAAGTCAGGCTGAAGGGAAATGAAAAATAAAATGCATTTATGTGATTTTTATTATCTAAATATTAATTGAATTTATTTTCCAAGTGTGACCATCAGGTTTTGTGTCAGCATAACTGGGCCAGGATTCAACTGGTTTGACAGTTGAAACTGGGTTATCCTCATAATGAGGTCTAATATAATGTAACGAGTTCTATGATGATGTCTGTTACGAGCAGTCAATCCACTGAAAGGATGATTTCTCAGGGGTGTGGATACTTGCAATGCATTCGGCAGTCATGCAAAGCTTGCTGACTCTCTGTGAGGTCTGGGCCTTATATCTGACTTGTTCTCCAACCTCTGGTTCTTGGGACTTGAGCCAGTGACCTGCTCTATTACCTGCTTGCCTGCCTGCTGGACTGCTGGACTGCTTGCCTGCCTACCATCTGACCTGCCATCTAACATGGTAATCTCGCCTCTACAACTGTGTGAAACATTTTCTTGATACAAACTTGTCTTTATATATACTTATATAAGTCTTTCTGGTTTTGTTTTTCTAGAGGACCCAACCTAAGACATTTGGTACTGGGAGTGGTCCCAGAGATTTTCCAAATTGGTTCTCAAGTCTAACTAGTTTTAATGGCCCTGATATCTATGCTTCTATTAGTAAAGTTGTTGTTGTTGTTGTTAGGTGCCATCGAGTTGGTACCAACCCACAGTGACCTTATGCACAGCAGAACGAAACATTGCCTGATACTGGGCCAACCTCACTATTGTTGCCACGCTTGAGCCTATCGATGCTGCCACTTGGCCAATCCATCTCATTGGGGGTCTTCCTCTTTTCCTCTGACCCTCCACCTTACCAAACATGATATCCTTCTCCAGTGACAGGTCCCTCCTGACAGTATGTCCAAAGTGTGAGAGACAAAGTTTGGCCATCTTGGACCCTAAGGAGCACTCTGGCTGCACTTCTTCCAAAACGGATCTATTGTTTCTTTTGGCAGCCCATGGCACTTTCAACATTCTCCTCCAACACCATAACTCAAAGGCATCAATTCTTCTATGGTCTTCCTTATTCACTATCCAGCTTTTGCATGCATACGAAATTATTGAAAATACCACGGCTTGGGTCAGGCACACCTTAGTCCTCAAGCTGACATTTTTGCTGTTCTGTACTTTAAAAAGGTCTCGTGTAGCAGATTTGCTTAATGCAATACATCTTTTGATCTCTTGACTGCTGCTTCTGTGAGTGTTGATAGTTGATCCAAGAAGAATGAAGTCCTTGACAACTTCAATCTTTTCTCCGTTGATCAGAATGTTGTTTATTGGTCCAGTGGTGAGGATTTATGTTTTCTTTACATTGAGATATAATCCATACTGAAGGCTGTGCTCTTTGATCTTCATCAGTAAATATTTTAAGTCCTCTTCACTTTCAGCAAGGAAGGTTGTATCATCTGCATATCACAGGTTGTTAATGAGTCTTCCTCCAATCCTGGTGCCACATTTGTCTTCATAGAACCCAGCTTCTTGGATTATTTGCTCAGCATACAAGTTGAATAAGTATGATGAAAGAATACAACCTTGTCGCACACCTTTCTTAATTTTAAACCATTCAGTGTTCCAATGTTTTGTTTGAACAACTGCCTCTTGGTCCAGGTACAGATTCCTCATGAGCACAGTTAAGTGTTCTGGAATACTCATAGTTTACAATGTTGTCCATAACTTATGATCCACACAATCGAAAGCCTTTGCGTGGTCAATAAAGCACAGGTAAACATCTTTCTGATATTCTCTGCTTTCAACCAAGATCCATCGGACATCAGCAATGATATCCCTCATTCCATGGCGTCTTCTGAATCTGGCTTGAACCTCTGGAAGTTCTCTGTTGATGTACGCTTGTAGCTGTTTCTGTATTACCTTTAGTAAAGAGGGCACTGTTAATCCATGGTGTTAGGGAGGTGGCGATGTTAATATGAAATATATCACCACCTGTAGATAAATTATTGATGACAAGCAAGACTCAAGGTGATCCTGTGTTTGATATTTTTCTACAATACTTAGGAGAGAAGTATAGGGAAGCTGGCTGATTGGTCCGACTGATAATAGACCAAGTAGTAAAGGAAATAGACCACCTCAGGGCTTCAGAGTAACAACTCAACAATGCATAAAAGACCTCTAGTTTCCACTTGTACTTTGAAAGAGAGCCAGTTTATAGACCTACAGCCCCTTGTAGTAAGAGAACTGATATTGCTGAAAACCAAACCTACAGTCTGAATAACTGAATTCCTAATCTCGAACGATGTCTGATGTTAAATTGAAGGCATTGATTGGGAATAAATGGGATCTTGAAGCTTGGGATGGGGGCAGATAATTATGAAGTTGGAGACACTGAGCCCTAACTTCTATCTTATCACTTTTGCCAACAGCGCCACCTGCAGAGATTACATCTCATCTTTGTCTTCTGATACATTATCAGTAAATCCATTGTCCCCTCTGCCCACACTCGGTGAAACTAACCCAACTCTGCCTGCTGAGATGATGCCTGAGGCATTGTCTGGAGCATCGCCCAAGGTAGATGTCTTGTAAGACAGCGCTGAATGTTCCCAGAAAACACCTCCACTAATTATTGCCTCTAGACGTATAACTAGACTTAATTCCCAGCATGCTCCAAATTGTGATGCAGAAAGTACACTACACTCCAAAAGAACTGCTTGATATTTTTAATCTGCATAAACAGAAACCTGGAGAATATGTGTGGGAATGGCTACTAAGGGTGTGGGATAATGGTACAAAGAACATAAGTTTGGATCAGTCTAAGTTTACAGCTATGGGCCCACTAAGCACAGATTCTTCATTCAACACTTCAGTTCGAAGGGTTAAGAGAGGATCTAATCATTTTTTTGGTTGGTTTACTGGAACATGGATTGCACAGTGGCCTACAATACATCAAGTTGAAGTGCCAGACCTGCCTTGCTATTCTGTAGAGGAAGAAATCTAAAGGCTTCAGGAAATTGGCATGTCGGAGTGGATGTATCAGTATAAACCCATAAAGCCACACATGAAGTGCCCAGAGGACAATCTTTTACAACAACAGTGAGGAACCAATTTGTGAAGGGAACCCCAATCTCCTTGTAAACTGCTGTGATTGTTATATTCTGTAAGCCAGATTTGACAGTGGGAATGGCACAAATTGAATTAAGACACCTAACTACAATGGGGGCTGATTGGACCCGAAGTGGCAATACTTAATCGACAAAGACAAGGTGGGCATGGTTACTATAATGAGCAGCAGAAGTAAAGTAATAATCAGAATCATCTGAATCATATGGACTTACGTCATTAGCTCCTTAGGCAGGGTGGCTCAAAGAGTGAAACACATGGAAAACCTATTGTTTTCTTGGTATGTTCAGGAGGAGAAATTCTAGGTCAAGTAAATGACAGTCTAACTTGAATCGCCAGAATAGCCTCTCAATCAATTCCCAGACTTGAGCCAGTTTATAGACCCACTACCCTTTAATGAAGGGGTGGCCACGTCCCCTTAAGGTAGGACCTGACTACACTGCCAGCTTTTAGTCTTTCTCCAAGTCTTCCCCAAAGGGATCTAAGGCCTTTAATAAGAGTAACTATTCACTGGGGTAAAGAAAATAATCAGACTTTCCAGGCATTACTGGGCACTGACTCTGAATTGACACTAATTCCAGGAGACCCAAAACACCACTTTAACCCAGCAGTCAGAGTGTGGGTATATAGAGGTCAAATTATTAATGAAGTCTTAGTTAAGGTCTCTCTCACTGTGGATCTTGTGGGTCCCTGAACTGATCCAGTAGTGATTTCCCAGTTCCAGGTTGCATAATTGTAACAGATATACTCAGTAACTGGCAGACCCCCACATTGGATCACTGGACTGTGGAGTAAGGGCTATTATGGCTGGAAAAGCCAAGCGGGAGCCATTTGAACTACCTCTACCTAGGAAAAAAGCAATACCACATTCTTGGAGGGATTGCAGAGATCAGTGCTACAATCAAAGGCTTGAAGGATGCAGGAGTGGTGAGTCCCACCACATCCCCATTTAACTTTCCTATCTGGCTTGTGTAAAAAACAGATGGATTTTAGAGAATGACAGTGGATTATTGTAAACTTAACCAGGTGATGACTCCAATTGCAGTTGCTCTTCCAGATGTTATTTCATTGCTTAAGCAAATGAATACATCTCCTGGTACTTGGTTTGCAGCTATTGTTCTGGCCA
>NW_006408521.1:14449203-14450350 GCF_000296735.1 Chrysochloris asiatica
CACAGTACAACAAACTGATGATGAGTGGTCATGGACAATGGTTGTTCTTATTGTTAGGGGCCATAGAGTTGGTTCCAACTCATAGTGACCCTATGTACAACAGAACAAATCACTGCTTGGTTGCATGTCATCCTCACAATTTTTGTTACACTCAAGCCCATTGCTGCTGCTATGTTGCCAACTCCTCTCATTAGGGGTCTTCCTTTTTTCTATGGATCTTCCACTTTACCAGATAGGGTGCCGTTCTCCATATATACATACATACATCTCCTGATAATATGTCCGAAGTATGAGAAATCTTGCCATTCTGACTCTAAGGAGCAGTTTGGTTGTACTCCTTCCAACACAGATTTGTTTGTTCTTCTGACAGTTCATGGTACTTTCAATATTCTTTTCAACACCATAACTCTAATGCACCAATTCTTCTATGGTCTTCCTTATTCATTACACAACTTTCACATGCATATGAAACTATTGAAAATACCATGGGTTGGATCAGGCCCAACTTAGTTCTCAAATTGTTATCTTTGCTCTTGAACATTTGAAAGAGGTCTTGTGCAGTAGATATGCCTAATATGTTGTTTGGTTTCTTGACTGCTGCTTCCATGACTATTGATTGTGGATCCGAGCAAAATGAAGTATTTGACAATTTCAATTTTTTTCTCCATTTATCATGATGCTATTTATTGGTCTAGTTGTGAGAATTTTTATTTTCTTTACATTGAGGTGCAATCCATACTGAAGTCTGTAGTCTTTGATCTTCACTTTTGGCAAGGAAGGTTTACCATCTGCGCATTACAGATTGTTTTTGAGTCTTCCTCCAATTTTGATGCCATGTTCTTCTTTATATATCTAGTTTCTTGGATTATTTGCTCAGCATACTGATTGAATAAGTATGGTAAAAGGATTCAACCCTGGTGCACACCGTTCCTGATTTTAAACCATTCTGTATCACAGGGGTCTATTGAATGTGTTTGGGCTTAGCCCTTCCATATTCTTTTTTTTTTTTTTTTTAATTAAATAAATGTTTTGTTGTGTACTGTGTGATAGTTTACATGGGGAACATGAGTTTTACATTCATTCTATCATACATCGTTTCATTGCCATAGTTACCATCCTGTCTATGCATCATCACCCAATCAAAGGG
>NW_006408521.1:14451092-14452296 GCF_000296735.1 Chrysochloris asiatica
TTCACAGTAGTCTCCTGAACGATGCAGGGCTTAGCTCGCCACTTCATTGATGTTCTTTGGTCACTTCTCCTTATGGGTGACGTGTGTGGTCACCAATCAGAGCGTGTATTTCCATTGCGTCTTGGTCTTGGAAGAGGATTTGCACTGAGAGGACCCATCCATTTGCCTTGATGTCTCTTGGGCAAGCAGCTTGCTTGCTCTTGTGATAACAGTCGGGCTGTCCTTATTGTTTTGTATTTTTCCTGTAGGTCTTTCTTTCAAGACCTGTCTTCTGGTTTTCTGGCTGCTCCGGGCTGGTCTGCTTTTCCCTTCAAGAAGGAAGTTTCCCATCTCTGAAGGTCTGGATGTGGTTCAGGCTTCCATCTATAGTCTTATGTAATACAGAGGCTCCTCGGGAAACCTACTGGACACATTGTAGCCCCATTTTAGGTATTCCAATTAATTTTAGGCAGAAGACGGACTTACAAGCTTTCTGTGGCGATATTTTTGGCTATTCCTTTCTCTACCCTCCAGTGTCTGTTTTATAATATAATGCACCTTCCATATTCTTTTGATGCTTTCTGCATCATTTGATATTTTGCCTATAGAATACTTCAGTTATTGCAAGTTGAGGTTTGAATTTTCCCTTCAATTCCTTCTGTTTGGAAATACTGAGTGTGCTATTTTCTTTTGGTTTTCTAATTCTAGGTCTTTGTACATTTCATTATAATACTTGACTTTTGTCTTCTTGAACTACTCTTGGTAATTTTCTCTTCAGCTCTTTTACTTCCTCATTTTTCCCATTCACTTTAGCATCTCTGCACTGGAGAGCAAATTTTAGAGTCTCCTCTGACATTCATTTTGTTTTTTTCTTTCATTCCTGTCTTTTATATGACCTTTTGCTTTCTTCCTATATGATGCTCTTCATGTCATCCCATAACTCTGCTAGCCTTCAATCACTAGTGTTTGACACATCAAATTTATTCTTGAGGTGGTCTCTAAATTCATATGGGATGTATTCAAGGTCATATTTTGACTCTCATGGACTTGTTTTAAGTTCAGCTTCAGCCTGAACTTGCATATGATGTTGATGGAGTTGATGGTCTGTTTCACAGTATGCCCTGGTATTGTTTTGACTGCTGATCTGGAGTTTTTACACCCTCTCTTCCCACAAATGAAGTTAATTTGTTTCCTATGTATTCTATCTGGTGAGTTCCATGAGAAT
>NW_006408521.1:14452931-14468244 GCF_000296735.1 Chrysochloris asiatica
TGAGGAAGAATGCAGCATGAGAAATGGAGGCCGGCTCATTAACAACCTGCGATAGTCAGATGACAAAACTTTGATTTCAAGAGGACTTGAAATTCATACTGATGAAGATCATATAATGCATGCTTCAGTACAGATTACAATTCAATGTAAAGAAAACAAAATTCCTCACAACTGGACTAATAAAGAATATCATGATAAGTGTAGAAATGATTGAAGTTGTCAAGGATTTCCCTTTGCTTGGACCCACAATCAAAGCTCATGGAAGCAGCAGTCAAGAAATCAAATGAGGTACTGCATTAGGCAAATCTGCAAAAGTCCTTTTTAAAGAGCAAGATGTCAACTTGTGTACTAAAGTGTGCCTGACCCAAGCCATGGAATTTTCCATTGTTTCATCTGCATTTGAAAGTTGGACAATGAATAAGGAAGACTGAATAAAAGTTGATGCATTTGAATTATGGTGTTGGCAAATACTGAAAGTAGCATGGACTGCAGAAAAGCAAACAGATAGATCTCAGAAGAAGTGCAATCAGAATGCTCCTTAGGAGCGAGGATGTGGAGATTTTGCCCCTGGTTCTTGGTATATGTTGCCAGGAGGAACAACCCCTGCAAAAGGAAATCATGCTTTGAAAAGTGGAGAATCATTAAAAAGGGAAAGACCCACAATGAGATTGATTGGCACAGCAGCAACAATGAACTCAAACATAGCAACACTTGTGAGACTGGCACAGGACTGGGCAGCATTTCACACTGTTGTGCAGAGGGTTGCTATGAGTTGGAACTGACTGCTAGATCCCTAACACAGCAACAATATGCAAGGTTAGGTCTCTGGGTGATGTAAACAGTTGACACTCAACTATTAATGGAAAGTTTCTCAGTTTGAATGTACTCAGTGGTACTATGGAAGAAAGATCTGGTCATCTAGTTCTGTAAGATCAAAGTCATGGAAAACTCTATGGAGTTCAGTTCTACGCTGAAAGATTGGAATCACCATATGTCAGAATTGATTTGACAGCAACGTTTTTAAAACGTTTTAAGATCAATGCATTTTATTTCAATATAAGATAGGTAGATAGAAAGATAGATAGGTAGATAGATAGATAGATAGATAGATAGATAGATAGATAGATAGATAGATAGAGATTGTTATGTTAGTTGCCATGGAGTTGATTCCAACTCATAGTGACCCCATGTGAGCACAGAATTACTACAGAGGGTTTCCAAGGCTGTAATCTTTATGGGGGTGTAGCTCTGGTAGCATAGTGGTTACAAATTGGGCTGCTAACCTTAAGTCCAGCAGTTCAAAATTACCAGCCGCTCCACAGGAGAAAGATGAGGTGTTCTGCTCCTGTAAAGATTTACAGCCTCAGAAATCCTGTACAGGGTCGCTCTGGGTTGGAACCAACTCGACAGCACTTAACAACAATAAACAACAATCTTTATGGGAGCAAATGACCAGGTCTTTTATCCTGTGCAGTGGCTGGTGGGTTTGAAATAATAACCTTTTTGTCAGTAGTCAAGAGCTTAACCGTTGTTGACTCCTTGGTAAATATATGTTGTTGTTGTTAAGTATCGTTGAGTCTGTTCTGACTCATAGTGATCCTGTATAGGGTTTCCAAGGAGTGGCTTGTGAGTTTGAACCACTGTCCTTTCATTTCAAACTGACCTTTCAGTCCAATACATTGTATTACAGTGCCACACCAGGACTCTTGGTAGATTTATTGTTGTTGTTAGGTGCCTCCGAGTCGGTACTGACCCATACCAACCTTATGCACAGCAGAACAAAACACTGCCCAATCCTGGGCCAACCTCACTACTGTTGTCACACTTGAGTCCATCGAGGCTGCCACTTGGCCAATCCATCTCGTTGGGGGGTCTTCATCTCTTTCTCTGACCCTCCACCTTACCAAACATAATATCCCTCTCCAGTGATTGGTCCCTCCTGACAAGTATGAGAGACAAAGTTTGGCCATCTTGGCCTCTAAGGAGCACTCTGGCTACACTTCTTTCAAAACAGATCTATTGTTCCTTTTGGCAGCCCATGGCGCTTTGAATATTCTCCTTCAACACCATAACACAAAAGCATCAATTCTTCTACGGTCTTCCTTATTCACTGTCCATCGAAAGCATGCATATGAGGTTATTGAAAACACCATGGCTTGGACCAGGTGCACCTTAGTCCTCAAGCTGACATCTTTGCTCTTCAACACTTTAAAAATGTCTTGTGCAGCAGATTTGCCAAATGCAATACGTCACTTGATTTCTTGAGTGCTGCTTCCATGAGTGTTGATAGTTGATCCAAGAAGAATGAAGTCCTTGACAACTTTAGTCTTTTCTCCATTGATAAGAATGTTGTTTATTGGTCCAGGGGTGAGGATTTTTGTTTTCTTTACATTGAGATATAATCCATACCGAACACTGTGCTCTTTGATCTTCATCAGTAAATATTTTAAGTCCTGTTCACTTTCAGCAAACAAGGTTGTATCATCTGCATATCACAGGTTGTTAATGAGTCTTCCTCCAATCCTGATGCCACATTTTTCTTCATAGAACCCAGCTTCTTGGATTATTTGCTCAGCATTCAGGTATGGTGAAAGAATACAACCTCGTCGCACACCTTTCTTAATTTTAAACAATTCAGCTTTCCCGTGTTCTTTTCGAACAACTGCCTCTTGGTCCAGGTACATATTCCTCATGAGCACAACTAAGTGTTCCGGAATACTCATACTTTGCAATGTTGTCCATAGCTTGTCATGATCCACACAATCGAAAGCCTTTGCGTAGTCAATAAAGCACAGGTGCACATCTTTCTGGTATTCTCTGCTTTCAGCCAAGATCCATCGGACATCTGCAATGATATCCCTCATTCTATGGCCTCTTCTGAATCCAGCTTGAACCTCTGGAAGTCCTCTGTCAATGTATGCTTGTAGCTGTGTCTGTATTACCTTTAGCAAAACTTTACTCACATGGGATATCAAAGATTGTCCGATCATTTCTGCATTCTGTTCGGTCACCTCTCTTTAGAATGGGCACAAATATGATCTCTTCCAATCAGTTGGCCAGATAGTTGTCTTCCAAATTTCTTGGAATAGATGAGTGAGTGAATGTCTCCTGTGCTGCCTCACTTTGTTCAAAGATTTCAATTTTTATTCCATCAATTCCTGATCATCAATTCCTGATGCCTTGTTCTTTGCCAATTCCTGCATTGCACCTTGGACTTCCTTCTGTTAGGATTACAGGCTTGAAAACCTGATGAGACACGTCTATTCTGTCCTGTCGAGTCACTTGGGTTGGAATAGATTAGACAGCAATTTTTTTTATTTTTAAATGTCTTGTTGCTCTTGTTGGTGGAGTTTTTTCACTTTTACTGTGATTCTAATAATACCTACCCTTCTACTCTGGGAAGAAAATACAGTGAAGGTAAAACAAGAAATAAAATACAGCTGCCTGAAAAAGTTGAAAGTTCCATAAAAACCCAGGTTATTATTGCAGACTGTTAGCCTTGCATGAGCCAGGATGAGTCATGCCCCTTACAGGTGCACAATGATTACTGGGATAACTGGGCTTAGGCTGAAGTGCTTGGAGCTCATCCCTCAGCTCTCAAGGGGCTCAGATGAGTCAGGAACAGACCTTCACATATCTGTTGATCATTATGTAAGCTGTTTGCACATTACTCTATAGATACATTGTCTTAGCTCTCTGCTTCTTAAAATCACAAGTCAGACTGACTATTTGGTGTTTTTTGAGGAGCATTGTCAGGGTTCATTTATGTCCTCTCACATCTACTACTTATTTTTTTTCTCATTTCACGGTGTCTGACATTCCAACCCAATGGATTCAAAAACGTCTGTAAAATGAAGATAGCTTTGATTGTGTGTGGGGAGTGGGGAGAGCCAGGAGTGGGATATCATAAACTTGCTATTAGACAGAGAAATGATTTTGTGTAGTTGGTTCTTAGAAATAATGCTGGTGGAGATCTTATGCTCTGAGTAGAGTATCTGGGTCCAAATTCTTTGTGTATATTATTTAGCTTTCTGTTTCTCAGTGCCCTTATATACAATACAAGGGTAATGATACAATCTAGTAGTAACCTTTAGAACGTAGTATAAAATCAAATATCCAGAACATAGTACAATGGCTGCAAGGCAGTAAAGTGATTTCTCTGGTCATTGTTTCTAGTCAGGACAATGTAGGAATGGGGGATCATTTTGTAACTGAGGTCAGGACTGAGATAAGACCAAATGCAAACCTAATGTATAAGTTATAGTCTTTTTCAAAGACTGGACCTACTAGTAGTATCTCAGAACCTACTTTCATTGTGATTCAGTATTTCAGGCTAGAATGTCAGATGTACCTTTCACCACAATCTGGGCTAATGAACAATAATAAAGGCTTCCCTATAGTGAGACATGGAGAGATAATTCTGATTTTCCTACTAACTACATCCCTTTATGTTTAGTTGATTGTTTTTGTTTTTTTTTCCTTTCTGGAGAGTGAGCTCTTTGAGGACAGGGATTCAGTTGTAGTATTATTTTATCACAAGCACAAATGCTTGGGTACTTATATGACACTCAATAAAATGTTCTTTGAGTAAATGAATAAATTAAAATCCATACTTCTTGGGGAAAACGATTTGCCTATATATGTAGGCAGATTTCATTTGCATTTGTATGTTTATGAGGTTAGACATCAAGTACTACGTGCTAACTTGCACACATTTTTTAAATACCTAATTTGTTACTGGTCATCAAATTCACATCCCTTATAGTCATAAAGACAACAAACATCTCAAGCACAATAATATAAGCCATTTAAACTCCTCAAAAATATCAGAAAGGGGAAATATTACTCACTGGAGCAAAAGATGAACCAATTTGAGATGAGAATTTGAGAAATAAAATGCTATGATTTTATTAACGATGAGTCAATATTATATTAAAACAAAAGAAGAATTTCTGTGACAAAGGAAGCCAATTCCATCTTTGAGAATTAAGTTTAAAAAAATCAGATTAACTGGTGATTTTCCTGAACTGACCTGTCAATTCATTCAGAAAGGTTAATCTGGCAGAAGCAGCCTTAAATTGGTTTCCCAGGGTGTACCCTAATTGTATTACTCTTCAGTAAAATGTTTCTGTCAATCAGAAAATGTTTTAGAACTAAACTGCTTACAAAGTTGAGACCAAAGAAAACTGCATTTTTGAGTGTGGAAAGAAAACAGGGATTTGTCGTCCATCAATGAGCAAATTGCCTCATGTGGAAACATGGGTCTTAGATGTTCAAGGAGTGCTTTGGACAGGTATGTTCATGTTGATGTTTTCTTTTAGACGTCTTGGTATAGTTGTAATGGCCATGATGTCTAGTCTTGGCCATCCTAGTTTCCTTGTTTAGGAGGTTTGTGATTTTGGGCAAGACACATCATCTATCTGTGTCTTGGTGTTGTCAAGTAGAAAATATAAAGCTGAACCAGATTCTACTAAAGATCCTTGTTAACACCAACAGTATGTGGATATACAATTTATATTCTAAAATCCATTTCTGAAATACTGTAGGACATTACGGCTTGGGGATGTTTACCAAACCAGTGTTATTTGGTGTTTTGAGCAGCAGAACTGTTTGCAATTCAAAGTTTACTTATGAGTAAAGTGAGTACAACTGCATGTACCATGTACTCTTGGGCATGGGGGCTGCTGGGGAGATTCAGGAAAAAATCAAGGGGGTAGATTAAAACGCTCTTCATTCCAATGTAACGGGCATCTTTCAGTATTCTTGCCTAGCTGTTGTGGGGCCATCCAGAGGAGACTAAGTTGATTTTTGTTCTGAGTAAGACTCAGACTCATTTTACTACTCTGTGAGGCTTGTTGTTCTTAAATGCGGTCGAGTCAGTTCCGACTCATATTGACCCTGTACAGAGAAGCAGCTGGTGGTTTGAGCAAGAGTCAGGTAGGAAGCGTTTATTTTTTAACTGAATGGGGAGGAGTTGGTAGAACACTCTAGGAGATTTCTGCCTGAGCGAAAGGGAGATAAATGCACAAATGGAATGCAGATGTTTCATGACATAAGTGCCCACTGAGTCAGCACCTAGTGTGTTATAAACACTGTGACTCTGGGCAGCACAGAGAAGGTTTCTGCCTTCATGGAACTTATAGGGTGAGAATGATAGGCAACTAGCTAATCATATTACATTTCATGCTATAGGAATTGTAGGGTACCAAGGGAGTACATAGGAGACCTCTGATTCAGAGTTAGAGAGCCTAGGACATTTTCTTGTGAAAGAGAGGTTTAATTAGAGAATTAAAAAAATACATAGGTGGCAAAAGTAAAGTAAAAACAGAAGTGTTTGAGACAGATAGGCCAGTATGTATGAAGATATGAAGGTGAAAGATAACAGAACCTGTTCAAGAATCTGAAAAGGGATCAGTATGGCTAGAGGGTAGAAGAAGACAGCAGAGTGAATGGTAGAGAGAGGGCAGAAGCCAGATTCTAGAAAGCGCCTTTAAACCATGTCAAGGAATTGCAAATGGAAGCCTCTGAACAATTGTAATCAGGGAAGTAAGTAGATCAGATTAGCATCTTGCCAAGTTTTTCCTGGCTGTAGACTGGATAGAGAGAGAATCTAAGGGAGAAGACTAGAGATGGAGTGAGGTGTGAGAATGAGGTAGAAGGCTTTTAGAATCCAGAGGAGAGAGAAGAGCAGTTTGGATTATGATGATGGTAGTGGAATTCAGGAGAAATAGACCAATTCAAGAGGTGTGTAGGAGGTAGACTGGGTAGGAGTCGATCAATGATATTATGTAAGTGATAAGGGAAGGATAAATGTCTCTAGCTTGGCCATCTGGCTGATAATTTTGCATTCTTTGAGAATGACTTGGCTGCCCATTCTACCTTGACCTTCATCGGCTCAGACCAAAGACTTCTTAATTGACTTTGTGCCCTCTCTTGTTCTTGCTAAGTGTAGTTGAGTTGACTTTGACTCATGGTGACCCTGTATAGGATTTCCAAGGCGTGACTGGTGGGTTTGAACTGCTGACCTTATGGTTAACAGTTCACTGCTTATACTACAGCTCCAACTTTTGTGAAAGCTATTGTAGTGTCACTGTGTATCTCAGAAATTGTGTATGATTATTCAAGAAGAGGACATTTCATTTGCTTTTCCTTTCTTCTCAGGAAGAAAGGCTACTAAAAAAACCTAAAGGGTTTTTGTGTTTTGTTTTAGGATTAAACTTTCTAGAAATGATGAGACCCCACAGGCACTTGATTAATGTAACAGCCTATTTAGTTTTCCCCCAAATTTCCAAACAATCACCCACATTTCTTCCACAGGGTTTTCCTCAAGTCACTCTGTTTTATTTTATTTTTTTAAGTTTTTATTGTGAATTGGGTGATAATTTACATGGGAGAACATCAGCTTTACATTCATCCTATCGTTTTTCATTTCATTGCAATGATTACAATCCTCTCCATGTATCATCATTCAATAGCATTTGCTTCCATTCCCTCTGTTTTTTTTTTTTTTTTTCATTTTTAATGTACACTGAAGCACTCAGGAATATACAACCATTTAAACAATCAAAGGGAACACCCTTCAAGCCCGCTCCTCCACTGTCAACACACAGTCCCTCTCCCTTCCTGATTTCAGGGCCCCCAGCTGCTCCATCTCTCCACATCATCATCTCTGCCTCCATCTCTGAAGTCACTGCTTTATAATCTTAAATAGTTCGTATTTCTGTGTTTACAGCAAAATATCCTATAAATACCTTCTAGGTATGAGTAAAAAAAATGGAGGAGAATCTTTCATCAGTAATGGTTTTATGAATTATTAGAAGTTCCCTCCATAGGTATCTTTTCTAAAATTTACTGTTTATTCTAGGCAAACTGTTCTTGGAAAAGAATCTCCCATCATTGTGAATTTGAATTAAAATGTTACTTTTACAAGGAGATGCCTGCTTTCTATTCTACTTATTCTATTTAATAATAAATGTTTGCTCATAGTTTAATCAATCTCGAATTTTTTTAGGAGAGTGGAAGATTATATTTTGGTGATCCAGGGGTCTTTCTTTTTAAAATGCTAATTATGCAAAAATTACTTATCCAATATTGTAAAAGTGGAAAATATAGTTAAGCAAAAAAGAGGAAAACAACAAAATAATCTATAACAATCTATGGGTGCCCTTTCAGTCTTATTTCTAATAATAAACTTTTCAAAGACTTCTGACCTTAGCAGCTGCCTATTGGGCTGGACTCTAGGCTTTGTGAGGGTCCAGATCACATTGCACTACCCAGTCTTTGTAACCTGGTACCTAGCACAGATCCTGGCAAATCCGAAATCCCAATATAATATTGGTTATTGCTGTTGTTTGTTAAGTGCTGTCAAGTCTGCCAACCTTGTGATTGGCAGTCCAGTGCTTATCCTACATCTATTCATGTTTTCATACTGATGTTTCGTCCTTGATGTTGCCAGTTTCTAGTCAGTAGGGAGAAGAAAGGGCATCAACTTTTGAGTTAGAGATGGCACAATGATTTCCACAATGTAGCTCTACCAATTTGAAAGCATGGTACATAGTAGGTTTTCAGTTAATATATTGAGTTAATAACCATTTCTTGGGAATTGGTTTTCCCTCTCTTTCATCCCATAATTCATATGGATGGGCTTCCAAATAGAATTTTTTGTCCTTTGTGACCCTAATTCTCTTTATCTTGGTAGATAGGACAGCGGGTGGCAGCTTGTCTTGTAATAGGAAATTTAAGCTTTCTCACCTGAAAAAACTTAGAATTGAGACTGTTCATATAGTTTTCACTTAAGTGTAAATGTGAAAGGTGTGGGGTAGAAATATATGGAGCTGGGGAATAAAGAAAGTCAGTTAGTAGAGAGAAGAATGGAGGTTGAGCAAAGACCAAGTGAGAGATGGAAAGATAATTCTAATGCACTGTCTCATTATCTAATATCATCTACATTTCTGCTATTGGGTTTCATGACATTCTCTCTCTCTCTCTCTTTTTTCATGACATTCTCTTGTATCCCTTTTAGACACTTTCTCCTTTATTCTACTTAGCTTGAGTTGATTTCTGTTTTCAGTCAAAAGTGCCTAAGTAAAACATATAACACTATATTCCTGGCAAAATCAATGTCATAATATAACTTTCTTTCTGAATAAATCTCTAATTTTGATGTTCAGGTCTGGTGTGCCAATTATGTAGAAGCTTTCCAGAAATGATGTCCAATGAACTCAGTAGTGGCTCTGGACAGCTACACTTTGACCACAATGCATGATGCATCACTCTCATTTGACAGGCATCTAAAAGGATCTTAGAGATAATGGCATCCAGTTGCTTTCTGAATGAAAGCTGCTTTGACTTGGTCTTTTGCCAAACCTAACAACTCACCTCTGATAGATTTAATCTTTCTAAGAAACTTATGCTACAATCAGGAATGCTGCTACATTTTTATCACCTGTTGAGAGCCATGTTTTTTTTTTGTCAATAATGCTCATAAATATCTTATATTATATACTCTAACTTGGAGCCCAAAATGTTTTGGCAAGAATTTTAAAGCATTTTGAGACTTTTATCACATGCTGCTCTCTGAATTTAGTTTCTGAGTGAATGCGTTATGTACCAAGTTCTTACTTGTTTTGAGAAATATAGAGCTTTGTTTTCATATTAAAATAACTTTAAGGTTTTGCAGTTGCTCAATTGAAAAAAAAGAAAAAAGCAGCCAAAAAAGAGAGAAAGATACACAGCCTCCCACCCCCCACAGCTGTACAGGATCAATTAGTCAGAATTGACTTGACAGCACTTAACAACAACAACAACAACAACAACGGATCTGTGTGTTTATATGCAGTCCTGATGTGGTATAGTAAGATAAGCACAGGACTGTTAACCTCAAACTCACCAGCAGCTTCTTGGAAACCCCATACAAGGTTAAAACGGACTTGACAGCACTTAACAACAACATATATATGTATACAGTATAACTTATGTTGCTTACAAGACCTAACATATTTGCTATCTGGTTTTACAGAAAAAAATTTGCTGACCCCTGTATGTAAGATAAAATAGCTCTACATAAGCCAAAGACATGCTTTGTATTCTTGCTGAACACATTAGGCAATTCCTATTTTTACTCCAACTACTCCTATGTCAGTTTGTTGTGTTGTGGTGGCTTGTGTGTTGGTGTGATGTGGGCAACTGGTATTTTAAATACCAGCAGGGTCACTCATGGTGGACAGGTTTCAGCAAAGCTTCCAGACTAACACAGACTGGGAGGCTAGGCAAACCATTTATTTCTAAATGGTCCTGAAAACCTTATGAGTCAGTGGAACATTGTGTGATATAGTGCCAGAAGATAAGCCCCTCACGTTAGAAGTCACTCAAAATACAAATGGAGAAGAGCTGCATCCACAAAGTAAAGTTGACCTTAATAATGTGAGACCTTCATTCACTGATGGGACAAAATGTGATGAAATAGCTGCAAACATTGATGAATAATGTGAACATGAAATGTATTAAGTGAATATTAAACATATTAAATGAATAAATGTGAACATGAAATGTATGAATCTAGGAAAATTGGAAGTCATCAAAAATGAAATGGAACACATAAAGATCCATATCCTAGGCACTAGCGAGCTGAAATGGATTGGTATTGGTCATTTTGAATCAGACAACCATATGGTTTACTATGCTGAAAACCACAAATTGAAGAGGAAGGGCATAACATTCATCATGCAAAAGAGCATTTCATGATCTGTCTTAAAGGAGAACACTGCCTGTGAAAAGATAATATCAATATGCATATAGGAAGCCCAGTTAATACCACTATTATTCAAATGTATGCACCAACCACTAAAATCAGTGATGATGAAATTGAAGAATTCTACCAACTTCTTCCCACCACACGTCTGTCAGTTTGTCGTACTGTGGTGGTTTGAGTTGCTGTGATTCTGTAAGCTATGCAACTGGTATTTTAAATATCAGCAGGGTCACCCATGGTGGACAGTTTTTAGATGAGCTTCCAGACGAAGACAGACTAGGAAGAAGTAATGACGAATTACTTCTGTATATTTAGTCACTGATAATCTTATCAATAGCAGAGAAACACTGTCAGATATAGTGCCAGAAAATGAGCCCCTAGGATTGGAAGGCACTCAAAATGCGACTGGGGAAGAGCTGCCTCCTCAAAGTAGAGTTGACAGTGGTGATGCAAATGGAGTAAAGTCCCTGGGAGTAAAGCCCTCAGGACCTTCATTTGCTGATGGGGCACAACTCAAAATGAAAAGAAACAGCTGAAAACCTCCATTAATAATCGGAACATGGAATGTACAAAGTATGAATCTAGGAAAATTAGAAATTGCCAAAAATGAAATGGAATGCATAAATATCAATATCTTAGGCATTAGTGAGCTGAAATGGACTGGTATTGGCCATTTTTAATCTGACAACCACATGGTTTAATATGCTAGGAATGACAAATTGAAGAGGAATGTTGTTATATTCATTGTCAAAAAGAACATATCCAGATCAGTCATGATGTAAAACGTTGGTTGTGATATGATAATATCCACGTGTCTACAAAATGCAGAGCACAGCCTTCAGTATGGATTTTGTTTTCAATGTAAAGAAAACAAAAATCCTCACCACTGGACCAATAAACAACATTCTTATCAATGGAGAAAAGTTGTCAAGGACTTCATTCTTCTTGGGTCAATTATCAACACTCATGGAAGCAGCAGTCAAGAACTCAAACGACATATTGCATTAGGCAAATCTGCCGCACAAGACCTTTTGAAAGTTCTGAAAGAGCAAAGATGTCAACTTGAGGACTAAGGTGCACATGACCCAAGCCATGGTATTTTCAATAACCTCATATGCATGCGAAAGCTGGACAGTGATTAAGGAAGACCGTAGAATAATTGATGCTTTTGATTTATGGTTTTGAAGGAGAATATTGAAAGTGCCATGGGCTGCCAAAAGAACAAACAGATCTATGTTGGAAGAAGTGCAGCCAGAGTGCTCCTTGGAGGCCAGGATGGCCAAACTTCATCTCTCATACTTCGGACATATTGTCAGGAGGGACCAGTTGCTGGAAAAGGATATCATGTTTGGTAAGGTGGAGGGTCAGAGAAAAAGAGGAAGATCCCCAGTGAGATGGATTGGCCAAATGGCAGCATCGATGGATTCAAGTGTGGCAACAGTAGTGAGGTTGGTCCAGGATTGGGCAGTGTTTCAATCTGCTGTGCATAAGGTTGCTATGAGTCAGTACCGACTCGATGGCACCTAACAACAAGAACAACCAATTTCTTCAGTCTGAAATTGATCAAACATGCAATCAAACTGCAATGATAATTACTTGTGATTTGAATGTGAAAGTTGAAAACAAAGAAGAAGAATCTGTAGCTGGAAAATATGCCCTTGGTGTTAGAAAAGATGCTGTAGATCACATGATAGAATTTTGAAAGACCATTGACTTATTTATTACAAACACCACATTTCAACAATATAAATGGTGACTGTATACATGGATCCCATCAAATAGAATACACATGAATCAAATTGACTATTTCAGTAGGAAGAGATAATGTAAAGGCTCAATATCATCAGCCAAAACAAGGCTGATTGTGGAACAAACCACCAGTTGCTCATATGCAAGTTCAGGCTGAAGCATATGCAAATGAAAATAAGCCCATGAGAGCAAAAATTTGATCAGAATTATATCCCATCTGAAAGTGGAGACCATCTCTAGAACACATTTGATTCACTTGACACTAATGATTGAATATCAGAAGAATTGTGGGAGGACATCAAGAACATCATATAGGAAGAAAGCAAAAGTTTATTTTTTAAAAAACAGCAAAGAAAAGACAGAAATGGATGGTAGAAGAGACTTTAAAACTTATTCTTGAACATGGTGGCAGTGGTGGTGGTGGTTGTGTGCCGTGGAGTTGGGTCCAACTCGCAGTGACCATGTACAGGGTTTCTAAGGCTGTAAATCTTTATGGGAGCAGAAAGCTTCATTTTTCTCCTGTGGAACAGCTGGTAGTTTCGAACTGCTGAACTTGAGGTTAGCAGTCTGATTTGTAACCACTGAAACCAGGAAGTAAAAGAGCTGACCAAAAAATTTCAAAGGGCTTCTCCAAAAGACAAAGTAAGACACAATAATGAAATGGTCAAGGATCTAGAGTTAAAAAAGCAAAAGAGAAAAACACTCTCAGCATTTCTCAAGCTGAAAGAACTGAAGAAAAATTCAAGATTCAGGTTGCAAAATTAAAATTTTCTATGGACAAAATACTAAATGATGCAAGAAGCATCAAAAGAAAATGGAAGGGATACAGAATCACTGCTACAAAGCAATTAGTTGATGCTCTACCATTCTAAGAGGTACATATGATCAAGAACCGATGGTATTGAAGGAAGAAATTCAAGCTACACAGAAGGCATTGTTGAAAAACAAGGTGCCAGGAATTCATAGAGTACAAATTGAAACCTTTCAACAAACTGATAAAGCACAGGAGGTGCACACTCATCTATGCCAAGAAATTTGGAAGACCACTACCTGGACAAATGATTGGAAGAGATCCATATTTGTGCCCATTTCAAAGAGAGGTGACCCAATGGAACACAGAAATCATTGAACAATATCAATATCACAAGTAATTAAATTTTTGATGAAAATAATTTAAAAATAGTTGCAGTAGTATATTAACAGGGAGTTGCCAGAAATCCAAACCAGATTCAGAATATTTAGAGACATCATTGCTGAGGTCAGATGGACCTTGGCTGAAAGCAGAGAATACCAGAAAGATTAACAAATTTGTGCTTTATATTATACAAAAGCAATTATCTATGTCAATCATAACAAGCTATGGATTAATTGCAAAGAATGGTTATTTCAGAACACTTACTTGTGTTCATGAGGAATCTGTACATAGACCAAGAGGCAGTCATTCAAACAGTACAAGGCAATACTGACTAATTTAAAAACAGGAAGGTTGTTCACCAAGTTGTATCCTGTCAACATACTTATTAAATCTGTATACTGAGCAAATAATCAAGAATCTGGATTATATAAAGAATAACGTGGCATCAGGACAGGAGGAAGGCTCATTAGCAACCTGTGATATGTAGATTACACAGCCTTGCTAGCTAGAAGTGAAGAGAACTGAAATACTGATGAAGATCAAAGACTACATTATAGATTGTAGCCTTAATTAAAGTCTTCTTTATGGATTGCACCTCGATGTGGAGAAAACAAAAAACCTTACAACTGAACCAATAAGTAGCATTATGATAAACAGAGAAAAGATTGAAGTTATCAACGACTTTATTTTACTTGGATTTACAATATATGCTCATGAAAGCAGCAACAAGAAATCAAAGGACACATTGCCTTACTGGAGTCCTGGTGTGGTACTGTAGGATAAGCACTGGACTGCTAACTGTAAGGTTGGTGGTTAAACCCACCAGCTGCTTCTCAGAAACCCTATACAGGGACGCAATGAGTCAGAACCTACTTAATGTACTGTTTGTTGGTCTAAGCACAGGTACCTCGTGAATACCCATTCTTCCCTATGTCATTCATAATTTGTCATGATCATTTGCATAGTCAAAAGCCTTTGCATAGTCAATAAAGCAAAAATAAACATCTTTCTGTGCTTTCAGCAAAGATCCATCTGCCATCAGCAATGATATCACTAGTTTCATGTCCTCTTCTGAATCCAGCTTGAATTTCTGGCATTTCCCTGTTGATGAACAGTTATAATCATGGTTGAATCTGCTTCAGTAAAATTTGTCTTGCATGTGATATTAATAATATTAATTGCTGCTTTGAAATGGGCACAAATATAGATCTCTTCCAATTATTTGGCCAGGTAACTCTCTTCCAAATTTCTTGACATAGATAAGTGAATGCCTCTAGTGCTGCATCAGTTTGTTGAAATATTTCAGTTTATATTCCATTAATTCCTAGGACCTTGCTGTTCACCAATGTCTTCAGTGCAGCTTGGATTTCTTCCTTCAGTGCCATCGGTTCTTGATTATATGCTAGCTCTTGAAATATTGAACATTGACCATTTCTTTTTGGTACAGTGACTCCTTTCATCTTCTTTTGATGCTTTTTGTATCATTCAATATTTTGCCCATGTTGTTGTTGTTAAGTGCCATCCAGTCAGTTCTGACTCATAGCGACTCTGTAGGGTTTCCGAGGAGCAGTTGGTAAGTTTGAGCTGCTGACCTCGTGGTTCACAATCCAGTGCTGATCCTACAGTGTCACACACAGGAGGAGTAAGTTTTGCCCTTGTTGTTATGTGCCGTGGAGTCG
>NW_006408521.1:14468344-14469292 GCF_000296735.1 Chrysochloris asiatica
ATGAGTAGATCAGCCTGGGGCGGCTAGAAGAACAGAAGATACTTCATGAAAGAAAGACCGGCAGGAAAATCTGAAACAATAATGGCAGTCTCATTGATTACTACAAGAACAAGTAAGCTGTTCACCCGGGAGCCATCATGGCAAATGGTCGGGACCCCTCAGAGTAAACTCCCTTCCAAGACTGAGACTCAAGGGGAATACATGAGCAGGCAGGTGGTTTGGCTGGTGACCACATTGATCATCGATAAGGGAAAGAGAGGGGAAAAACAACAATAAAGTTGCGAGCTAAGTCCAACCACATTCAATAGACCCCTGTGAACCCGGGTGGCCAGCAGTACGGCAAGACCTGGGGACTCCTGGGCCCAGAGGCAGTGACATGGCCACAGAGGGCTAGAGCTGAGAATGAAGCCTCCAGCTGATATGAAGTGAGGGGAGATGTACAAGAACACCCATACTTGCAGATAGTACCCACTTGACTTGGCTTCGATGGCTGGATGATCAGAACTTGACTACAAGAAGAAAGAAGAGGGGAAAAAAAAGAGTAACCTGCTACAATTTGATGAACTTTACCTATACTTATGGATGTAATAGCTCAAAAAAGAGAACAAATTTTACAGCGAGGATCACTCCCACCCCTTGGTACAGAGGGTTGACAGGGTTGGGCAACTTAGACATTGGTTACCCAAAATGAGGGGTCCTATAAAGGCAAGAAGTGACTGGCTTACAAGCTTTCAAGAGGGAGCCTAGTTCCAGATAGGGCGGTGGAAGGTAGAATCTCCACTGAATGATTCCCAATCTGTTGGGACCGGGCTGGTGAAAGAAAATGGGGATAAGACTCTTGTGGTACAGTAGTGAATAATTGCCATCAGGACTGACTGTGAGGTTAGGAAATATAGAGGTAGATTTTTTTGACAAAAGGAGGGGAGTGATTGATTTTGTAGCCCAGGA
>NW_006408521.1:14469392-14476569 GCF_000296735.1 Chrysochloris asiatica
GTGCCGTGGAGTCGGTTCTGACTCATAGCGACCCTGTACAGGGTTTCCGAGGCTGTAAATCTTTACGGGAGCAGAAAGCCTCATCTTTCTCCTGAGGAACAGCTGGTAGTTTCTAACTGCTGACCTTGCGGCTCGCTGCTCGATTCGTAACCACTATGCTGCCAGATACTGCAACCCAAAGCTTGAATTTTTCTTTGGTCTTGCAACTTGAGAAATGTTGAGTATGTTCTTCCCTTCACCAGTAATTATCAATGTATCTTTCTTGACTGTTGAATCAATTTCAGACTGAAGAAGTTGGTAGAGTTCTTCAATTTTATTATCACTGACTTTAGTGGTTGTTACATACATTTGAGTAATAGAGGTGTTATCTGGTCATGCTTGTACGCATACGTACATTATCTTATCACCGACAGCCTTGTTTTCTAACTCTAGGCCTTTGCACATTTCATTATGATACTTGAGTTTATCCTTTTGAACTGCCCTTTGAAATTTTCTGATCAGATCTTTTATCTCCTCATTTCCTTCATTCCCATTAGCTTCTCTATGCTCAAGAGCAAGTTTTAGAGTGTCTTCTGACATCCATATTTGTCTTTTTCTTTACTAACTTTTTAGTGGTTTCTTCCTGTATGATGTTCTTGATGTTATCCCACAACTCTTCTGATCTTTGATCATAAATTCAGGTGAGATATATTCAAGGTTGTATTTTGGCTCTCATGGACTTGTTTTAAGTTTTTTCAGTTTTAGCCTGAACTTCAATATGAGCAATTGATAGTCTGTTCCACAGTCTTCCCTTGTCCTTGTTTTGACTGATGGTATTGAGCTTTTCCGTTGGCTCTTCACACAGATGTAGTCAACTTGATTCCTGTGTATTCAATCTGGTGAGTTCTATGTGTATAGTTGCAATTTATGTTGTTCAAAACAGGTACTTGGAATGAATAAATCATTGGTCTTGCAAAATTCTATCATGCATTCTCTAACATAATTTCTATCACCAAGTCCATATTTTCCAACGACTGATCCTTTTTGATCCCAACCTTTACATTTCAATCACCAGTAATTATTAATACATTTTTATTGCATGGTTGATCAATTTAAGACTGAAGAAGTTGGTAGAATTTTTCAATTTCATCATCACTAGCTTTAGTTGTTGTTGCATACATTTGAATAAGAGAGGTGTTGTAGACATATGGATATTATCACAGATAGCATTGTACTTCTAGAACTACCTCATAGGCATGGGAGTGTTGGATAATGAATAAAGAAGACCATAGAAGAATCAACGAGTTTGAATTATGGTGTTGGAGATGAACATTGAAGTACTATGGACAAACTAAAGAGCAAACAAATCTGTTTAGGAAGAAGTATAGCCAGAAGGCTCCTTAACAGCACATATGGTGAGACAGTGTTCAGTCCCTGGAATAGGATGTCATGTTTGAAAAAGTGGAGGGTCATTGAGAAAGGGGAAGACCCTCAGGAGATGGACTTACACAGTAGGAGCAACTATGGCCCAAATAAAACAATTGTGAGTAAGGCACAGAACTGAGCAGTGTTTCAATCTGTTGTGCATAAGGTTGCTATGAGTTGGAACTGACTGGATGACAGTAACAACTACAATAACAACATTCTAACTCAGTTATATCATAGATAAGATTGGTCCAATCAGAGTATTGTGTCCAATTTTGGCAGCTTCCAGAATGCAAATGCCTTTTCTACATTGAAGTTGATGTGATTATAAGATTGAAAATATCTGTATATATTCTGAAAAATATTTTACTGTTTACAATACAGATATTTGTGGGATTTTGATCACTGAGTTTCAGTGGAGACTGCAATATGAGAAGAAGCCTTCTTGGAGGGGAGTATACATTAGAACCGCTCGAAAAAAAATATCTTTGTAAAGATTCTGATAGGTTTTAATACCTTTGAGACTCACTGTTACTTTTGGGAGTATATCTTTAGGTTATTGGGATAAAAAAAAAAAAAGCTTGAGAACCACTGTTTGGATGCATATGCTACAAATTGTAACTTGAAAATACTCAGACTTGAAGACCACTAATCCATGGTGCTAATGGTATCATTAAATTTCATTTATTTATTCATTTATTCCTTCATTCATAAAAGCAGTTTATTTTCATTTTGCTTCCTGCCTTTCTGCATAAATATTACTTGAAACCACTCCCATGCCACATTTCATTCCACTTAAACAATTTTTCAGTAACTTCAACTTTACTGTAACCTATAAGTGAAGATACATATTTTTTCTACCTTCAATTGCAGCTAAATGATTGATTTTAGTTTAATATCACAACTTCCCATGCCAGGAACATCTCAATGTAGGTTTCCTTTAAGGACTTTAAAATTCAGTCAAAGGTTGTCTTTTGTTTCTCTGGAAATAAGAATGATTAAAATATATGTTTTTATATAAGAAAAGTAAAACTCATTTGCTTTGAGTCAATTCCAGACCCTATAGGTAGGGTAGAATTGTTCTATATGGTTTCCAAGGCTGTAGTCTGCACAGATGGAGTCCTGGTGTGATGCTGTAGGATGAGCACTGGACCACAGGGTTGATTTAAACCACAGGGTCTGTGGTTCAAATTTACCAGCCACTCCTTGGAAACCCTATAAAGAGTCGTTATGAGTCAGAACCAATTTGACAACACTTAACAACAACAATAACATGCTTCACAGACGTTAACAACCACATTTTTCTCCCATGGAGCAACTTGTGAGTTTGACCCTCTGACCTTTTGGCTAAACACTGAATGCTTAATCATTGTACCACCAATTCTCCTTGGTTTTTGTAAGTATATGTATTAATTTGAGTTAACGTATTTTTAATGCTTGTCATGCCTTGCTGCTCACCTGGGCTGGGTCTTTGGAGTAAATAACTGCTTTTCACTAATTTTTGAAATGACCATTTGAAGCCTATCCTTGTACAAAAAGTGTGCAGTTAGAATATTGACTCTGGAAACCAATACATTCCACTTTTAAATGTAATTTTTGAAGTACAAGATTAATGTTTTATGACAGTTCGAAAACCTTGCATGCGTGTGAAGGCATTATTCTATTTCCAAATGTCACAGGAAAGTCTGTTAAACTCATGGAGCTAGTGCCCCAGGCAAGGAAATATCTCTGACATTCAAAAACAATTTAAAAACATTGGTTTTGTCTTCAATGGGTATAACTTGACTGAATTTTCAAAGAAGTTTCCATTTGAATAAAAATGTATTCTTAGAAGAATGATTAGAGATTAACATTCAACAATGCCTGAAGGTTACAACTGGGACCCATATTTGTCAGTTTGAGGTTTTTCCCTTAAACAAACAAAAATTTTTTTATTGAATAAAATCCACGAGGAAAATCCGAATTAAAAACCAACCCGCCCCCCCAAAAAACTTTGGAAAAGGGAAGCACTCTCTCATAAACCTCTCATAAACCTCTAATAAATAGGCTAAAATGACTTAGGCCTTTTTTATTTTAAATATCAGTGAAATAACTCCTTTTTTCTAGTGATTTTTCTCTTTTGGTGTCCACTACTTACAAGGAGTCCTAGTATGGCGCTGTGGGATACAGCAGTTTGAACCACAAGGTCAGTGGTTCAAGCTCACCAGCTGCTCCTTGAAAACCCTATACAGGATTGCTATGAGTCTGAAGTGACTCGACAGCATGTAACAACTACAGCAACAGCAACTGCTTACCAGACATTTAACTAAGTCTATTCAACTACTAGCCTGAGTAGTCAGAGGTATATTATTTTGAGCCATAAAATTTGTTTGGCATGAACTTTCTACTATACAATGATTCCATTAATTTATAATCATTCCTAATTTACTCATTAAAGATGGGTTGAAACAAAGTTTATCTAGAATTTAAGGTTTAGGCTGGTAGATTAAATCTATGTCTGTAATCTTTTCTTTTTTATTTGACTCTGACATTAAAGAGACATTATTATGATCCCAGTCTATCCAAGCTGTATACTGGATAAGTTCTAATTATGTGTAATGGATTATGTATGAATAAATTAAGAGATCTAGACCTTTAATAATAAAACTACTTTATAGATGCAGTAGTTCTCTAAATGAGTATCTTACCTATTAAGTAAATGAAACTGGAAAATAAAATACACTGTCAGTAAATAATGAGTCATATTATAAATAAATAATTCAGTTTGGATGCAGCTACAAAATTTTGTGGGCACGATATAAACACTTCAGCAAATTTGTCAAATTGATGAAAATCTCAACCCTGTGCATTTTGTTTTAATGATGTAGAAATATGATGACAAGATGTTTTCTTTCTTTTATTCACATTAGAGTGAATGGAAAAACAAATTATCTGATGAATAAGGTTTCCCTGAGAAAAGGATGTTATAACACCGAGAAATCTTATCCATAGTTGCCTTGGTTATCTAGTGCTGCGGTAATAGAAAAACTACAAATGGATGGCTTTAACAAATGCATTTTCTCACAGTGTAAAAGGCTAGAAGTCAGAATTCAGGGTGCTGCCTCTAAAGGAAGTCTTTCTCTCTCTGTCATCTCTGGTGGAATGATCTTCACTTTTTTTTTTAGCCTTTTTCCTGGTTCCTTGGAGATCTTCATGTAGCTTGACATCTCTCTTCTCCATCTCTGCTTTCTCCCTTGCTGCCTTTAATAGCTTTTATATCTCAGGAGAGACTGAATCATGTCACACCCTTCACTAATCCTGTCTTATTAATATAGTATTGTTGTTGCTGTCACGTGCCATTGAGTCAGTACTGACTCAGTGACCCTATGCACAACAGAATGAAAGAGAATCTATTCCCAAATGGATTATAAGGCAGATTTTTTTTGGACACAGTTCAACTCATAACAGTACCTTAAATCTATATCGTTCAATACAGTTTATTATCATTGTTATTATTATGGTTGCTGATTTTATCTTTGCTTATGATTTGTTTATTTATTTTAAATGTAGTTGGCAGTCCAAGTTTAGATTGTTGCTGGTGTTGAATCACCCTCTGAATTATTAAGGATTAAGGTATTTTCTATCTTTCTGTGTAGTCATTCTTAGCCAGTTGGTTTTCATTCTGTTTGTTGCTTTGTGATTACAAGATGACTGATACAGATTCAGCCATCAGGAAAAGATGGAAAGGTTCAGAACATCTTTGAATTTAAAAAAACACCAACAGTTCCAGTTCTGGTGGTGACTGAGGCAGCGGCAGGTAGGACAGGCTCCATGGGGGAGGGACTAAAAACCCAGAGACACTGCTTTCATGGAACAGTACCAGATGGTGCTGGATCTAGCATAAGGTGCAGGGTGTCAGTTTCCCGTACATGCTGGTGAAAAAAATCACGGTATAAAGGAAAATACTGCAATTTAGGAAATGCTGTAGACACAGGACTCCCTCTGTGGTCACATCACCTGCGTGGAGAGGGCGGGGCTACAGCCAGAACTGCACAGGGAACTGGTGCTAAAAGTGGTGCAGTGACATTTGTAAAAGGAGGTTTGGGGGGATTCAACACATTTTTTCCTTCTCTTCCCTGTCTCACCTTCTTAGCCCGGATCCCCCACCCCCCTTTGTGGGGGAAAGTCCAGCATTGAGCCCACAGTTTTCCCCATGGCACAGAGAGAAAGAGCCATATCGGATATAAGGGCAAATTCTTTGGCAGCTGCTTATGACGTCAGCTGCTGGGTCGCAGACCTAAAATTAACTTGTGCAGGACCCTTTACTCCGGCATATCCAGCAAGAAAAAAGCAGGCCTGTCAAGCCTGACAGACAAACCATATGAACAATCTGTAAAACCCCAACATAAAAGGATGCAACTATCTCGAGAATTATGCTGTGCACATGCGCAGACACCTAACTGACCTTCAGAGACAAAAATAGTAGACAATCTTTCTTCCATTAACTTCTTAATATCTACCTACGCACCTCTACAGTGGTGACTAGAGGAGGGGCCTGAGAGAGCAGACAACCTCACCCACTGCTGGAAGTTTCTATGGTGCACACACACTGCCTGCATAGCAAGGCAACAGGCCAGTTGGCCACAGTTTTATTTTTGTTTCAAAGTGGTGGTTTTTGTCTCTGCTTTTATATTGCTTCTGTTTTTGGTCCTTTTGATCACACACTTTTTCTGGAGGTGGGAGCTTTTTCTCCGTACATTACCCAAGAAGAGACAGCAACCATGGCCATATAGCCAAGTTACAAGCATATCCCATAATATTCCACCATTGAGACAATAGCCAGTAACAGCTGCTAAGCATTACATGTGAAAAGGGAAGGCTATCTCCTGATAATATCCACCAGGAGACACCCAGTAAGCTTAATAACACAGCAACAAACATCCATTTAAACATTAAAAACTCACGTAGCTACTAGAAATGACCAATAAAACACAACAAAAGATCTTAAAAAATGTCCAAAAACAGAAAAGAGTAACATACAAAGGAGCTGGAGACAGACAAAGGCTTTCCAGAAGAGGAAGAGCAGGTTTTGGGTTTGCCTGAGAAGGAATTCAGAAGACTGATATTGAAACAAATTCAAATGCTCTGAAAAGGGGTGGAGGAAAGCAAGGAAAAAATCAGGAAAGTACTACAAGAGCAATCAAACAAGATCAATACACCTTTGGAAACAATTCAAAACCTGCAAAAAGAGGTCCAAATGATTGATTAATAATAAAATATCAGAAATGGACAATACACTGAAAGGGGAAAAGAGCAGAATTGAAGAGATGGAAGCCAGAACCAGTGAGCTGAAGACAAATATGTCAATACTACTTAGATAGAAGAGCAAGCAGAAAAAAGGTTAACAAAAAGTGAAGCGAGTCCAAGAATCATGCTGGATAACATGAAGAGAAAGAATTTAAGAATTATTGGCATTCCAGAACAGGAAGAATCAGAGTTCATAGAGGAGATAGTTGAAGAGCTTCTGGAAGGAAATTTCCCAAACATCTTGAAAGATGAGAAGATAAACATTGAAGAAGCTGAACGTACCCCAGGAAGGATAGACCCCAAAAGAAAATCAACAAGACATATAATAATCAAGCTCTCCAAAATCAAAGACAAGGAGAGAATCCTAGAGTGGCTAGGGAAAAGAGAAGTGTCACTTACAAAAGCAAGCAAATCAGATTAAGCTCTGACTTCTCAGCAGAAACCATGAAGGCAAGAAGACAATGGGGAGACATATACAAAACCCTAA
>NW_006408521.1:14478924-14485471 GCF_000296735.1 Chrysochloris asiatica
TCTGTTGGGACCGGGCTGGTGAAAGAAAATGGGGATAAGACTCTTGTGGTACAGTAGTGAATAATTGCCATCAGGACTGACTGTGAGGTTAGGAAATATAGAGGTAGATGTTTTTTGACAAAAGGAGGGGAGTGATTGATTTTGTAGCCCAGGAGCAGAGGTCCCAGGGACCATCAAGTGAGAAGAGCTGAGAGCGGGACCCTAGCCAGAGAGGCAGAGATGCCAGGGATGGAGACAGAGACGATGATGCAGACAGATGGAGTGGCTGGGGACACTGAACTCAGGGAGGGAGAAGAGCTGTGTGCTGGCAGCCGGGGTGTGTGCCTGTGGGGTGTACCCTTTGGTTATTTGATAATGCAAGGAGGCGATTGCAATCATTGCAATGGAACAAAATACGATAGGATGAATGTAAAACTGATATTCTTTCATGTAAACCTCACAATAAAAACTTATATATATAAAAACAACAACAACAAACTGTTGAAGCTATACACCCATTCACTAATTTCTACATGTATAATTCAGTGACAACGATTACATTCTTTATTCCATTCTCCCCCTGCTTTTCAGAATTGTTCCTCCTCTATTCACATAAATTCACTGTCCCCCAATTTTTCTATCTGATCTTTAAAGTTTCTGTTTTCAAATTTATATCATATAGATTATAATCCTCAAAGCAAACATTCTTTACGAATTAACCTAACCTATTGCTGGTAACTAACTGAAAAGCTGGCAGTTCAAACCCACCAGTCATTTTGTAGGAAAAAAAATGTGGCAATCTGCTTCTGTAAAGAAGACAGCCTTGGAAATCCAAAATTCAAAGAAAACAGTTCAACTCTGTTTTCTGCTATGAGTCAGAAACAACTTTGTGACACTTAAGAACAACTCCAACAAATAGTTGATATCAACTCAACAGTAATGTTTTTTTGTTTGGTTTTATTGATTGGTTTAAAGAAGATTTCAATTGATATTTTTGATTTAATTTTTAAGTTTTAAGGAATATTGTAGGAAAGAAGTTTCAGGGCTTATGCAGCCTCAGTGTATCCAGAAAACCTAGATTCCATGAGAATTTAAAATTCTGTTTCATTGCTTTTGATCAGAGTTATTTTATGGAATCTTTGAGTCAAATGTTTGGTAATGGCAGGCAATCTTGTGTGGCTCTGGAGGATAAGCACTGAACTGCTAACCATAAGGTCAATAATTCAAACCCATCAGCTGCTCCTTGGAAATCCTATGCAGGGTCGATATGAGTGAGAACAGGCTTGATGGCATTTAGCAACAACAACAACAACAACCTAGTTATTCTGGCCTCATGGCCAGGGAGCCAGTTGTACATGGAGGCAATAGTCACATATTCCACTTTTACCTCCTATGCCAGCTCCTTGTTCTTCTGTTGCCCAGATGAATGGAGATCAATTTTTGTACCTTAAATGGTGGCTTGCCAACCAGAGGAGATTGTAATCATTGCAATGAAACGATATGTTGTAAAACCAATGTTCTCCCATGTAAACTATCACTTGATTCATAATAAAAACTTACATATCTATATCTATACATGGAGTCCTGGTGTGGCTCTGTGCCAGACTGCAAAGCCCTTTGAACTGCAAGGTCAGTGGTTCAAGCTCACCAGTGACTCCTTGGAAACCCTATACAGGGTCGCTATGGGTAGGAGTCGACTGGATGGCACTTAACAACAACAACATAGCTATATATATAAATAGGACGTTTGCAAAGCTTTTAAAGCCTAAGAAAACATACTATACAATAAACTAGAGTTGTTGTTGTTGTTGTTGTTAAGTACCATAGAGTCGGTTCCGACCCATAGCTACCCTGTATAGGGTTTCCAAGGATCAGCTGGTGAGCTTGAAGTACTAAAAACAATTAGGTCAAAAACTGAAACAGGGCATCTTTGATCTTTTACAGTTGACTTTCACACATATCTTCTATGCAACAATTGTCACATGACCATGCCTAGCAACAAGGGAGCCTGGGAAAGTGTGGCATCAGCTTGTCATTGTTGACTTGGTCAGTCATGACTAATTTCCAAAGTTAACCAATTACTGCCTTAAACAAAATTTGGGTGCTTTTTGGAAAAAGATGGATAGCTATGGTTTCCATTTTTGAGATTTATAAATATGAAACCTGTTCTTCTATCCTTATTTTCTCAGAAATAGTTTGGTCAAAGTTGCTGCCTTGTGAATAAACCAGACCAAACCAGTTGCCATCAAATCAATTTTGGTACATGGCACCCACACACATGACAGAGTAGAAATGTGCTCTACAAGATTTTCAATGACTTAATTTTCAGAAATAGATTGCCAGACCTTTCTTCATAGGTAGCTCTGGATCGACTTGAACCTCCAACTTTTTGGTTAGCAGCTGAACACATTATCTCAGTTTTAATGAATGGACATGTTTATGTAAGTACTGTATTGTAGGGAATTCAGATGGGGGCAATAACAGTGAGGACTAGAGTAGTCAGGGAATGCATGATGAAAGGGGAGAATGGAAGAGTTACTAGGATTAAGTCAGATGGTAGGCTTAATCCTTGGAGGAAATGGCATCCCAGCTAGGAGATTTCTCAAGTAAAGGCAGGTGCTTAGAGGTAAGACAATCACTTTCTGAGTAGAAGAAATGAACCTATGCTAATTGTAAGGAGTTGCAGCTAGATTGGTCATGGTGGTGGTGGTTATGTGCCACGGAATCAATTCTAACTCATAGTAACCCTGTATAGGGTTTCTGAGGCATTAAATCTTTATGGGAACAGAAAGCCTCATCTTTCTTCCGTGGAACAGCTGGGAGTTTCGAACTGTTGACCTTGAGGTTAGCAGCCCAATTCGTAGCCACTATGCTACCAGAGCTCCTTAATAAGTTTTCCAGTTGAGGTCAGACAGAGTTTTCTGGTTTTGATTTGGTGAGGAACAGGAAGCTCCTTGAGAGAGAAACCTAGAAGTGTTCTGTTTACTGAGGTCACAAAGATCACAGTGTTGTTTTGGTGGTCTGTGGGTCTTTTTATTTCAGAGATGCCTCAAAACCTGGCTATTTATCTATTCCAGAGTCGATTATCTTTCAGCATGATCTTTGGTCTGCTATTAGCTCCTGAGAAAGAACAGTGAGATTGTTTAAAAGATTGAAGCTAATAAGCTACTGATGAGAACCAATGAGCTCATTTGTAACTTCATTTCTATAAATGACACACTGGGAAGACAAGGAAATGCATTGGGAAGACAAAGAAAATGAGTCTTTCCTCAAAACAGAACTGTGTTCTTCCTTTTTTTCTGCCGCAAAATATTTGTCTTTGTCTAATATTTTGTTGTTAAAATTTTAGCAATCACTGTTTGGAAATCTAGAATTCATGAATCCAAATGGTCATTTTTATTTTATTTTTGAAATTGCAGGGAAACAAAAACTAATAAAACAGATAAGTATTACCATATTTCCTAGCATAATTTCCTGACATAAACGAATAGTTTGCAGATGAAATGAGTAGACAGGAAGCTCTGAGGTTTTCTTTCTCTGACAAGGGTGGGCTTTAGCAGTATTGCTACTCGGTGTTGAGTTTCCTGAATCTCGCCTAAAAAAATGCTCTGTGTAGAGACAGGTGGGGGCCAGTGTAGAGAAGAGCCTTAGAAAACCTGCCTAGAACAGTTGGTGAAGAATTGTGAAAGCTGTTAATGCTTCAATTTAAGCAAGTAAGTTTCCACTGCTCATAAGTCTGAAGTCTCAGAACTCTTGCTGTTAAAATCCAACTGACTGTGCTACTAAAAATTATTTCTACCTTCAAAGTATGTGTGGTGGAATATGTGAAGGGTAGGAAAACATACAATACATATGTAACCAGAGAAAGGGTCCCCCTCCCATTTTCTTATGTTGTGGATAAGAAATAAGATGATGAGAGAACCCTACCACAATAAGACTTTGAGAGAATTGGTGCAGCCATCAGAAACAATGAAACAGGTATTTTAACTCTTAAAATGCTTCATTGCAATAGCCTTCATTATTAGGCGCTCACTCCAAAGTCACTCAAGAAGAAAAAGAATAACTTCAGATTTAGTTAGCAAAAATAAAAAAGAAAAACTGAAAAACAACAGGAAAGCAAAATCCTGTTAGATGAAGTTTTAGAGTTGTTTTTTCTTCCCCTAGCCCATTTTCTAAATGGATTTTCCACCTGATTTAAACCAACCATTTTGCTCTTCAAAAGTTTGGATTGTTGTTTTGCATTTTAAAGTACAGTCATTCCCCAAGGCATTGTCTCTGTGATTATAAGGAAAAGAATTTAAAATTTCTCTGCTACATATAGGTGTGTAGGAGAAGGAATACCAAACTGAGGGGGCAGGTTAGCTCTACCTTGGATCCCCTGTGGGCTTCAGTTTTTACCCCTGTAATCTGAGTGGTTATAGTATGTTTGAGGACTGGTGTGGTGCTATAGGATAAGCACTGCACAGTTAATAGCAAGGTCTTTGGTTCAAACCCATTAGCTGCTCCTCTGAAATCAAAGATGAAAAGAACTTCAAAAATTCTTACACCACACCTTATCAGACATTGCCATAGAAATGGAGCCATGTTACCCTAAAACACAGCTTCTAGTCTGACCTTGGAGTTTCTATTCTTTGAAACAAACTAACAACACATAGATAATTCTTCCTAAGGCCCAAGGTGAACTCTTTTTGCAAATTAAGCTAGGGTAATAGTTTGGTCTAAAGGTGACTTTGTTGTTGTTGTTTGTGCCAACAGTTTTGACACATAGTCAGTTTTGACACATAGAAACCCTGTACAGGGTTTCCAAGGAGCTGTGTTTGCGGTAGTCTAGTAGATTATCCTGCAGCACCACACCAGGACTCTTAAAAGTAACTTTAGGAAGACTAATTTCTTCACAGCTCACAGTTCAACAGAAGACCTCAGAGCAATAGCCTGGTGGGTAACGTTGGCTCCACAGACCCCAGAAATCTGTATTCCAGGATAATTAAAATTATTTGTCTATCTATACTATTGTATTCCACCTCTCGTCTGTCAGCTTGTCGTACTGTGGTGGCGTGTGAGTTGCTGCGATTCTGAAAGCTATGCCACCGGTATTTTAAATACCAGCAGGGTCACCCATGGTGGACAGGTTCCAGATGAGCTTCCAGACGAAGACAGACAAGGAAGAAGGAGTGATGAACTACTTCCGAATATTTAGTCACTGAAAACCTTATGAATAGCAGAGCAACACTGTCAGATATAGTGCTGGAAAATGAGCCCCTCAGGTTGGAAGGCACTCAAAATGCGACTGGGGAAGAGCTGCCTCCTCAAAGTAGAGTTGACCATGATGATGTGAATGGAGTAAAGCCCATGGGGGAAAAGTCCGCAGGACCTTCATTTGCTGATGGGACACAACTCAGAATGAAGAGAAACAGCTGTATCGGAACATGGAATGTACAAAATATGAATCTGGGAAAATTGGAAGTTGTCAAAAATGAAACGGAATGCACAAACATTGATATCTTAGACATTAGTGAGCTGAAATGGGCTGGTATTAGCCATTTAGAATCTGACGACCACATGGTTTACTATGCCGGAAATGACAAATTGAAGAGGAATGGTGTTACATTAATTGTCAAAAAGAACATATCTAGATCAGTTATGAGGTACAACACTGTCTGAGATTAGATAATATCCCTGCACATATAGGGAAGCCCAGTTAATACCACTATTATTTAAATTTATGCACCAACCACTAAAGCTAGTGAAGATGAAATAGAAGAATTCTACCAACTTCTTCAATCTGAAATTGATCAAACATGCAATCAAGATGCATTGATCATTACTGGTGATTGGAATGCCAAGGGTGGGAGCAAAGAGAAAGGATCAGTAGTTGGAAAATATGGCCTTGGTGATAGAAATGATGATGGAGAACGCATGATAGAATTCTGCAAAATCAATTATTTGTTCATTTCAATACCTTCTTTAGGCAGCATAAAAGATGACACATGGACCTCACCAGATGGAATACATAGAAATCAAATTGACTACATCTGCGGAAAGAGATGATGGAAACGCTCCATAACAACAGTCAAAACAAGGCCAGGGGCAGACTGTGGAACAGACCATCAATTACTCATATACAAATTCAAACTGAAACTGAAGAAAATGAAAACAAGTCCATGAGAGCCAAAATATGGCCTTGAATATATCCCACCTGAATTTAGAGATCATCTGAAGAACAGATTTGATACATTAAACACTAAAGACCAGAATAGTTAAGGGCTGACATCAAGAACATCATACATGAAGAAAGCAAAAAATCATTGAGAAAACAAGAAAGAAGGAAAAGGTCACAGAGGATGTCAGAAGAGACACTGAAACTTGCTCTCTAGTGTTGAGATGCTAAAACAATGGAAGAAATGAGGAGGGCCAAGAGCTGAATAGAAAATTTCAAAGATCAGCTCAAGAAGATAAAGCCAAATATTATAACAAAATGTGCAAAGATCTGGAATCAGAAAACCAAAAAGGAAGAACACACTCAGCATTTCTCAAGCTGAGGGAACTAAAGAAAAAAAATCAAGCCTCG
>NW_006408521.1:14485571-14486746 GCF_000296735.1 Chrysochloris asiatica
TCATGCTGGATAACATGAAGAGAAAGAATTTAAGAATTATTGGCATTCCAGAACAGGAAGAATCAGAGTTCATAGAGGAGATAGTTGAAGAGCTTCTGGAAGGAAATTTCCCAAACATCTTGAAAGATGAGAAGATAAACATTGAAGAAGCTGAACGTACCCCAGGAAGGATAGACCCCAAAAGAAAATCAACAAGACATATAATAATCAAGCTCTCCAAAATCAAAGACAAGGAGAGAATCCTAGAGTGGCTAGGGAAAAGAGAAGTGTCACTTACAAAAGCAAGCAAATCAGATTAAGCTCTGACTTCTCAGCAGAAACCATGAAGGCAAGAAGACAATGGGGAGACATATACAAAACCCTAACAGAAAAAAAAAAACAAAACTGCCAACAAAGGATCATCTATCCAACAAAACTGTCAATTAAATACAATGGTGCAATCACAAATTCCAAGATAGACAGAAGCTACGAGATTTTGTCAAAGCCAATCCAGTACTTCAAAACATCCTAAAGGGAGTTCTTTGGACCAAAAACCAAAAAAAGACAACAACCAGAGATTGACAGGCGTCGCAACACCACCTGAAACTCAGACGACGGATAGTAGAGTCCAGAACAGAACAAAACTACAATACGAATTCAAAGGAGCTGGGAGGTCAACTGACGATCAAAATAATATCAATTTCAAAGAAGGGAAAAATGTAGGAACAGAGATCCAGGTGATGAGGAGGCCAGGTAGATTACAGGATACAATAGATTGTCTTAAATTGAGAGAAAAGTTAATAGACTATAAGGTAACCTCAAAGAAAGTTAATACTTCTCAACTTACCAGGAAAATTAACTTCCAAGCAGAACAAGCAAACATGAAAAAAAACAAAAACAAAAAACCCGACAAGAAATAGCACAAAAAACACAAGCAAGGCATGCAGAACAAAGGCATGAACAGCACTATGAAAAAATTAACATAATGGCAGCAATTAATTCAGACCTATTGATAATTACATTTGGAAAGCAATACCATTTACAATAGCCACCCAAAGGATGAAATATCTGGGAATAAATGTAACCAGAGAAACAAAGGACGTATACAAAGAAAATTACTCAACACTACTACAAGAAACCAAAAGAGACTTACAAAAGAACCCACCCTAAAAGGGGGAAAGAAAAAAAAAAAAAAA
>NW_006408521.1:14486846-14489539 GCF_000296735.1 Chrysochloris asiatica
CTCTGGGCAAATTATTGAATGATGCAGAAAGCATCAAGAGAAGATGGAAGGAATACAGAGTCACTGTATCAAAAGGAAATGGTTAATGTTCAACCGTTTCAAGAGGTAGCATATGATCAAGAGCCAATGATACTGAAGGAGGATGATGACTTCCCTCTTTTCTGGGAGGAGGTTCCTCTGTTCCTGAGAAATCTGAAATCTAAGTGCTTCACATATGTTTTATACACTTGGTTTTTCTATTTGGACACCTTGTACCTGTGCTCAGTGAGGAAGTCTAGGGTGACAATGGAGTTTCTATAAGAGTCTTGTTTTGTCTGGTGGGATATCAGCAAGTCATTTACATATTGTAATTGTTGCTGTTTTTCAGTGCTATTGAGTCATTTTCAACTCATAGCAAACATATATAGGATTCCCAGGAGTGACAATTGGGTTTGAACTGCTGACTTTGTGGTTAGCAGTCCAATGCCTATCCTACAGCACCATACCAGAGCTCCACATATTGTAATAGGGTACAATTTTCTAGGACAGTTTCTGGAACTCTCTTGCTAAAATTGCCCCTAAATTGTTAGGGAGTTTTAAACCTCTGGGAGCATCAGCTAGGTTAAATGAGGTTTGGCCTCCGTTCTCAGAACTGTTCATTCAGAGGTGAAAAACTACTGAGACTCTGGTCTCAATGGAATACTAACTAGTGCATTCTTAACCCTATAACCAGGAACCACTTGTAGGCAGCTTAATCAGGAGGGTGTAGGGCTTGAGGATCACTGGGCAGATGTCTTCTACAATTTGGTTTAGCTCTGCAAGTCCTGAAAGAACAGGTATTCCTTGGTCCTGGGTTTTACTCCAGGCAGGATGCGGGTACTGTAAGGTAACTGGCAGAAGCATCCCAGTTGTTGCTTCTTTCCTCGTGGGTTATTGTTTCTGGTTGACAGAACCTTGTCTGCTTTTAGTTTGATGGCTACTGGCGAAGTTGAGATGCTGCTTAGAATAAACCCTGGGGCTTATTTCATTCATAGTTTTTTTCAGGAACCTGTCTCCACTCTTTGCTTGGAGAGGGACCCATTTGGCAATGCTATCTGGAAGGCACAGGCATTCTGCAGGGCCTGTGGCAGGATCTGGGCTTTTCTGAAAGAGACTCTAACATTCAATTTTTACAACAAATCTCTTCTCAAGAAGGCAACAGAGAATTTAGGGGTGTATGAGAATTCATGGCATAGAGAAAACACAAAAATGATGAGATTGGAAAAATGGAGAGCCCAAACAAAAACAACATGAGGGATATAGGGCTGCAGTAAAATACCCTGACACAAGTTCTGCTGATGCACAATCCTCATACCTTAAGGCCCAAAACTTAATTGAATACTTCCACAAGGATGGAGACCCTACCCATGGGCATGCAACTTATATTCCTCTCCAGTCTATAAAGACATAAAAGTCCTATACTCCTGTCAAACCAGTGGAGGACTATGCGGTTTCTATACCGAAAGAGATCACCATTCTTTCTTAATTTATCCTGGTTCTGGAGTGCCACAAAAAGAGGGTCAGAGACTCAACTGAATCTTCGTTAGCTGGTGTTCCTAACCTTATTTTAGTCACCATACACTGGCAAATGGAGACCAGCAGTGCCATAATGAACTCGACTGTTGGTTGGGTCCACTCAGGGACATCAAATTTGTTACTGCAAATGGTGAGCAGGAAATTGATTGCTCTGAGACAGGGGTGTGGTGGAGTCAAAGGGTTTAATGCATATCACAACATACGAGGCAGGGGGACTGAATGTCTTCTAAAAACTGCTACCTGAAGGACAAAGGGGGAAAGGTAATTTATAGGGACCTTGGGCATGGGGTAGGGAAATGAAAAACTTCAGGCATTTCTGTATTGTTCAGCCTATCTCAGGTTATGTTGGCTGCTCCAACTATGTGATCTCCAGCATGCACTATTTTCTGTTCCTGTGGTGGTCATAAGTAGTTTAACTGGTTTCTTTGATGCACAGATTTCACAAGAGATGTATAATTGTTTTGGTTCATTCCTATAATAGCCCCACTTAACTACTGATTAATTTATAGGAAAGTGCAGACGAGGGTTAGCTCTAATGGCTTCTCTGCCTAAAAGATGGAGTCACTTTTGCCAATTTCAGAACAAGGGTTAATATACTGTATGAGGTAAAGGGAATGCTGACTTTCATCTGTACTGATTCCTAAACACCTAGGAAGGTTTGAAACATTGGATTGTAATGATGTCACTAAAACTTTAAGAAGTCAAGAGGTGAAGTGTAGGGTTAGGAGTATAGTCTCTGGAGCTGGTTTTAATCCCTGTTATCCTACCTGTGACTGGCTGCATCCCTTGTCCTCAGTTTCATTGCCTAGCAAACTGAAGCTCATGAGACCTGCCTCAGAGAACTGTGAGGATTATATAAGAAAATATGACGCATAAGACAAGTGTTCCTTTTCTTTGTTTGTTTGATTAGATTCCTGAGCAGCAGAGCCTGAGACAAGGATTTACATGATTTATTGAGGGAGTAATCTCAGAAAATGGGAAGTGAGAGAAACAGGACTAGGTAGAGGAAGAAAGCTAGCAAGAATGTCTTCCCAGAAGGAGACTTGTTGTTGTTTTTAGGTGCCATCCAGTCAGTACCGACTCCTAGCGACCCTATACACAACAGAATGAAACACTGCTCGATCCGGGGCCAACCTCAC
>NW_006408521.1:14490515-14491976 GCF_000296735.1 Chrysochloris asiatica
GTAAACATCTTTCTGATATTCTCTGCTTTCAGCCAAGCTCCATCAGACATCAACAATGATATCCCTTGTTCCATGGCCTCCTCTGAATCTGCCTTGAAACTCTGGAAGTTCTCTGTCAATGTATGATTTTAGCCATTTCTGTATTGCCTTTAGCAAAACTTTATTCACATGGGATATCAAAGAGATTGTCTGATGATTTCCGTATTCTGTGGGTCACCTCTCTTTGGAATGGGCACAAATACGTATCTCTTCCAATCAGTCAGCCAGATAGATGTCTTCCAAATTTCTTGGCAGAGATGAGTGAGTTCCTCCTGTGCCGCCTCACTTTCTTGAAAGATTTCAATTTTGACTCCATAAATTCCTGGTGCCTTGTTCTTTGTCAGTTCCTTCAATGCACTTTGGACTTCCTCCTTCAGTATCATTGGCTTTGCATCATATTCTACCTCTTGAAACAGTTGAACAGTAACCATTTCCTTTTGATACAGTGACTCTGTGTGTTCCTTCCATCTTCTCTTGTTGCTTTCTGCATCATTGAATAATTTGCCCACCACTCATCTGTTAGTTTGTCATACTGTAGTTGCTTTGATTCTGAAATCTATGCCACCAGTATTTTAAATACCAGCAGGGTCACACATGGTGGACAGGTTTAAGATGAGCTTCCAGACAAAGACAGACTAGGAATAAGGAGTGACAAACTACCTCCGAATATTTAGTCATGGAAAACCTTATGAATAGCAGAGAAACACATGCATATGAGCCACTGAAAACTCCATGACTTGGGTCAGGAGTATTTTAGTTCCCATGGTGACAGCTTTGCTTTTTAACACTTTAAAGAGGTCTTTTGCAGAATATTTGCCCAATGCAATATAACGTTTTATTTCTTGACTGCTCTTACCATTGGTGTTGATAGTAAAAGCAAATTTCTGTTCAATTCCTTTACTTCATAAAATGAAATGTCTGTATTTTATTATGATGTTGCTTTTTGGTTCAGTTATCAGGATTTTTGTTTTCTTTATGGTGAGGTATAATCCACATTCAGGACTGTAGTCTTTGATCTTCATCAGTATGTACTTCAAGTCCTCTTTGCTTTTAGTAAGCAAGGTTTTGTCATTTGTATATTGCAGGTTGCACAGTCTGCCTTCAATTATGATTTTGCATTCTTAATATAGTGCCATTTTCTGGACTATTTGTTCAGTATACAGAGTGAATAAGTATGGTGAAAGGATACAGCCTTTCCTAATTTAAAACCCTCCAGCATCCCATGCCTCTTGGTCTACATACAGGTTTCACTTGAACACAAGTGTTCTGGAATTCTCATTCTTCACAATTTTATCCATGATTTGTCAGGATTCACACAGTTGAATGCTTTGCATAATTAATAAAACACAGGTAAACATCTTTCTGGTATTCTTTGCTATCAGCTAAGACTCATTGGACATCGACAGTGATACCTTGTTCTGT
>NW_006408521.1:14492076-14493341 GCF_000296735.1 Chrysochloris asiatica
TTCTGATATTCTCTGCTTTCAGCCAAGATCCATCGGATCTTGTTCTGTGCCCTTTTATAAATCTAGCCTGAATGGCAGTTCCTTGTTCATGTACTACTGCAACCAGTTTTTAATTATTTTCTGCAAAATTTTACTTGTGTGTGATATTAATGACATTGTTCAATGATTTACACATTCTGTTGTATCATCTCTCTTGGAATGAGCATAAATACAGATTGCTTGCAGTTGGTTATCCATGTAGATGTTTTCCAAATTTCTTAGCTTAGAAAAGTAACTACTTCCAGTATTGCATTAGTTTGTTGAAACATCTCAGTTGGTATTCCATCAATTACTGAAGTTTTTTTTTTTTTTTCGACAGTGCCTTCAGAGCAGTGTGGATTTATTCCTTCAGTACAACTGTTCATGATCATATTCTATCTCCTGAAATAGTTGAGTGATGACCAGTTCTTTTTGGTATAGTGACTATATATATATTCATTCTTTCTTCTTTTTATACTTCATGCATTGTTCAGTATTGCAATGCATGGCTTGAATTGTTTCTTCCTGTCTTACAGATTGAGAAATACTGATGGTATTCTTCACTTTTGTTTTCTAACTCTAGGTCTTTGCATATTTTATTCTAATACTTTATTACTTTGTCTTCAAAGAGCTCTGGTAGTGTAGTGGTTATGAGTTGGGCTGCTAACCTCAAGATCAACAGTTTGAAACTACCAACCATTCTGCAGGAGAAAGATGAGGCTTTCTGCTTTCATAAAGATTTACGACCTTGGAAACCCTATTCAGTGTCACTATGGGTCAGAACCGACTCCATGGCACACTACCACTTTGAAAATTTCTATTCAGCTCTTTTACTGCATAATTTTTGCCATTCACATTCATCACTCTACATTAAGAACAAGTTTCAGAGTCTCTTCTGACGCTTTCTTTCTTTTTTTTTTTTTTTTATCAAGTCATCAAACCTGGTTTATTGGAATAAGCCTCCTAGCTGGTGTCCCTATTTCCTCCTGTACCCCTTAAATCTATTCTCCAGAGAGGTTGGAGTCTTGATGATTGTAATGATCATAAAGGTCTGTCTGTGTACACCTCAGGAATTGCATTGGGCAATTTGTTTGTACTCATATTCAGTGAAGAGGTGTATATGCATTTTCACATAGTTGCCTATTATTGCTTACATTTCTTTTTTTAAACTTCTTTTATTGTGACTTGAGCGAAGGTTTGCAGAGAATATAATTAGATCTACATTTAACAAATCATACATTTTATTT
>NW_006408521.1:14493866-14504955 GCF_000296735.1 Chrysochloris asiatica
ATATGATCCCTTTTAGATCAGTTGGTAGTGGTAGCTGGGCACCATCTAGTTCTTCTGGTCTCAGAATTATGGTGAATGACGTTCATCTGCTCCATTGGTCTGTTGGGACTAGTTGATCCCTAAGTATTTTCAATTTTAATCACTCTTCTTTCTTTTGCACATGGAGAGACAAATAGTTGTGCCTTACATGGCTGCTTATGAACTTTTAAGATCCTAGGTGCTACTCACCTAAATGAGTAGTACACAAAAGACATTCATTTTTGTCTTTTTTTTTTTAAATTATCTTTTGCTTTCTTCATATATACTGTTCTTGATGTCACACCACAATTCATTTAGTCTTTGGTTAGTACCTGTCAATGTATCAAATCTATTCTTGAGATGTTCTCTAAATTCAAGTGTTGTTGTTAAGTGCCATCAAGTCAGTTCTGACTCATAGCAACCCTGTATACGGTTGTATAGGATGGTGAGTTTGAACTGTTGACCTTATGGTTCAAACCAACCTTGTAATATAGCACCACACCAGGACTCCCTCAGAATTATTTTTTTGGTTCTTGTGGATTTGTTTTGATATTCTTCAGCTTGAACTTGAAGTTGCAGATGAGCAACTGATGATTTGTTTCACAGTGGACCTCTGACCTTGTTCTGATTGATGATAGTAAGATTCTCCATTGCCTCTTTCCACAGATGTAGTCAATTTGCTTCCTTTGTATTTCATCCAGTGAAGTCCACATGTATAGTTGCCAATTATGTTTTTTTTTTCTTGCCAATTATGTTTTTGAAGAAATGTATTTACAATGAGTAAGTCATTGGTCTCTTGGAACTGTATATTGCAATATTATACATGGTTTCTATCATCAAGGTCATATTTTCCAGTTACAATCCTTCTTTTTGTTTCCAATTTTCACATGTCAATCACCAGTAATTATCATTACACTTTAGTTACACTTCTGATCAATTTTAGACTGCAGAAGTCAGTAAATATCTTCAACATCTTCATCTTTGTTGAAGTATGTAACTTTGAATAATAGTCATATTAATAACTCTTCCTTTTAGGAATATGGATATTATCCTATCTCTTAAAGTATTGTGCTTCAGAGTAGGCTTTCAAATGTTCTTTTTGATCATTAATGTAACCCCATTCTTTTAAAATTTGTTATGCAAAGCATAGTAAAATCATATGTTTGATTTGAAATGGCTTATAACAGTCTGTTTCAGCTCATTAATGCCTAGGATATCGATTTTGTTTTTGTTTTTGCATTCCATTTCAATTTTGATGACTTCCAATTTTTCTATACTCACACTTCATACATCCCACATTTAAATTATTAATGGATGCTTGCAGCTATTTTTTACCCTCATTTTTGAGTCACACCACATCAACAAATGAAGGTCCTGAAATGTTGCCTATCTACACCATTAAAATGGACTCTACTTTGATTAGGCAGCTCTTCCTCAGCTGTATTTTAAGACTCTTCCAACCTGAGGGCTCAACTTCTGGCACTGTATCAGATAATATTCCACTTCTATTCATATGTTTTCAGTGATTTTCTTTCAGAAGTGGGTCATTTCTTCCTTTTCCCTCTGTCTTAGTTTAGAAGCTCTACTGAAACTTACCCATCATGGTTGTCCCTGCTGGTATTTGAAATACTAGTGGCATAGCTTCCAGCATCATAACACACAACACACAAGCCACCACAGCATGACAGGCTAATAATAGATGAGTGGTGAAAATCAATACTGTGTAGTTTAAATCCAGGAAAAGTATGTGTCAAGGTTTTATTTGTCACCGTACTTAATCTATCTATATGCTGAACAAATATCCAAGAAGCTGGACTATAAGAAGAACACAGCATCAGGCCTGAAATTGCTAATGAGGAATACTTATTAACAGCCTGCAATAGTTAGGTGACACAATTTTACTTGCTGAGAATAAGGAAGACTTGTAGTACTTATTGATGAAACTAAAATTTCAGAATGGATTAACCTCTCAACATAAAGAAAACAAAAATCCTCACAACTGGACCAATAAACAACATTCTTATCAATGGAGAAAGATTGAAGTTGTCAAGGACTTCATTCTTCTTGGATCAACTATCAACACTCACGGAAGCAGCAGTCAAGAAATCAAACGACATATTACATTAGACAAATCTGCTGCACAAGACCTTTTTAAAGTGTTGAAGAGCAAATATATCAGCTTAAAGAGTAAGGTGTGCATGAGCCAAGCCATGGCATTTTCAATAACCTCATATGCATGTGAAAGCTGGACAGTGAATAAGGAACACCGAAGAAGAGTTGATGCTTTTGAATTATGGTGTTGGAGGAGAATATTGAAAGTGCCACAGGCTGCTAAAAGAACCAGTAGATCTGTGTTGGAAGAAGTGTGCTCCTTGGAGGCCAGATGGTCAAACTTTATCTCTCATATTTCAGACATATTGTCAGGAGGGACCAGTTGCTGGAGAAGGATGTCTTGTTTGGTAAGATGGAATGTCACAGAAAAAGAAACCCCCAGTGTAATGGATGGGTGAAGTGGCAGCATCAACGGGCTCAACTGTGGCAACAATTGTGAAGTTGGCCCAGGATCCAGCAGTGTTTCATAGTGTTGTACATAGGGTCTCTATGAGTTTGTACCAGCTCAATTGCACCTAACAACACCAAGATGCATATTTACTTTCATACACATTCATCAATAATTGAATGATCCCTCTTTACTTACAAATTTTTTCAATTTTGGAGATTGAAGCCTAAAACCTAAATTCTCCATATTTTTAAAAATAATTTCTCTAGAAGATTGACAGAGAAGTATGGGGTTGTGTTCATGTTTATTTATTTATTTGCTGTAATCTGTAGTTCTCATTTTTCACCTATAAATTTTGTTTTTATTGCCTAGGGTTTTGATATAACTCATAGATTAGTTTGCTACCCCACTCTTTGAATAATTACAAAAGATGGAAGAGGTATCCAAATTCTGGAGCTGCACAAATTTGGTTCTTTCATAGAAGAGATAAAAGGATAGAGACTGGAATGGAACAGAGATACTACTAATGCCTTTGAGGCTAACATTAGGAAGGACTGTAGCATAAATGATTGTTGTTGTTGTTGTTAAGTGCCATCGAGTCAGTTCCGACCCATAGCGACCCTGTACAGGGTTTCCGAGTAAATGATTAGCAGATGGTTATTGAACATTTAGCATAGGAATTTATAATCACTAATATTCTCAAGGGTACATGAACAATAAGATTTATTAAACTAATATTATTTTATAATGTCTCTATTTCAGGGTCTCTCATAAACGTTTGTTTCCTGAACAAATTATTTGCTACTCTACCTTTGCTCCTGCCATTTTTGGATCTCGGACTACTCTTTACTAACAATTTTGCCTATTAAAAGTTTATTTACTAATTAAGATATAATTTAAATGTTAATGTTTTAGTGAAACCTTCTCCAATTCCCTAATCAGTATTAAATAGAACATCTCATTGTTCTCATGTTTGTATCTTTTTCCTGTCATTTTGTGTTAGATTATAGTTAGTGTTTACATATCTGTTCTCTGTCTACTTACAGAAGACAAGCATACCCAACTCTTCCCATTGCTCTTCTGTAGAGCAATTATGACCTCATACGTAACAGTGTTGCTTTCTCCCAGTGCTCGAGCACATCCTTACTTTCTTTCAATTTCTAATTGTTTTTGTTGTTTGGTATCATTGAGTTGATCGGAACTCATAGTGACCCTATGCAAAATAGTATGAAACACTGCCTGGTACTGCACCAGACTCACAATTGTTATGTTTGAGTCCACTGTTGCTGCCATCATGTCAATTCATCTAATTGAGAGTATTCTTTTTGTGGTGCTGTGGTTTAATGCGCTGTACTGCAATGTTGGTTTGAACCCAAAGGGTGGCTGTTCAAGTCCACCAGCCGCTCCTTGGAAACCCCATACAGGATCGCTAAGGGGTGGAATTGACTCTATGGCACTTAACAACAGCAACAACAACAACAACATGAACCTTCAAACATAAGTGGATATTTGTCATCTGTAGGAATTCCTCAAGTGACAGTTGAAAATTGGGCATGGCATTCTGCTATTCTGAGCAGAAGGGAAGTCTTTAGTAAAGACATGGAATGGGAGACATCACCGCCGTGAGCTGGGATGTGTTGTTGTTAAGTTGTTAAGTGCCGTCGAGTCAGTCCAGCTCATGGTGACCCTGTATAAGGTTTCTGAGGAGCGGCTGGTGGGTTTGAATAGCTGACCTTCTGGTTTGCAGTCCAGTTCTGATCCACACCAGGAGCTGGGGTATAAAAGTTGATTAATGTTCTTGGAGCATGAAGTTCGAGGCAGAGTTTGTCAAGAGTTGAGGTAGAAGAGCAAGTCATGGCAGGAGAATATTATAAACTTAACTAAGGAGATTGGTCAAAAAACATTTCAGGATCTAGAAGTATAATGTGGTCTGTGATAAGATAATATCCATATTCCTACAATGATGACCAGTTAATTTCATCATCCTCTTTTAATTCCCATTCCACCAAAACACAGTAATAACTCTGTGTTTATATTTCTTTGGGTGAAAATCTCAAGTTTTTCTTGCCTATTTCTCATAGATTTATCTGTCTGGAGCTGGTTCCCATTGACTGTTAAATTTTCAAAAATGTGGCAAGCTAGTTGATAAGTAAAACCATTATTGCAAAATTATACAAACATATAATGAAATAATTGAAGCACAAAAGTAATAAATGTTCAAAACATCACTTTAAAATTATTTTAATATTATCTGTACTCAAGGTTATTTATACCTGCTTTGTTTGTATGGTAGAAATTCTCTGCAATGATGTGCTGACACACATCTCTTCCCAATTCTGTTCATTACATCAAATTAGTAGCTTGAAATTGGCCACTGTGGGAATTTTTAATGCCACGAAGACAGCCAATGATACAAATCAAGTCTTGATTAAGTGTTTTGTTGATGGTTTAGACTTACAGTGATGGAGTAAATGTTAACGCAGAATTAACATAAACATATGTTGTGTCTATGTTGTTGTTGTGAAGTGCTGTTGAGTCGGTTTTGACCCATAGCGACCCTGTATAGGGTTTCCGAGGAGCAGCTGGTGAACTTGAACTGCCGATCTTGCAGTTCAAACGGCTTTGCAGTCTGGCGCATTAACCCAGTTGTATCTATAGATGTAGTACAAAAAAATTGAGAAAATATTCTTCCATTACTTGACAACTGTTTTTCAACATACCAAAAAAATTTTCTCACATCAAGATGAATGAGTGACGTTTCAACATATGTCTTCCTTGTTTCGCTTTTGTCCTTATTTGTTAGCGTAAATTAAATTATCAACCCAAATTTATGTCAAAACTACATTCATTTGTCAATACAGCCATATGTTAGATAGAGACATTGAGTTTGGCAAAATTCAACAAAAGTATTCTGTGAGAAGTGGCTACATGGAATTTACAATAAAAGTATTACATTTTTTATTTGTAAATTATGAGATATACATTTTTTACATCATTATAATTTATAATGAACCTCTTTGAATGTACAGACACACATTTTCTGATTGTTTAACATTTACTTACCAACATAGTATTATACAGCTATACAGCTTATTTTGTACTGTTACAATGACTGAGTCCTATTCCCCAAATTTAAATTTTTCCCACTACATAATAAGTAGAGTTTGCTATTGGTTTTATAAAGATCTAGGCATTTTCTCTTTCCATCTAATATTCAATTTTAATTGCTTTGGGAACTCTTTGGGAAAACGTCTTTCTCCTCTTTCTGTGACATACATCCTGGCCTTAGCTGAGTCCATCATTCTACTATGACCAATCCATACCCAGAAAATGAAATTCATTTTGTAACACCTGTGTAGCTAGTTGTTCACAACCCATTTTCATTTCACATACAAATTCTCAACTGTCAGCTATAAATATGTAAGTTGTCCTTAAGTTTGCAAATCCTCCAGCTTCATTCCACACACTTTATAGTCCTGAGATGGTCTTTAGGTTCTAATGGAAAAATTAGCCATCTCCACATAAATCATTAAGGAGCTCTGGTAGTGTAGTGGTTACGAATTGGGCTGCGAAATGCAAGGTCAGCAGTTTGAAACTACCAGCTGTTCCGTGGGAGAAAGATAAGGCTTTCTGCTCCTGTAAAGATTTACAGCCTTGGAAACCCTGTACAGGGTCACTACAAGTCGGAACCTACTCCATGGCACATAACCATCACCACCACATAAATCATTGGAGGTAGGGGGAGGGTGATGTCATGGTCTCTATATTCTGTTCTCACTGGGAGAACATGTCAGGGTATGAGAACTAAATCTTGGTCCCTCCATGGAAGCTGCCACTAAACACTGAGTGTTTCTTACTTTTAGGTCAAGAAACAGGTTTCTTAGAGCCTTCTAGTACCAGTCTTCTCCTTGTCTTGTGAAGTATAAACCATTACTTCTTCTGGAGATTTCAATTCTCCTTCTGAAGCAACAATCTCAGACTGTTGTATAACTCTGTTGCTCCCAGCTCATCTCAACATATTCTCAATCACATTCTTCTGCTCAACAGCCTCCCCTTAGACTTCTTAATGTCGTAAACTTCATGGTGATTTTATTAGCTTTAAGTTCCTCCAAGAAGTTTTGCCTGGTACTCTAAGACTGAGTGGCGAGGACTCTAGGTATCTCCTAGGTTCTCCCAGAGCACTTTGTGCTCTGATTATAGACGTTGTCACACTGATGTGTAGCTGTCTCCTACACGGCTCTGTGAAGACAGAGATTGGGTCTCCTTACTCTGCAACTTCATGCCCAACTTCCTATATAGTAACTGGTAAATTTTAGGTACTCAGCATATATGCACTGAGTAAATAAAGCAATGAATGAATAAAGGAAAGCTTTCTTTCATATATTTTGCCCTCAGTTTTTTCTTAAACTCTTTACCATTTTGAGACTAAACAGAATCTCCTCTAGTCCTTAAAAGGGGAAACCAATTCATATTTAACACATGAACTGTGATTCCTTATAGTAAGAAGTAGCCCAATTCCAGCATTTTACTGTCATTTTGCTTAAGACCAGAGCTCTTGAAGAGAAGGGAGGCAGTTCACATAAAAAAAAAAAAAAAAAAAAAAAAAATGGCATCTATTTTCCAGGTGTCAGGGATGAAGCCTTAATGTGCCTTAGATTAGCTCTTCATATACTAATAAAGTTTCTTTACCATCTAGTTTAAATGTTGATGATTGGTGATTATTACAGTCTTGCAAGTGGCTTACTATATTTAGCCATCTAGTGCTCAAAGCAAACACCAGGTGTGATAAATTAGCAAATATAGAACTTTAAGGTGAAAATTAAAAAAAAAAATTACTTGTATGTCTATATATTTTTGCTGTGTTTTAATCACCTAGTTCTGTGGCTGACAACTGGACACCACAAACCATTTGCCCCAATCCTAAAAGCAATGCTTTGCAATGTTTGGTACCACTCACATTAGAATCTCTTGGGGGTTCTTGATAATAATGGATATTCCAGGCCATATCTCAGAGCTCTCAAGTCATAGTCTTTGAGGACAGGGCCTAGGAATCTACATTTTAAGTAAGCTTAGGTAGCAGAAGCTGTCAGTTCTCCATCCAGATCCTTTTAAAACCCTCTTACTGCTTCTGTTTGCCCAGCTTCTTGCTTTGTGGAGTGCTTTTCCCCCAACTGATCCCTGGAGTGGGGAGACACATGGGGGGTTATACATACACTTTTTCCCTGACATTGCTAACAATTGCTAAAGTATGAAACTCCTGGTCTTAACTCAGTGAAAAGATCTGAGGCATAATTTATACTCTAGATATCTGGTGAAGGATCACACTGAAGCTACTCCCACAGGACTTTGTTCAAATCATATGCTTGCTTTTTCTCAAATCAAATTTCTTAGAAAGATTGCCTAGTACAGACATTAAGTGACTTATTGAGGAAGTTCTCTCAGGATGTGGTTTTGACTGGAGACTGGCTTCAGCCTGACTCCATAGAGAGCACTTGAGGATGAAGTCCACCTCAGACTCAGTGTCACCTTACTTACTTACTTACTTACTTACTCAGTCCTTTCCTACTGCCTGGCAGGTGTGGGCATGAGGGCAGGGCAGTGGTAGTGATGCTCTTTGTTTTGCAAACATGCACATATTTGTAAGAATAGAAGCAAGGACAATAGCAGATGTCTGAGATGGAGGCAGAGATGATGACATGGAGAGATGGAGCAGCTGGGGACTTTAGACACGGAGAGGGAGAGGGGCTGTGTGCTGACGAATGGGGGGCAGGCTTGGTTGGTCGATGATGTGTGGAGGGGATTGTAACCATGGCAATGAAACAGTATATGATAGGATGAATTTAAAACTAATATTCTTACACATAAACTATCACATAATTCACAATAAAACATGTAAAAAGATATAAATATATAGAAAAAAGTTTTTGAACCATGCAGAACTTTAGCGCAAGTAGTAGTACTAACAGTCTACGTCCGATTCAGAAACCACAGATCATTGATTACGGCTGCATGGTATGAGTCGCTAAGTTTCAGAACACATTGTGTTGACTTTGAAAGGTCATTTACAGCTTCTATGATTTCAGCTTTATCTCAATTTAACTTGCCTGTAAAGCACCACACACATGCCTTTTTACCTTTGAACAGTGTCTGTGTCCTTGAGCTCAGTCTGGTAGTACTGTGATCAACACAACTCGATATTTTCTTATTTGTATGTTTTGAAGTATGGCACTGTGGATTAATGTGCCAGACTGCAAAGCTCTTTGAACTGCAAGGTCGGTGGTTCAAACTCACCAGCTGCTCCTTGGAAACCCTATACAGGGTTGCTATGGGTCGGAACCGACTCAATGGCACTTAACAACAACAACGAGTATATTCCATAAACTGAAAACCATACCAACAACTCTTTTTGCACTAAGTGTTTCTATCTAGACTTAATTACTCCTACTTTGGGCATAACTGGCTGTTGTGGAGCCACCTCCGTAACTTTTATAGAAGTCCTCTTGTCCGGCTGAGAAGATACCTTACTTCTTCTAGAGGTCTTATGAAGGATGTGCAACCAAATCTGGACTGAATCTTACCCTGAAGGCATGTTTTACTGCAGTGCCCCAGATCTTTGCTCCCATAATTTATCTTAATTTGGGAATCTTTTATAGTTTGGAAAGGCCGGAAATGAGAAATAGTTTTATTTTGCAGGCTAGCCTGCATTTCTGGACTCTCAATTCTGTTTGCAAATTTGCTAGTTCTTTCTTGTGTTTTGAAACTCTTTTGTAATAATGTACCTTGAAAATAGCTGAAAACAACCATATGATGCTTTTAAAATCTGTCTGGAGAGCTTTTTAGGTACATTTTCTATCTTCCAAGTATCATAGGTGATAATGTTACCAAATACCCTTCGTGACAATTTTGCCAAGGGTTTCATGACTACATAATATAGTCTGTCATTTGTTCATCCAATTTTAACCTTTTTTTTTTTTTTCTAGTTTAACAATTTCTAGGCCATTTCTCCAGTTTCAAGGCTAATTCCTAATTAATATAGGTTATTCTTATACCAGCCCCTTACTTGTAGGTATTGATTTCTGTATCCCTTAGCTACTGTTGAGCAACAAACCATTCCAAAGCTCAGTGGTTTGAAACAACACTATCTTATTCTTTCTTTTTGTTTTTTAAAGTTTTTATTGTAAATTATGTGATACTTTATATGGGAGAACATTAGCTTTATATTCATCCTGTTGTATATCATTTCATTGCCATGATTACAATCCCCTCCATGCATCATCAACAAACCAAAGGGTATATCCCACAAGCCTCCCCCTTGGTCGTCAGTACACAGCCCCTCTCCCTCTCTGGGTCTAAAATCCCCAGCCACTCCATCTCTCCATGTTATCATCTCTGCCTCCATCTCTGGCATCACTTTTTCTTTGGGTAGGGTGCTGAACTCCACTCTTCTCCCTTGATGGTCCCAGGGACCTCCGCTTCTGGCCTGCAAAGTCAACCACTCCCCTCCTTTTGCTACAAAACATCTACCTTTACATTTCCAACCCTCATGGTTAGTCCTGATAACAACTATTCACTATAGTACCACAACAGACTTATCCCCATCTCCTTTCATTAGCCCACCCAGACAGATTGGATGCTACTCAGTGGAGATTTTACCTTCCTCTGCACCCTCTGAATCTAGGCTCCCTCCTGAAATCTTATAAGCCTGCCACTTCTTGTCTTTGTAGCCCTCCCCACCCCTTTTGAGTAGCCAATGTCCAAGTTGCCCCTCCCTGTGTACCCTGTGTACCGAGGGCATTAGAATGATCCTCGCTGTAAAGATTTGTTCCCTTTTTTGAGCTACTGCATCCATAGGTGTAGATCAAGTTCATCAAATTGTATCAGATTACTCTTTTTTTTTTTCTTTTCTCTTCTGTCTTCTTCTAATCGAGTTCTGATCATCCAGTCATTGAAGCCAGGTCAAGTGAGTATTATCTGCAAGTGTGAGTGTTCTTGTGCATATGCCCTCTCTTATCAGCTGGACACTTCACTCTCCACTCTAGTCCTCTGTGGCTATGTCACTATCTCTGGGCCCAGGAGTCCCCTAGTCTTGCCATACTGCTGGACAACCAGATCACCACCCGGGTTCACAGGAGTCTATTGAACGTGGTACTACTTAGTTCACAGCTTCATTTCTGTTTTTCCCTCACTTCCCGTTATCGGTGACCACATGCCTGCTCATGTATTCCTCTTGAGTCTTAGTCTTGGAAAGGGGTTTGCCCTGAGGGGACCTGACCACTTGCCTTGATGTCTCCTGGGTGAACAACTTCCTTGTTCTTGCAGTAGTCAATCGGACTGCCATTATTGTTTTTGATTTTTCCTTGTTGGTTTTTGTTTCAAGAATTGTCTTCTGTTCTTCTAGCCGCTCCAGTCTGGTCTGCTTGTTCTTTCAAGTGGAGATTTTCCACCTCAGAATATTCTTGATAGGATTCCGGATTCCCCATATGGTCTTATGTAATACAAAGGCTCTGCAGGAAGCCTCCTTCACTGGGCAAGTTGTAGCTCCATTTTAGGTATTCCAATCAGTTATAGGCA
>NW_006408521.1:14509443-14511133 GCF_000296735.1 Chrysochloris asiatica
CTGTTGGTTTGTTTCTAGTTGCTGGAGATGTTGTGTTAATGTGTTAATTTTGATTCTTTCTTCTTTTTGGATGTGCACACATCACAATAAATTGTCCTCTCAGCACCACTTTCACCGTGTCCCAAAGATTTTGGTATGTTGTGTTTTTGTTCTTATTTGTTTCTAGGAATTTTCTGAATTAATGTTTAACTTCTTTTACCCAGTCACTCTTCAGCAGGGGGTTATTCAGTCTCCATGTATTAAACTTCATTTGGTCTTCTTATTGTTGATTTCTAATTTTATGGCATTGTGGTCTGAAAAGATGTTTTGTAGTATTTTGATGTTTGTAACTTTAGGGAGGCTTGCTTTGTGACCTAACACATGGTCAATTCTGGAGAGTGTTCCACGTGCACTGGAAGAGAATGTATATTGTGCTGTTGTTGGGTTGAATGCTCTGTACATATCTATGAGGTCAAGTTGGTTGATTGTGCTGGTTAGTTCCTCTGTAGCTTTGTCGAGTTTCTTTCTGGTTGTTTTTATCCCTTTTAAAAAGTGGTGTATTAAAATCCCCACTATAATTGTAGATTTATCTATTTCTTTCCTTAATTCTAGTAGGGTTTGCTTTATATATCTTGGTGCTCTTTCACTTGGAGCATAGTTGTTAATTTTGGTCATGTCTTCTTGCTCAATTAACCCTTTAATTATGAGATAGTGTCCTTCCTTATCTCTTATGGTAGTTTTTGCCTTAAAGTTTATTTTATCAGAGATTAGTATTGCCACTTCTGCTTGTTTTTTTATTGCTGTTAGCTTGGTATATTTTTTGTCTTTTTGTTTAAGGTGTGTCTCTTGCAGGTAGCATATTGAAGGGTCTTAATTTCTTATACATTCAGCCACTCTCTGTCTCTTCACTGGTACATTTAATCCATTGATATTCAGTGTAATCATTTATAGGTATGGATTAACTGCTGTCATTATGTTAATTTTATGTGGTGCTGTTTGTTCCTTTGTTCTGTATGCCTTCTTGTGTTGTGTTCATGGTTTTTGTGCAATTTCTTGTCGGTTTCTTCTTTGTTTTCATGTTTCCTTGTTCTGCTTGGATCTTTATTTTCATGGTAAGTTGTGAAGTATTAATTTTCTTTGGGGTTACCCTATAGTCTGTTAAGTTTTTCCTGCATTTAAAACAAGTCTATTGTATCCTGCCATCTACTTGACCTCCTCATTACCTGGATCTCTGTTTCTATATTTTTCCTTCATTAATGTTGTTAATATTTTGATCTGTGGTTGGCCTCACAGGCCCTCTGAATTCATTGCTGTAAATTTGTTCTGTTCTGAATTCTGCTATCCATAGACCGAGTTCCAGGTGGTGTTGCCACTTCTGTCAATCTCTGTTTGTTTTCTGTTCTTGCTGGTTTTCCTTCAAAAGAACTCCCTTTAGGATGTTTTGAAGCGCTGGATTGGCTGTAACAAAATCTCTTAGCGTCTGTTTATCCTGGAATGTTGTGATTGTGCACCATCCTATTTGATTGACAGTTTTGCTGGGTAGACAATTCTTGGTTGGCAGTTTTAACTTTTAGGTTTTATGTATGTCTCCCAATTGCCTTCTTGCCTGCATGGTTTCTGCTGAGAAGTCAGAGCTTAATCTGATTTGCTTGCCTTTGTAGGTGACATTTTTATTTTCCCTGGCTGCTTTTAGGATTCTCTTCTTGTTTTT
>NW_006408521.1:14511559-14513941 GCF_000296735.1 Chrysochloris asiatica
ATTGTTTCCAATGCTGTATCTATCTTGTTTGATTGCTCCTGTAACACTTTCATGACTTCTTCCTTATTTTCCTCCACCCCTTTTCGGAACATTTGAATTTGTTTCCATATTATTCTTCTGAATTCCTTCTCAGGCATAGCCAGAGTCTGCTTTTCCACTGGAAAGTCTGTGTCTGCTTCCAGTTCATTTGTCTGAGTTACTTTTTTTCTGTTTTGGGACATGTGTTGATATCTTTAACTGTGTTTTCTTGGACATTTTTGACAGTTATGTGAGTTTTTAATGCTTAAATGGATATATGTTGCTTTTTGTTAAGCTGCTGGGCATCTCCTGGTGGATATGATCTGGAGATAGGCTTCCCTTTTCATGTGTAATGCTTAGCAGCTGGTTTTGGCCCTTGTCCAGATGGTGGGGTATTACAGGGTATGCTTGTAGCTTGGCAATATGGGCACAGTTGCTCTCTCTTCTTGGGTAAGGTAGGGGGAGAAAGATCCTACCCCTGGGAGAAGAGTGAGGCCAAAAGAACCAAAGACAGAAACAATATAAAAGCAGAGACAGAAACCACCAATCAAAAACAAAAATAAAATTGTGATCGATACTGTTCACTGACGTTTACTGTGTAAAGTGTCCCGCAGAGGTAAACTATGTGGCGGGTTCCAAAGGTCAAAATGTCATAAGAAGCAGCCTGTAGATTTCCTCTCTGTGCTGTTGGAAAACAGTGGGTGCAATGCTGGACCCTTTTGGGTGTGTGCTCCTGCCCGCCTGAAGGCATCTGGGCTGTGCAGTGAGGGTGTGATCGGGGTGAAGAGAAGAGTTATGTGAAACATGAAAAGTAAAAGATGAAAAATCAGTCACACTTCTTCCTTCAGAAACGCTGCTCCATGGTGGCTTCTAGAGCTGGGTCGCTGCCTCCTTGCTGTATAGCTCTTTCTAAGACTTCCAGAACAACATTTAATAGGAGTTGTGACAAAGGACATGCTTGTCTGGTTTCTGTTCATTGAGGGAAGGTTTTCAGTTTCTCTCCATTTAGAGTAATACAATCTGTTGGTTCTGTATATGTGCTCTTAATTATGTTGAGGAATTTCCCTTTGATACCTACTTTGCTGAGTGTTTTTATCAGGAATGGATGTTGGATTTTATCAAATGTCTTTTCTGCATCAATCGATATGATTATGTGGTTCTTTTCTTATTTATATGGTGGATTATGTTGATTGTTTTTCTAATTTTGAACCATCGTTGTATTTAATGCAATAAATTTTCCTCTCAGCACCACTTTTGTTATGTCCCAAAATTTTTGCTATATTGTGTTTCGTTCTTGTTTGTGTCTAGGAACTTTGTGAATACATGTTTTATTTCTTCTACTACCCAGTTGATTCTCTGCAGAGTGTTATTCAGTTTCCATGTATTTGACTTTATTTACTTGGTCTTCCTATTGTTGATTTATAATTTGATAGTTTGTGGTCTGAGATGATGCTCTGTAGTATTTTGATATTTGTAAATTTATGGAAGTTTGTTTTGTGGCCTAAGACATGGTCTATTCTGGAGACTGTCCCATGTGCACTGGAAAAGAATGTGTATTGTGCGGTTGAATGCTCTGTACACATCTCTGAAGTCCAGTTGGCTGATTGTGTTATTTAGTTCCTCTGTGTCTTTGTCAAATTTCTTACTGGTTGTTCTATCCATTTTTGAAAGCAGTGTATTAAAATTGCCCACAATTATTGTAGATTTGTATATTTCTTTCTTCAAATCTATTAGAGTTTGCCTTATATATTTTGAAGCTCTTTCATTGGGAGCATAGATATTTATTATGGTTATGTCATCTTGTTCAATTGTCCCATTAATCATGAGATAATGTCCATCTTTATCTGTTATGCTGGTTTTTGCCTTACAGTTTATTTTATTAGAGATTAGTACTGGCACTCATTCATTTTTTATTGCAATTAGCTTGGTATATATATATATTTTTCATCCTTCTGTGTGTAAGATGTAGCTCTTGCAGACAGCATATTGAAGGATCTTGTTTTCTTATCCATCTGCCATCCTCCATCTCTTAACTGGTGCATTTAATCCATTAACATTCAGTGTAATTGTTGATAGGTATGGATTAATTGATGCCATTATATTTGATTTTTTGTCGTGCTGCTGGTTTCTTTGTTCTGCATGTCTTCTTGTGCTGAATTCATGTTTTTTGGGTTCTTTCTTATGAGTTTCCTCATAGTTTTAATGTTTCCATATTCTTCTTGGATTTTCATTTCTTGGTATGTTGTGGAGTGTTTATTTTCTTTCAGGTTACCTTATACTCCGTTAACTTTCCCCTCCATTTAGTGTAGTGTATTTTATCCTGTAATCTACCTGACCTTCTCACCATCTGGATCTCTGTTCCTA
>NW_006408521.1:14515688-14517683 GCF_000296735.1 Chrysochloris asiatica
TTAATAAACAGTTCAGGGCCAGCTGTTGCTGTTTTGTGCTGCCATTTGGTTTTAAGCAGGGATTGCCTCTTTAAATGCTGAGATGCTCTGTGCACATGCCTGGTAGAAGAACCCTCCAGTGGTGTGGGTGGGGGTGTTCACTCGTTAAGGCATCCCCTCTATCACCAGAATTGAGGTGTGCAGACAGCAAGAGGCCAATGAACAGACACCAAAAAAATCAGAAGAACCAAAAAACAAAACAAAATATATTATCCACCTTTGTCTCTGAGGTTCCTATACGTGTTAGTCCATGGTGGGTCTTGCTGTTTGGTCTCGCCCAAGTTGTCCCCTCTAGGCTGCTGAGCCTGGCAGGTTTGAAAGTACTAGATTGCTTGCTTCTGCTACAGGTTCCACTAGTTATAAGCCTTCAAACTTTGTAAATATTCCTCCCTATGTGGTTCAGGGTTTTGGAGCTATCCCCTGACCCTGCTTCACCTGGTATTCTGTTGTATTGCTGATAGAGATCTTTACTGCACCACTACCCTGTCAGCAAGCCCTGCCTCCTTCTTATTATTTCTTAATAATAAATGATTCTGATTGTATGACAATGGAAAAAGATACTACGAGGGGTGAAGAGTTTGCCATTAATATGATCTATCCTAAAGATTAAGGGATTTGACCTTGGTGTTATGCAGAAATAATTTCATTTGTCTGTTGGTAATGGTGTTACATTCTTTTCACCTAGTTATTTAAATGCTTTGATAAAAGTGTCCTGTTTTCTTTTCAAAAAATCAAAAACATATTTTAAGTAAATGAAGAGAGTTATGACTTGAAAGTTGTAAATCCAAGTTTGAAGTAACTTACCCATTTTTACAAGTTCTTGCTTCAAAGGGTAGAGAACTGAGCAGAGCAGCTAAATGGAGGAAAATCTTCTCCTTATTGGAAAACTAACTATAGGAACCAATACATTTTCTTTCTTCCAAGACTCATGGAAGGAACATAGAGTTCTTTGAAGTAAATTGAACTAAAACCTTTGGGGAAATTATTCAATAAGGCAGAGGCTGGGAATACAGAAACCAACCATGGTGGATAAAGCTGGAGAGGAACATGACCTTTAAGACCTGGGGGTTCAGAGACCAAAAGAATGCTAATTAAGTGTTCTTTCTTTTAGTGCTTTGTGAAATTGGAAGGAAGGGTTAGGGCTCAAAATGCTAAAAATGAAAAATATTACCTAGATGTTCAAATTGTAAATATCTTGCTTTGTATATGATAAATATAGTAATTAGCATTTTGGTTTTCTAGGGGAAAGGAGACACTTTGAAGAAATAGCTGCCCAATCAGTGAATCTACATTCATAAATATTTGAAATGCAAGGATCTGGTGACTCTTTATTCAAATTCAGAAAAAAATATTAGAAGATGTGAGTGGACTAATACTAAATATTAATATTAGTCTTTCTTATAGCTAACAGCACTGGAGTTAAAACCAGGGCAAAATTAAAAGACTTTGATTTTCCTGATTTACTAGTGCTGAAGCAACAGTAACAACTCTACCGACAACTATTGATGGAATATACACCTTATCTCAGGCTTTATATGATGTGCTTTATTAATCATCATGACAAAAGAATTCCAAACTTACTTCTACTGAGTCGATTCCAACTCATAGGATGAAATAGAACTGTACATATAAGACACAGTAGAGCTGCTCCACAGGGTTTCTGAGACTGTAAATCTTTAATACAGAAAATTGTCTCATCTTTCTCCTACCGAATGGCTGGTAGGTTTGGACCACTGACCTTGCATTTAGCAATTCCACACTTAACGCACTGCACCAGCAGGGTTCCTAGACAATAGAGTTATTGCTGTGTGCCATCGAGTCAGTTCTGACCCATAGTGAACCTGTATAGGATTTCCAGAATTGTTGATGTTGTTAGGTGCCATTGAGTCAGAACCAACCCATTGCCACTTTGCCAATCTATCTCACAGGGGGTCTTCCTCTTTTTCTCTGACCCTC
>NW_006408521.1:14517993-14538245 GCF_000296735.1 Chrysochloris asiatica
AATACGTTGTTTGATTTCTTGACTGCTGCTTTCATGAGTGTTGATAGTTGATCCAAGAAGAATGAAGTCATTGACAACTTCAATCTTTTCTCCATTGATAAAAGTGTTGTTTATTGATCAAGTGGTGAGGATTTTTATTTTCTTTACATTGAGATATAGTCCATACCAAAGGCTATGTTCTTTGATCTTCAACAGTAAATGTTTGAAGTCCTCTTCACTTTCAGCAAGCAAGGTTGCATCATCTACATATCACAGGTCATTAATGAGTCTTCCTCCAATTCTGATGGCATGTTTTTCTTCATATAACCTAGCTTCTTGGATTATTTGCTCAGTATACAAGTTAATTAAGTATGGTGAAAGAATACAAGCTTGTTGCACACCTTCATAATTTTAAACCATTCAGTGTTCCCATGTTCTGTTTGAACAACTTGGTTCAAGTACAGATTCCTCATGAGCATAATTAAGTGTTCCAGAATACTCATACTTCTCAGTGTTGTCCATAGCTTGTCATGATCCACACAATCAAAAGCCTTTGCATAGTTAATAAAGCACAAGTAAACATCTTTCTGATATTCTCTGCTTTCAGCCAAGATTCACCGGACATCAGCAATGATATTCCTTGTTCCACAGCTTCTTCTGAATCCGCCTTAAACCTCTGGAAGTTCTCTGTCAATGTATGATTGTAGCCATGTCTGTATTACCTTTAGCAAAACTTTACTCACACGGGATATCAAAGAGATTGTCCGATGATTTCTGCATTCCATTGGGTCACCTCTCTTTGGAATGAGCACAAATATGGATATCTTCCAATCAGTTGGCCAGGGAGTTGTCTTCCAAATTTCTTGGCAGAGATGAGTGAGTGCCTCCTGTGCCGCCTCACTTTCTTGAAAGATTTCAAATTTTATTCCATCTATTCCTGGTGCCTTGTTCTTTGCCAATTGCTTCAATGCACCTTGGACTTCCTCCTTCAGTATCATTGGCTCTTGATCATATGCTACCTCTTGAAACGGTTGAACATTAACCATTTCCTTTTGATACAGTGACTCTGTGTATTCCTTCCATCTTCTCTTGATGCTTTCTGCATCATTCAATAATTTGCCCAGAGGATCTTTCAATAACGAAAGTTGAGGCTTGAATTTTTTCTTCTGTTCCCCCAGCTTGAGAAATGCTGAGTGTGTTCTTCCTTTTTGGTTTTCTGATTCCAGATCTTTGCACATTTTGTTGTAATATTTGGCTTTATCTTCTCGAGCTGATCTTTGAAATTTTCTGTTCAACTCTTGGACCTTCTCATTTCTTCCATTTGCTTTAGTATCTCTATGCTGGAGAGCAAGTTTCAGTGTCTCTTCTGACATCCATTGTGACCTTTTCCTTCTATCTTTTCTTCTCAATGACTTTTTGCCTTCTTCCTCTATGATGTTCTTGATGTCATCCCACAACTCTTCTGGTCTTCAGTCTTTAGTGTTTAATGTATCAAATCTGTTCTTTAGATGATCTCTAAATTGGGATATGTTCAAGGTCATATTTTGGCTCTCATGGACTTGTTTTCATTTTCTTCAGTTTCAGTTTGAATTTGTATATGAGCAATTGATGGTCTGTCCTACAGTCTGCCCATGGCCTTGTTTTCACTGATGATATGGAGCTTTTCCATCTTCTCTTTCAACAGATGTAGTCAATTTGATTTCTGTGTATTCCATCTAGTGTGGTCCATGTGTATAGTCCTCTCTTATGCTGTCTAAAGAAGGTATTTGGAATGAACAAATCATTGATTTTGCAGAATCCTGTCATGTATTCTCCAGCATCATTTCTATCACCAAGGCTATCTTTTCGAACCACTGGTCCTTCCTCTTTGCTCCCAACCTTTGCATTCCAATCACCAGTAATGATCAACACATCTTGATTGCATATTTGATCAATTTCAGATTGAAGAAGTTGATAGAATTCTTCTATTTCATCCTCACTGGCTTTAGTGGTTGGTGCATAAAATTGAATAATTGTGGTATTAACCAGGCTTCCTTGTAGGCACGTGGATATTATCCTATCACAGACAGTGTTGCACCTCATGACTGATCTAGATATGTTGTTTTTGACGATGAATGCAACACCATTCCTCTTCAATTTGTTATTCCCAGCATAATGAACCATGTGGTTGTCAGATTTAAAATGGCCAATACCAGTCCATTTTAGCTCACTAAGCCTAAGAGATTGATGTTTATGCATTCCATTTCATTTTTGACAACTTCCAATTTTCCCAGAAGTATAAACTTCATACATTCCATGTTCTGATTTTCAAGGGATGTTTACAGCTGTTTGTCTTCATTTTGAGTTGTGCACCATTAGCAAATGAAGGTCCCACAGGCTTTTTTTCCCCATGGTCTTTACTCCATTCATGTTATCATGGTCAGCTCTACTTTGAGGATAAAGCTCTTCCCCAGTCGCATTTTGAGTGCCTTCCAACCTGAAGGGCTCATTTTTCGGCACTATATCTGACAGTGTTTCTCTGCTATTCATAAGGTTTTCAGTGACTAAATATTCAGAAGTAGTTTGTCAGTTTTTCTTCCTAGTCTGTCTTCATCTGGAAGCTCATCTGAAACTTTTCTACCATGGGTGACCCTGTTGATATTTAAAATACTGGTGGCATAGCTTTCAGAATTACAGTAACTCACAAGCCACCATAGTACGACAAACTGACAGATGAGTGGGGGCCGTTTGGTTTTAAGTGGAAACTGTCACTTTATATTTCAAGGAGATCTGTGTGCATGTGTAGTAGAACCCTCCAGGGGGATGGTAAGGTGTCCATTAGCTCAGGGATCTCCTCTAGTCACCAGAATGGAGGTGTGCAGACAGTGAGAGACCAATGAACAGATACCAAAGAAAGAATGTCCATACCTGTATATCCTCGGTTCTGTCAGGCTTTCGTGGCTGTTCTGATCTTTCCCTGGCTTGGTCTCTCCCAAGATGGTGGCTCCAGGAGCAGCTGAGCGTCTTGAATTAGAAAGCAATGGATTTCTTGATTCTGCAACAAATTTCCCTAGCTGTAAGCCTCCCAAGCTTCTAAATATTCCTTTATATATGGTTCAGAGTTCTAGCACCATCCACTCAGCCTGCTTGGTCCAGTATTCTGTGTTGTTGCTGATGGAGCTCTTTACTGCATGTCTACCCAGAATTAGGTAGGTTCAATTACTTCAGTTTTACAAATGGTGAACTGAAACTCAGAGGTGTTAGGCAGAATGTTCAAAACTTCATAAACTTCCGTGTAGCCAGATTCAGCTTTTTAGTTTAGGTCTGTAGTTGTCCAAAGCTTAGACACTTGACAACTAAGCCAGATCAGCAAGGTATTGAAGGGAGGGACTGAACTCTACCAGGAGTGTTTCAGTGGATGATGTGGGAGGACCACTGCCCTGTTGTCCCAATGTGAATGAAATTATACTTTTCCCTACTGGGAGTAGCATGAGGGCACTGGATGCTTTAGTGATAGGTGCAGTGATGGATCAGTGGTGGAAACTTTGCCTTCCATGTAGTCTCTGATCAGGGTTCAAGTCCTGCCCCATTCATCTGTCAGGAGGCTTGCATGCTGTTATGATGCTGAGTAGGTTTTAGTGGAGCTTCCAAACTCAGAGTGACTAGGAAGAAATGTCTGGTGATCTGTTTCTGCAAATCCGTCAATGAAGATGCATGGGTCACAATGTTCTAATCTGCAACCAATCATGGAGATGGCACAGAACGTGTAGCATTGGTTCCATTGTTCATGGGATCACCTTAAGTTGGGGGACAACTCAATAGTAGCTAATAATAACATTATCTTCAAAGCAGGAAGGAAGACATAGACTAGAGAAAATAAACTCCAACGTGGTCAAATCACTTTTTCTTCCGCACAACTCTTGATGTTTCTGAGTCTTAGTTTCCTCTTTATATACTAGGAATAAACATACCTACCATATTGGTGTGTTGTAAAGTGGAATAAAGCGATATATGTAACGGTGCCTGCACTATTTCTTGGCATATGACTACAAATTTTGGGATAATTCTATTACTAGTAGCACTATTTTCTAGAGAACAGATGTCTTGTCAATATATCCTTACTGCCTAGTATAGTGTTTGGTGCAAGATAGTTGCACAATACATTTTTATTGAAGGTACAGATGAATACATTACAGAATCATTTCTTCATTATTCTTCTGGAGCATGCAGTGCTCAGTCCAAGACATACAGTTTAATAATCATCTCTTCCCTTTGGGTGCTGCTTAAAAGCTCACAAAATACTCCACATTGTATATACTCCACATATACTATGCCATGCCAATCCTTCATCACTACTGCCACCCCTGGAGCAGTGGTGGGGGGAAATCTTATGAAAGTACTTTGTCCAATTCAGGATTGAATCAAATCGAACTAACTCAGAGAATGCCCAGAGGAAAGCAATATAAATTGATTAAACAGACCTTCTAAAGAAAGGTTAAAGAGTTCGGATCATTTCAGCTGGAAGAGCTAGGGAATGGATGAGTGGGGATAATAATTTTTCAAAAACAAAGGGATAGCTTGTAAAACTTTATGGTTGTTGTTATTAGCTACTGTTGAGTTGACCCCCAACTACTGGTGACACTGTGCACGTTAAACAAATAAACAAACAAAAACCAAACTCTACCATTGAGTTGATTTTGATTAATAATGAGAAAACAACCTTGGAGCAGACAGCCTGCTCTAGTTGGGTTTGACCCACACTGATCTTGCAGTTAGCAGCCTAGCGCCAAACCCACAGCACCATTTCCACTGAGGACTGAAGAGAAGGAACTTAGTGACTTTCTCATTGATATTAGCAAGCAGCCACTTCCTTATTGTATTGGGGCCACCTTTCAAGAGATTTTTGGCTCTTAGGTACTGCCAGTTCACTGGGACAAAGCAAAGAGGAGACAATTTGACCATTTAATAGGTTCTCTTGTATTCATCACTTGACTATGTGATATGAAGAGAGAAGACCATGAATCCAGTTAACCAGAGGCCCTAAAGACAGTATAGACCTTACACTTACTTCCCTTCTTTGCTGACCCACCAAGGCTTCCCAGGTGTAAATCTTGTAAGAAATGGCATCTTCTACATTCCATAACATGTTCATGAACAGCATGTTCATTTTACTCTTGTGTAATTTTCCCATAGTAGTCATGGATCATGGAAGGTCTTCTACAACAATTCTTGTTCTTAAGTGTTGTCAAGTCAGTTCCAACTCAAAGCATACCTGTATAGAGTTTTTGAGCAGTGGCTGGTGAGTTTGAACCACCGACCTTGTGGTTCAAATCGATCTTGTGGTCCAGTGCTTTTCCTACAGCACCACATCAGGACAATGCTGTTGTTAAGTGCCAAGTTGGTTCTAACTCACAGCAACCCTGGATAGGGTTTCTGAGGAGCAGCAGGTGACCTTGAACTGCCAACCTTGCAGTTCAAACTGACTTTGCAGTCCAGTGCATTAACTCCAAGTGCCACACCAGGACTCCACATTAGGACAATAGGAACTGAGAAATCATTATTGTTGTTGCCACCAGGTATTTTTTGCCTCAGCATTGAAGTTAATTTATGCTCATTTTCTACAGCTCTTCTAACCTGAGTATTTTGAATGGCTTTTCACGTGAAGGGCACTATAGCTGACAATGCTGTGCTTCTACTCATAATGATTTCAGTGGCTAACCATTCAAAAGTGGTCCTCCTCTCCTTCTTGTCTCACTTAGTCTGTAAACTAGCTGAACCCTGTCCACCATGGGTAACCCTGCTGGTATTTAAACTACCGATGGTATAGCTTCTAGCAATACAGCAACATGCAAGCCATTACAGCATGACACACTGACAGATGAGTGGTGGAACCCAGAGTTGTTCAGTGCCATTAAGACATTTGCCACCATGTATAAAGTTTCTGGGACTCCTGGTGTGGTGCTGTGGGTTAATGCACCACACTGAGAAGCCATTTGAACTGCAAGGTCGGCAGTTTAAGCTCACCAGCTGCTCTTTGGAAACCCTATACAGGGTTGCTATGAGTCAGAACTGATTCAACGGCACTTAACAACAACAACAATAGGGTTTCCGAGGAGTGGCTGGTGGGTTTGAATCACTGACCTTAACCGAACTCGTGGTCCAGTACTTTATCCTACAGCATCACACCAGAACTCCCAGAATTAGGGGATCACAAAATCCATTTGGAGTCCTGGTGTGGCTGTGGTGCTGTAGGATAAGCACTGGACTGCTAACTACAAGGTCAGCGGTTCAAATTCACCAGTCACTCCTTGAAAACCCTATACAGGGTCACTGTGGGTCAAAACTGACTTGACGGCACTTAACAACAACAATAACAAAGTTCATTTGGAGACTCTGATGCCTAAGGGATCCATGAAAGATGAATAAACATCACTAATTCCTTCTTTGTCACCAAGAATAATCCAAATTCATTGCTGTCAAGTTGCTTCTGACTCAAGATAATGCCATATGTTACAAAGTAGAACTTCTCCATAGGACTTTCTTGACCATAATAATTACAGAAGAAGATCACCAGGTATTTCTTCCACAGCACTCCACGTTGGGTTCGAACTGCCAACTTTCTAGTTAGTGCAAAGCACAAATTGTTTGTACCACATAGGAATCCTTCTTTGGTTACAAGTAACTATCTTAGAAAGAGATACGTCCTTACTAACTCATTCATTCTTTCTTCCAGTCTCACGATTTTCTTTATTTTTTAATAAAGTGTGGTAAAAATGAGAGCAAGTATAAAATAATTGTTACAAAATTACAGAAATGTTTAGTAAACAAACATTTAGTAAACAAAGCTATCAAAAGGTGAAGCTATTATTTCTTGATGTGGTACTGGACTTGAAACCACCAGATCAGCAATCCAAACTTACCAGCTGCTCCTTGGAAACCTTATACAGGGTCAGGTCACTATGAGTCAGAATCAACTTGACGACATTGAGCTTAAGTCTATAGACTTCTGAAGGCAGTACTTCTATATGCCTAATCCTTCCCTGAGGAACTCCGAGCTATTCGATTTGCAGCCATTTAGGCAACTCAAGGAACTCAAATTGTGTTGCTTTCAATGTTCTTTGACTTTAGGGACAAAAACAATTCTGAAGGGGCAAGATCAGAGTTTTACGGTGGATGGGGTAAGATTTCTCAGTGAAGTTCTCATAGACAGTCCTTGCTACCCTTGAAACAGGTATATTGTCCTGATGGGATAAAAGATTCCTTGGCACAATTTTTCTGGCCTTTTTCTCACCAATTCAGTTTTCACTTTAAAAAAAAAAAAACTTCTTCATAGTAAGTCCTTTGATTGTCCTGTGTCTTTTGAGAAAAATCTATTGAGATGAACCCTCTGGGATCTCGAAGTGCAGCTGCCATAAGCTTTTGAGCTGAACTCTCTGCCTTGAATTTAACTGGTCCAGCAGATCCCCTTGGAAACCACTGCTTTGAATAGACCTTCTTTTTGAAGGCACCATAACAAGACTAAGTGTATTATTGAGAGAACTTGTCTGCATCTATTCACTGATCTCAGAGATATGTTTAAACATGTTGTTTGGAATAAACATGCATGTATGAACTGGAATCCTAGTAGCGATATATAGCAAAATATTTGGCATTTTAACAAACTTCACATGTATAATTTTGTGACATTGATTATGTTTATCATATTGTTCTACCATAACCTTTATCTGTTCCCAACTAATACCATTTCCCTTAGCCAAACTCTCATTTTTTATTTTACTTTTATTTATTAATTATATTATCTATTCATCAACTGCATGATTTGGGGATGAAGCAAGTCTCCATGGATAGGTTAATCAGGTTGAATTAACATCATTAGTCATATGCCAAAAATTAATCTTTTCTCTTGTAGCACTATGTCAGTAAAACATCCAGACAGCCAACATGTAGTTCTAACCCTTGTGTTAAAAACACAAAACCAAAACCAAACCCCTTTACTTGAACTAGAGAGCCACTTGGCTTATACAGAAGTTAAGAAAACTTCTCTGACATTGGCTTTCCATTATAATTTTCATTCATTATTAGTTTTTGTTTAATAATAATTTGAATTAGGTGCCATTCAAATTGGAATTAAATTTGAGCTGCTCAATATGAAATAATTAGTTACAATCAGCTTTGTATCAAATATATAAGGTGGTGATGATTATTCAGCTCAGCATGGTTTGCCTTACTTTGGTAGGGCCTCTAGTGGGTAGGTGCACAATCTGTGGATGTATATAAACTGGTAATTATTCCAGGGCTAGATCCCTGATTCAACCTGTGCCAATCATATCCCAGAGAAGAGGTTTTAGAGTTGAGACAAGAATATATATAGGACTCTCTTGGTGGTAGCAAATGCAGGATTTAAGTCCTCAGCAATGCTGGTGTCCACATGACTTCCCCAGGTCTTCAGTGGGAGGCTGTGAAGACAGATAGAGACAAAACCTGAGAGATAGAAACACACACAGACACACACACACACACACACACAAACAGAATATAATGACAGAAAGTCAAGAGCTCCTGAATAATTTCAATGAGATAGATAAACATTCTTCTAATAAATTACTTTTCCTGCTTAAATTACATTCAATCTGTTATTCAATCTGTATGCTGAGCAAATAATCCAAGAAACTGGATTATATGAAGAAGAACAAGGCATGAAGATTGGACAAAGGCTCATTAACAACCTGTGATATTCAGATGATACAACCTTACTTGCTGGAAGTGAAAGGAATGAAAATAATTACTGATGAAAATCAAAGAATTCATCCTTTAATATGCATTACATCTCAATGTAAAGAAAACAAAGATCCTCACAACTGGACCAACAGATGACATCATAAGAAATGGAGAAAAGATTGAAGTTGTCAAAGCCTTCATTTTGCCTGGATACATTATCAGCACTCATGGAAGCAGCAGTCAGGAAATCAAACAACATTGCATTAGGCAAGTCTGCTGCACAAGACCTCTTTAAAATGTTCACAAGCAAAAGTATCTGTTTGAGGACTAAGGTACATGTGACCCAAGCCATGATTTTCCAATCACCTCATATGCATTTAAAAAGTTGGACAACAGAGGAAGATGGGAGAAGAAATCTATGCGTTTGAATTATGGTTTTGGTGAAGAATATTTAAAGTTTCATGGATTGCCAGAAGAACAAACAAATCCGTGTTGGAAGAAGACAACTAGAATGCTCTTTAGAATCAAGGGTGTTGAAATATCATCTCTTGAACTTTGGACATCAGCAAGGACCACTTCCTGGAGAAGGACATAATGCTTGGCAAAGTGGACAGTCAGTGAAAATACCTTAAAGGATTTGGCAACGGCATTGGATTCAAACGTAACAACAATTGTGAGGATGGCGCAGGGCCGGAAAGTGTTTTGCTCTATTGTGCAAAGTGTGGCTATGAGTTGGATCTCACTCAATGGCACCTAACAACAACAATAGCAACAACTTACACTAAAGTGGAATTTTTGTCTCTTGCAACTAAGAGTCCTGGTAAAGGAAGGCTTCCAGTACAGATACTTAGAAACTTGGCAATTTTCCACCAACGTGTAAGCAGTTGTGAAGTGGTGCTTAAGATCCAATGGATTCCTGCTTTGTTGAGTTTTGCTATGAGAACATCTTTTGAGAATACCAAGAATTTAGGAAGCCAAACATTTGTCTCAGGTGCCAAAGTTCTATTCTATGCTTGCATGTGCAAAATCCATTAAATGTTGAGAACTTCTAGTCCATTAGCTTTCATTGCTGTTTCTAGGGACTCTTACAAGAAAGCAGTATAGTGTGGTGGTAGCACATATTTGTTGTTGTTGTTAAGTGCCATCGAGTCAAGTCTGACTCATAGTGACTCTGTATAGGTTTTCCAAGGAGCTGCTGGTTGGTCTGAACTGCTGACCTTGTGGTTCTCAGTACAAGGCTGATCCTGAAGCGCCACACCAGGAGTTTCTAGAATCTGACAGATTGAGGTTGGAATTCCAGCTATACTGCTACTGACAACCATGTGGCCTTGTGGAAATATTCCCTGCCCTCAATCTTGGTTTTCTCTCAATGGTGATGGTGGGTGTGTGCCATGGAATCAGTTCCGACTCATAGCGACCACATGTGACAGGGTTTTCCTGACTGTAATCTTTACAGAAACACACTTCCAGGTTGTTTCCCACAGAGTTGCTAGGTAGAGTAGTAGCTAAGTCCTTAACCATTACTCCACAAGAGGACTCCTTAAGTGCTCAATAAATATTAGCAATTATTCTGATACAAGCTGGGGTTAATAAATAAAGAAGGAACTTAGTATGTTCTTACAACTAGTATTAGACAATGGTTAAAGCTAACGCTTAAGATGGACTGTTGTTGTTAAGTGCCCTCGAGTTGGTTCTGACTCATAACGACCCTATGCATAACAGAACGAATCACTACCTGGCCCTGCTCCATCCTCACAATTGTTGTGAACCGTGAGGCCATTGCTGCTGCCGCTGTGCCAATCCATCTCCTTGGGGATCTTCTTTTGTGAAAACCCTCCACTTGCCAAGCATGATGTCCTTCTCCAGGGACTAATATCTCCTGACAAAATGTCCAAACTATGAGAAATGAAGTCTCATGATCCTGGCCTCTAAGGAGCATTCTGACTGTACTTCTGCCAATACAGATTTGTTTGTTCTTCTGGCCGTCTGGGATAATTTTAATATTCTTTTCGAACATCATAATTCAAATGCATCAATTCTCCTATGGTCTTCCTTATTCATTGTCCAACTTTCACATGCGTATGTTGTTGCTGTTGTTGGTAAGTGTTTCCCAGGAGCAGCTGGTGGGTTTGAACCTCTGATATTGTGGTTCAAAGTCCAGTGCTTATCCTACAGCACCACACCAAAAGTCCACATGCCTGTGTGGCAACTGGAAATACCATGGCTTGACTCAGGCGCGCATTAGTCCTCATATTGGTATCTTTGCTCTTGAACACTTGAAAGAGGTCTTGTGCAACAGATTTGCCTAATGTAATATGTTGTTTAGCTTTCTGACTGCTGCTTCCATGAGTGGTAATCGCGGACCCAAGCATCGGAGGCACTCTAATTTGGCTTTGACTGTACATTAATAACTCAGAAGAGGACTTGAATTAAATAAAGACCAATTCTGATCGTAGATCTGTTTGTGACATAATGTCAATCTTGCTCTTTCCTCTTGGAGAAGCAACAAGCACAAAGTCCCTGAAACTGTGCAGTGGCCTTGCTCTGTGATGCCTTATTTCATCCTGGAATCCCACAGACCCTCTCCAGGGGGGTTTAATTACCCAAACAATCCAAATAAACTAATTATAATAACCCAAGGTTACCCTGAATTTGCATTTATGCTCAACAACAACAACAGAAGGGTCATAAAATCTCTGCTCATAGCGCCTGTTTATTTTTTCACAGCTTGAATAGAGATGATCCTACAAAAATTTAAAGTCAGCTAAATTTGTTTTTTCATTCTCTGTTCTGCCCTTACACCCCAATCTGTTCTCCTTCTAGTCCCTATCCCTCAATTTAGATATCTGAGGCAATATAATTGTTGGGAATGGCTTTAGAGTCAGCCATATCTGAATTGCAAGCCCGGCTTTAAAGTGGTGAAAAGAGCAGGAAAACAAGGCGGGATCCGGTCAATTGATGTGAAACACAAGAGCAGCCTGATACCGGTATCTCCTTTATAACTATTGTAGTGAAGTTAATCAGGATAATTCCCCACAGCTATGCATCATTTCTCTCCAAGGTTAGTCCTACTGAAGAATATTCCAGTTTGCAAGAGAGTTGATAAAAGAATCAATAACACCTGGTGCATGACTCATCCTTCTATAATACAGAGCTCACTGTTACGGAGTAACTGGTAAGTCTTTTGACATATAATTCTATCTATGGTAGAAAGGAGATGTGAATTAATTTGCTTCTCTCAAGGGAAAACTATGTGTTGAATATACTAGCTTAATTATCTTTGAAGCATTTTATCATCAAATTTGAGAAGTGATTTGGCATTGACTTTAATATTCACTTTGCTTTTTCAGAAATTCTCTACTGGAATAGCTAATTTTCAGAGAAGCTCAATTCAGTTTGTTGTGGATGTTATCCTTCTTTTCTGAAGACCTCCAGTCTCCTTCTACCTCTGCCTTCCACAAACTGACCTTAAGCAAGCCAGAGGTATATTTTTGTGCTAAGTCTATTTTGAGCAATGGTTCTCAAAGTTTTGTTTGCATCAGAGTCATCTGAAGGGCTGGTTAAGACCTGGTCCCACCACCAGGATTTCTGATTCAATAGGTCTCGGGTTCTTGTTGTTGTTAGGCACCATTGAGTTGCTACTGACTCATAGCGACCCTATGCACAACAGAACGAACCACTACCCATTCCTGGACCAACCTCACAATCATTGCTACATTTGAGCCCACTGATGCTGTCACTGAGCCAATCCATCTTGTTGAAGGTTTTCCTGTTTTTCTCCAATCTTCCACTTTGCCAAACATGATATCCTTCTCCAGTGATTTGTCCCTCCTGACATATAAATGGAAAGGTCTGGGGTAGGCCTGAGAATTACAATTCTAGTAAATTAAATTCCCAGGGGCTACTGATGCTCCCAGCCTGGAAGTACACTTGAAGGTTACTGGACAGATCTGAAGAGACCTTAAGCCCAGCTGATCATCAGAATCATATGGGGGATTATTTCTTTTTAAATTTATTTTAGTTGTTGTTGACAATAACAGAATCTCACTGCCCCCAAGCATTCTATCAAACCTTTCTGGTTGCTATTGTCAGTATGCAGATGATACAACCTTGCTTGCTGAAAGTGAAGAGGACTTGAAACATTTACTTATGAAGATCAAAGAGCACAGCCTTCGATATGGATTACATCTCAATGTCAAGAAAACAAAAATCCTCACCACTGGACCAATAAACAACATTCTTATCAATGGAGAAAAGATTGAAGTTGTCAAGGACTTCATTCTTCTTGGATCAACTATCAACACTCGCGGAAGCAGCAGTCAAGAGATCAGATGACGTATTGCATTGGGCAAATCTGCTACACAGGAACTTTTTAAAGTATTGAAGAGCAGAGATGTCAGCTTGAGGACTAAGGTGCGCCTGACCCAGGCCATTGTGTTTTCAATAGCCTCATATGGATGCGAAAGCTGGACAGTGAATAAGGAAGATCGTAGAAGAATTGATACCTTTGAGTTGTGGTGTTGGAGGAGAATACTGAAAGTGCCATGGACTGCCAAAAGAACCAATAGATCTGTTTTGGAAGAAGTGCAGCCAGAGTGCTCCTTGGAGGCCAGGATGGCTAAGCTTCATCTCTCATACTTTGGACATATTGTCCAGAGGAAACAATCGTTGGAGAAGGATGTCGTGCTGGGTAAGGTGGAGGGTCAGAGAAAAAGAGGAAGACCCCTAACGAGATGGATTGGCCAGGTGGCATCATTGATGGACTCAAGTGTGGCAGCGGTAGTGAGGTTGGCCCAGGATCGAACATTGTTTCGTTCTGCTGTGCATGGGGTCGCTATGAGTCGGTTCTGACTGGATGGCACCTGACAACAACAACAACAACATTGTCAGTTTAATCTCATATACACTTATTCTTTACTTATTGATTATCTGACATTTCACATTTACAACAATAATAGCAAATCTATCTGACTAAGGAGCTCTGGTAGCATAGTGGTTATGAGTCAGGCTGCTAACATCAAGGTCAGCAGTTGGAAACTACCAGTTGTTCCATGGGAGAAAGATGAGGCTTTCCACTCCTATAAAGATTTACAGCCTCTGAAACCCTACGCAGGGTCACTATGAGTGGGAACAGACTTCACAGCACACCACCACCACCACTTCTGACCATTCTGTACATTAATGACATGCATCTGGCTGTAAGGACCACAGGTGGAGGTGAGTGTCATGCTGACTGTGAGGAATAAAGTTATGTGTCAACTTGACTTAGCCATGAGTTTTAGGGGTTTGGCAGTTGTGTAAAGATTCAATTTGATAGTCAAATACTGGTGTGATTTGTCAATGTGTAATGATGTAATTTGACAGCTATGTGATATGCTCTCCATTTTGTGATCTGATGTGATTATTCTCCCATTCTCAAATAACCCAGATTTCCACATATAGAGACTTGGTCTTTGGAACCTAACCATGCTGATAAGTGAGGAGTTGTTGTTGTTGTTAAGAGCCACCGAGTTGATTGCGACCCAGAGTGACCCTGTATAGATAGGGTTTCCAAGGAGCTGTTGGTGAGCTTGAACCACTGACCTTGCAGTTCAAACAACTTTGCAGTCTGACACATTAGCCCACAGCATCACACCAGGATGCCACATGAGGAATTATTGTTGTTGTTAAGTACCGTGGAGTCAGTTCCGACTGACTGCATAGGGTTTCCGAGGCTGTAAATCTTTATGGGAGCACAACGCCTCATCTTTCTCCCGCGGAACTTCTGGTAGTTTCAAACTGCTGACCTTGAGGTTGGCAGCCCAACTATAACCGCTATGCTTCCACGTGAAGAGTATATGTTGATAATTCATTGAAAGAACACAGTGCTTAAGGCAGACATTCGTCATTAATTAAACAAACGCTGTGGGTTAATGCACTGGACTGCAAAGTCTGCCCACAGTGTTGACTTTCTGCAAAAACTTCATTTTGAGGTGTTAAAGCATCTTCCCTATAGTCTTGATCTTGCTCCATAAGACTTTCAGCTGTTGATCCCCTGAAAGCAGCCCTTCGAAGACAAAGTATCACCTCTGATGAAGAAACAAAAACAGTGGTGCATTCATGGCTCGGAGTTCAGTCTAAAACGTTTTTTAATAAGAGCATATGAAAGCTTGTTGACAGATGGGCAAAGTGTATAGAAAATCAAGGAGATTATGTCAAAAAATGATGTATTTGTCTTTTCTAAAAGTTGATTAGAATACATATAGCCAGTGTGTGAATAATTTTTCACTCACCCTTATATAAGCATCACCTTCCAATATCATTAAGATGTAGATTCTAATTTGGTCTATCTGAGATGGAAATGCAAATTCTCAACAGGCGGTTGAGTTGGAATGAACTTGTACAAAACCCTGACTGACAAAGTGTGGCTGCCATGAGTTGTAATTGACTCAAAATTCGGTGGTTTGGTTTTTTATTAAATCACAGGCCCACTTATTCCATTTCAGCTGAATTCCTTTACTCAATACGTGGAAGGTTAATTGCTGACTTATAAAATGGAGGACATGTGGGCATTGTTGTTGTTAAGTGTTGTCGAGTCTGTTCTGATTTATTACATAGCAATCCTGTATGGACTTTCCAAGGAGCAGCTGGTGAGCTTGAACTTGCTGACCTTGCAGTACAAACCAACCTTGCAGTCCAGCACATGAACCCAGCGCGCCACACCAGGCATTAGAGCTGGGCCAATGCTCATTACAGTAACTCCTATTGTCTATCAGTCATTACAGGCCGGGAAAGAATATTCAGTGATTAGCATTCACATAGGCAGACAACGTTTCTAAAAAATATTTTATAATAATTTCAAACGCACAGAAAAGTTTTCAGAACAGTACGAAGAAGTCCCGTATTCCCATTACCCAGACTCTACACTTGATATGGAGCTCTGGTAGTGTAGAAGTTATTAATTGGGCTGTGAGCCATAAGGTCAGTAGTTCGAAACTATCAGCTGTTCCACAGGGGAAAGATGAGGCTTTCTACTGCTGTAAAGATTTACAGCCTGGAAATCCTATGTAGGGTCACTATGAGTCAGAACCGACTCCACAGCACATCATGACCCCTGCTTTTAAGGAGCTCTGGTAGTGTAGTGGTTACGAATTGGGCTGCTAACCTCAAAGTCGGCAGTTCGAAACTACCCGCTGTTGAGCGAGAAAAAGATAAGGCTTTCTGCTCCTATAAAGATTTGCAGCCTTGGAAACCCTGTGAAGGATCACTATGAGTTGGAACTGACTCCATGGCACTTAACAACAACAACAACACTTGCTATGGCACCTAACAACAACAACAAACACTTGATATTTTACCGCATCTTCTGTACTGTCCTGGTTCCTTCTTCCAACAATATAACTCTGCCTCCGTCTCTAAGTTCTTTTTCTTCATGGTTCAATATCTCATCCAGGAACATGAAGTGTATTTACTTGTTAGGTCTCTTCAGTCTTTTCCTTTTCATCACAGTTCTTTGGTTTCCCCCTGTCTTCCATGGCTTTGACCTCTTTAAAAAGTACAAGCCTTTCATTTCAGACTGACCTCAACTGTCTAATATTTCCTCATAACCAAGCACAGGCTATGCATTTTGGACGGGAATAACACAGATATAATGTCCTTCTCAAGGAATCATATCAGGGGTCACATTGTCTACCACAATGGGTAACGTAAACCTTGACTACCCAGTCATGCTGGGTGAGCCAGATTTTCTACCTTAAATTCACTAGTTTTCCTTTTGTATTCGTACTCAAACATTTGCCATCTATCTTCGTGATGTCTGGCAAGTAGTGATTATCTATTTTCATCAACCTTCCTGCATTTACTTGCTGTCACTCTACTGTTTGTTGTTGTTGTTTGATGCTGTCAAGTTAGTTTTGACTCACAGTGACCCTATACACAACAGAATGAGACACTGCCCAGCCTTGCAGCCATCTCATAATTGTTATTACACTTGAACCCATCGCTGCTACCACTGTACCAATCCATTTAATCGGGGATCTTCCTCTTTTTTTGCTGACCCTCCACTTTACCAAACATGATGTCCTTCTCCAGGGACTGTTCCCTCCTGGTAAGATGTTGGAAGTATGAGAGATGAATATCCTGGCTTTTAAGGAGCATTTTTTTGGGGTGTGTGTGTATGTGTACACAAAAACACTCAGGAATATATAGTAATTTAAACAACCAGGCACATTCTGCAAGCCTGCCTCCTGGCTGCCAGCACTCAGTCCCTCTCTTTCCATGAGTCTAGAGTCCTCAGCTGCTCCTATCTCCATGTCCTCATCTCTGCCTCCATCTGAGGTGTCACTGCTTCGCTGGATGAGGCCCCGCATTCCACTTGTGCTCTTCTCTCTGGATGGGCCTAGGGTCCTCTGTTTCTGGACTGTAAGATTAACTACTCCTCTTGTTTTGTTACAAAATTTCTACCTTTACAGTTGTGACAGTTGCAATTAGTCATGATAACAGTTACTTACTATTGAATCATAAGAATCTTATCCCCATCTCTTTTCACCAGACCTGTCTAGACAAGATGAAAACTATTCAGTAGGGACTGTATCATCCCCCACACACTCTTAAAGTAAACTACCTCTTGAAAACTTGTAAGCCAGTCACTTTGTGCCTTTATTGCCACCTCATTTCAAATAGCCAATGTCTAAGTTGCCTGTCCCTATCTACCCTGTGTACAGAGGAGATAGGATTGATACTTGATGTGAAGACTATTTGCCTCTTAGTTGATATTTTGAGATACTACATCCATAGCTATAGGTCAAGTTCATCAAACTGTAGCAATTTACATTTATTTCCTTTATCAAAAACATTGCTTTTTTTTTTTTTTTTTTAATATTCCTCTAGTCAAGTTCCAATTATCAAGCCATCGAGACTAGGTCAAATGGGTACTATCTGCAAGTATGGGTGTTCTTGTGCAACTCTCCTCACTTCATATCAGCTGGATGCTTCACTCTCAGCTCTAGCCCTCTGTGGCTAAGTCCTTGGCCATGGACTTAGGAGTCCCCAGGTCTCACCACACTTTGGGCCAACCAGCCTTTCCTCTTCTTTCTCTCATCTCCAGGTCAACAGAAGTCTAGTCCATGGTACTTTTACTATTCTTCTCCAATACTATAAGTCAAATAAATAAGCTTATTTATAATATTGTAATCTCATGGATTCCTGTTTTGTTCATTGGGCTGTAATTTGCTACTTTCATCATATATATGATGTTAAAATTGGTCCTACTCTGACCAGTGGGAACACCTTTAGGACATATTCCCATAATTAATTATCTTTTTTCTTACATTCTGGCATGCATAAAAAAAGGTATTTCAGGCTCATATTGAACTTTTTGTGCCTCAGGCCTTGAATCAGACATTTCCTCAAGGAGATAATCCTTTGATAGTTTCAAAATCCCCACCAAATAACATTGATTAATGAGAATCCATGCTAAGAATGCATTTATTTTCTAAATTAGAGCACAAATATAACAAATACTAAAAACTCACAGAAAATATATATCTAGAAGGAATTAGATATAACAGAAAAAAGTTTTATGATTCTTCTTATTCCTTCCTTTTCAAATTGCACCATCAGATGATGCATGTGTATACCTCCCAGCATTTCATTTGTAGTCTTATTAAGTCCTTCTGTAGGATCAGCACTAGACTTTGAATCTCAAGGTTATCAGTTGCTCCTCAGAAATCTTATATAAGGTCGCTATGAATCAAAGTCAACTCGAAGGCACTTAACAATAAAAGATGAAGAAGTCCCTTTGGTATTGACTTGGATCTCATTACTGAATTTCCTTCTGGTTTGATGGTCTAGGTTGACCTGAACAGTTTTGGCTGTTGACATTTCAATATATTCCCATCATGATATCTAGTAGAGGGAGAGAGGTGAAGAGTTCACCGGTTTGCTAGTCAAGCATAAGAACATTTCTGGAAAAGATCTGTTTATAGTGGGCAATTTGTTATGCCATTCCTAATAAAACCAAGGATCGTGTCCTGGAAAGAAAGGTCAACTCAGAAGGAAACCTGCTGATAACTTGAAATTCTAGTAGTGTTCTTAGAACTTCCCATTGGTTCCTGGTGAGCCTTCTTGCCAAAATAACTAACCTTGGCGGAGGGGGAGTTGAAGGCACAGTTGCTTCCCGCAAATTTTTATTTTCCTGAAAAGATTTCAGGTTTTGCAGTTCTCTGCTCTTTTAAACTGTTCTCATTCTAATAAGAAGCAGACCAGGCATCATGTAATGGTTGAGTTGGTATGGTAATTGCATTACAGTAAATAGCTGAGGTGCTCAGCCCATAAAACTGACCTAAGACCCACTGTTCTCTTGTAACAGGGGCTTCTTAATAGCAACAGATTTTAAAGGGCTGTTCTCTCGTTGGCTCTTTTTTTCCAGGTAGAAGTCTACCTTTAGGGTCCTGTGTTTGGTATCGGTGATTTTATGTCTTTGCTAAGATGAGGATTGTTGTTATCCACAGTGAAGGATGCTGACACAATTTAGGCCGAAACGATATTGGTGACAGCTAGAAAAATCAAACCTTTTATTTTTCTAAGAAAGCAATGAAGGTATTTTCGTGTTCTGGCGAGGAAAATAAACTGAACAGTTCAGCTTTTAAGAACACTCCTCTGTAGAATACAGCAGAATTATGCTGGAATCTCTAGAATTATGAAGTAGATATGTGGAGATTTATTTTACATATATGTTCTTTTCCTACTAATTTCTATTATTAACTGAAGTTGTAAGCTTAGAGGAAGATACAAACAAACAAACTCTCTATAGGACTGAATTCATTTACATTCAAATCTTCATGTTCAGTAAACAGTGCTGGATGTAATGGGAGACGATAAAGATGCATAAAACCTGACTGTGTCCTCAAATAATTTCTGATTATAAAAGGGATCAAGGGGTAACACAAAGCCCAGTGTGAAAGGAGTCCAGGAATAGCTCAAACAAAATGTAACATGGGATAAAGACAGTTGTGTTTAGATATTAGATAAATTGTGTATGTATGTATATATGTGAGTGTGTGCATGGGTGTGGGTGTGATTGTAGTTGTTGCTACTAGAAAGGAAACCATTCCACTCACTGAGTCAGAGGAGGAGGGCTGACCAGATGTCCAGATAGGTCCTCACAAGGTGGAGGGCCATGGTACTTTCAATATTCTTCTCTAACACCATAACTCAAATTCATCAATTCTTCTATGGGCTTCCTTATTCATTGAGCAACTTTCACATGCATAGGAAGCTACTGAAAAGACAAAGCCTGGGGTCAGTCCTCAAACCACTATATATATGGTTGTTGATTTTGTTGTTAAGTGTCTTCGAGTCAGTTCCAACTCATAGTGACTCTGTATAGTTTCCAAGTAGTGACTGATGAATTTGAAACACCAGACTTGCTGTTCAAACTGATATTGTGGTCTAATGCTTTGGATAAGCACTAGACCACAATATCAGTTTGAACAGCAAGTCTGGTGTTTCAAATTCATCAGTCACTACTTAAGGAGCTCTGGTAGCGTAGTGGTTACGAATCGGGCTGTGAACCTTAAGGTCAGCGGTTCGAAACT
>NW_006408521.1:14540109-14543186 GCF_000296735.1 Chrysochloris asiatica
AGTTCTTCAACTATTTCCTCTGTGGACTTGTGTGATTCTTCTTGTTCTGGAATGCCGATAATTCTTAAGTTATTCCTCTTTACGTTGTCCAACATGATTCTTAGACCTTCTTCAGATTTTTAAAAATCTTTTTTTCTGTTTGCTCTTCTATTTTAGTGGTATTGAGAGATTTGTCTTCCAGCTCAATAGTTCTGCCTTTTATCTCTTCTATTCTACCCCTTTGCCCTTTCAGAGTATTGTCTATTTCTAATATTCTATTGTTGATCATTTGGACCGCTTTCTGTAGGTTTTGAATTATTTCCAATGCTGTATCTATCTTATTTTATTGTTCATGTAGCACTTTCCTGACTTCTTTCTTATTTTTCTCAACTGCATTTTAAAGTGTTTTGAAACATTTTATAATCATTTTTCTGAATTCCTTCTCAGGCATTTCCAAGGCTTTCCCTCCTTCCAGAATGTAGTCCAGGTCTACCTCTAGGTCATTTGTCTCAGACATTTTATCTTGTTTCTGGACATGTGCTGATATAGTCATCTGCTTTTGCTTCTTGGACATGTTTAGTGTTTATCTGTGGCCTTAATACTTAATTGAGTATGTATTTTGGTATTTTTTATGCTTTCTGATTGCTTCCAGGTAGATGTGATCAGGATGTGGGATTCCCTTTTCACTTTTCTTATTACTTAACTCAGAGTAACTTTCACAGGTGTCGTCTGCCTCCCTGGTATATGGCACTTGGTATTGGTTCTTGCCTGGATTTTGGTGTTTTATAGCATGTGATTATAGCTTGACTATATGGCAGCAGTTACTGACTCTTCTTGGGTAATATAGGGAAAGAAAGAGTCCCCCAAAGGTAGAAGGGGGAGCATAAACAGCAACAGCAAAAATAACAAGAAAAAAAACAAGCCAAAACAAAAAAAGAACAACAATGGAAAACACTAGACTGGATACTGTAGTCTATAATCACAGAAAAGGGAGAGGAGGGTGAGAAGAAAAGAAAAGAAAAAAAATCTGTAGCCTAATATGAGTATGACTTTAATGTCCTCTTTTAGCTCCTTACCTTCAAAGCTCTCTTAGATTTCATGCCACTGTTGGTTGTTATGCTGTACCTCAGGATTTAATTTAGTTTTCAGCCTGTTTTGTTTTGAAACTCTCTTTCCCTCTCCAAACTCCTTGTTGTGGCTTTTTCCATATTTGAAAAAAAACAAACATTTCAGGGCTGGCTCTTGGGCTGAGGGTATCTGTGTGCATGCATGGCAGAAGAACCCACCAGTGGTGAGGTTGGGGGGTGTTCACTTGCTCAGGCACCCCCTCTAGTCACCAGAATGGAGGTACGCAAACAGTGGGGGACAATGTACAGATACCCAAAAAACAAAATCAGAACAAATAACAACAGACAAAGTGTATTGTCCACCTTTGCTCTGAGGTTCCTGTGGTGTTTTTCTGTGGTGTGTCTGCTCCCCCCTTGGTCTTGCCATTTGGTCTGGCCCAAGTTGTCAGTTCCGGGATGCTGAGCCTCACAGATTCAAAAGTACACGATTTCATACTTCCGCTTCAAGTTTCACTAGTTATAAGCCTTGAAACTTTTAAAATATTCTTACCTATGTGGTTCTAAATTTTGGAGCTCTGCCCTGAATCTGAATTGCCTGGTATTCTGTGGTATTGCTGATGGTGAACCTCACTGTACCTCCACCCTAGCTGCCATCAAGCCCCCTATATATCTTTAAGATAGGAAAAGGCTTCACCTTTCTTTCTCAGAAAGGCTGGTGGGTATGAACTTGATCTTGCTATTAGCAGTCCAGTGCTTATCACCAGGGATCCTTGTTCAAGACTACAATTATGTATATCTAGCTTTATTCACCCTTTCCTAACCAGGTGACTTACCTTTACATTTCAAAGAGCTGCAAACTGATACTGATATTATCTACAATCATTCATTAGCCCCTGCCTTTCCTTTATTATCTAGTTATATGTTGTTGTTGTTAAGTGCCCAGTGGTTCCACTCATAGTGACTTTGTACATAGTTTCTGTGGAGCTAGATGATGAGTTTGAACTGCCAACCTGTAGTTGAGGCTGGCCTCAGTTGAAGTCGACCAAGACTCCATCTAGTATATCTTAAACTGAATGATTGGCATGCTTTGCATTTTTATTTAGTGCTGTCCAGCTAACCAAAATAAACCCCAAACAAACCAAAACCACGCTGTAGGGCAGAAGAGAACTGCTTCTTTAGATTTCTTCATTCCAGAAGCCAAAAGCGCTCCCATGCAGTGCTTGGGGAGTTAGAACCACAGATCTTGAGATTAGCAACCCATTGCTTAACCCAAGACTCCCGTAGGGTCCTCAGTGCCCAGTTAGAGCTGGAATTGTTGTTGTTAGGTGCCATCAAGTTGGTTCTGATTCAGAGTCACCCTTTATAGGGCTTCCAAGGCTGTAAATCTTTATGGGAACAGAAAGCCTAATCTTTCTTCAGTAGTTGGATTTGAACTGCTGACTTTGTGGTTAGCAGTCCAATGCCTATCCTTCAGTGCCACCAGCACTCCTAAAGCTGCATTATTTCTCAAAAAAAAATTCAATTTTTCCACTCCTGATAGTCTTGATGTGGTGCTATAGGGTAAACACTGGACCTCAAGGTCAGTTTCAACCACAAGGTTGGTGCTTAAAACCCACTAGTTGCTCCTCAGAAACCCTATACAAAGTTGCTATGAGTTAGAACCAGCTCATCGGCAGTTAACAACAATAGTATATAAGATCTTCTTCTTTGACCATGCACACCCCTCTAATTAATTGTGCATAGCTGTCCAATGCTTTTTCTAGGACACTTTGCTGACCCCGTCACTTGTTCTCCATATTGTGTATATGGGGAAAATAGTATTTTAATGACAGAATAGGTCAGCTCTGCTTGGCTAAGTTTCTTTATATAAACCAATCAATTAACTATTTGTGTTGCTTGTGGTTGGTGGTCGTGGGTATGTGCTGTGGAGTCGGTTCCGACTCATAGCGACCCTGTACAGGGTTTCTGAGGCTGTAAATCTTTACAGGAGCAGAAAGTCTCATCTTTCTCCCATGGAACAGCTGGTAGTTT
>NW_006408521.1:14543286-14552925 GCF_000296735.1 Chrysochloris asiatica
CCAGCCGCTCCGCGGGAGAAAGATGAGGCTTTCTACTCCCGTAAAGATTTACACCCTCGGAAACCCTGTACAGGGTCGCTATGGGTCAAAACTGACTCAACGGCACTTAACAACAACAACATTATATATATATATATGGAGCTCTGGTTGCATAGTGGTTACGAATTGGGCTGCTAACCTCAGGTTCAGCAGTTCAAAACTGCCAGCTGTTCCGCAGGAGAAAGATGAGGCTTTTTGCTCCTGTAAAGATTTACAGCCTCGAAAAACCTGAACAGGGTCGCTATGAGTCAGAACCGACTCCACAGCACATAACAACAACAACAAATATATATATATAATTATATATGTTTTGTTGTTTTTGTTGTTTAGGGCCACTGAGTCAGTTTCGACCCATATCAACTCTGTGTAGGGTTTCCAAAGAGCAGCTGCTGAGCTTGCATCACTGACCTTGTAGTTCAAACTGACTTTGTAGTCCAGTGTATTAGCCCACAGTGCCATACCAGGAGAGAGAAAAGATTTGTATTGAGTTAAGTTGTGGTCAGATATCAGGCTAAAGTCTTCTTCTGACTCAGGTAGCTGCAGGGACTAATAATCTCAAGATAGACAGGTTGGATGGCAGGCTTCTGGCTACAGAGGCAAATGAGTCCAAGTTTGGCGCTAAAATGGCAGGGTACTGATGACTCCCAGGATCTGCAGGCAAACAGCAGGTCAGTGACTTGGGTCCACAGAACTGGAGGTCAGATTACAAGCATGATGCAGCATCTAGACTCTGGAAAAGGTAAGCAAACATTGCCTTATACTAGATGCATGCCAGACCCCAAGGAAACTTCCTTTCAATTGACTGGCTGTTCATAGCAGATCTCATCATGGGATTGTTGTTGGTTGTTAAGTGCCATTGAGTTGTGCCTGATGAATTTGAACCACCAACCTTGTGGTCCAATGCTTTATCCCACAGTACACCACACCAGGACTCCCATCATGGGATTGATGCATTTTAATTTCCAAACCACTGGGAATCCTGACCCAGTAAAGTTGACACAAAAACTTAACATTGATGAAGATCAAAGATTATAGCCTTCACTATGGATTATACTTCAAAATAAAGAAAACAAAAATTCTCACAACTGGACCAACAAACAACATCATAATAAATGGAGAAAAGACTGAAGCTATGAAGGGTTTAATTTTACTTGGATCCAAAATCAACCTCCATGGAAAGAAGCAGTCGAGAAATCACATCTTGTATTGCATTGGACAAATCTTATGTAAAAGACCTCTTTAAACGGTTCAAAAACAAAGATGTCACTTTGAGGGTTAAGGTGTACCTGACCTAAACCCTGATAGTTTTGGTCGCATCACATATATAGCTCCTGGTGTGGTGCTGTAGGATCAGCACTGGACTGCAAACCACAGGGTCAGGAGTTCAAGCCCACCAGCTGCTCTTGGCAAGCCTATACAACATCACTATGAGCCAGAACTGACTCGATAGCATTTAAAAACAACAACAATATTTATAAATATGTGTCTTAGAAGAAGTGCAGCCAGAATGCTCCTTGGAAGGAAGGATGGCAAGATTTTGTCTCACATACTTAGGGCATGTTATCAGGAGGGACTAGTTCATGGAAAAGAACATCATGCTTAGCAAAGTAGAGTGTCAGAGAGAAAGAGGAAGACCCTCAATGAAACGAACTGACCGAGTGGCTGCAAAAGTGGGCTCAAACATGACAATCATTGTGAGGATGGGACAAGACCTGCCACGGGCAGTGTTTTGATCTGCTGTGTACAGGATTGCTGTGAGACGGAACCAACTTGGTGACACCTAACAACAACAACAACAACAACATAGGCATGTGAAAGCTGGAGAATGAATAAGGAAGACCAAAGAAGAATTGATGCCTTTGAAATTATTGTACTGGTAAAGAATGCTGAATGTACCAGGAGCTATCCTGGTGTGTAAGAAATTCTGGTAGTGTAGTGGTTATGAGTTAGGCTGCTAATTTCATGGTCAGCAGTTTGAAACTACCTGCGGTTTCATGGGAGAAAGATGAGGCTTTCTGCTTCCATAAAGATTTACAGTCTCAGAAACTCTATTCGGATGGGGTCACTATGAGTTGGAACTGACTCCTTGGCATATAACCACCATCACCACCATCCTTGTGTGCTTCTTGGAAAACCTATACAGGGGCACTATGAGTCAGAATCAACTCAGTGGCATGTAACAACAAAAACAAATCCTGGTGTGGCACTGTAGGATAAACACTGGAGCGTTAAGCACAAGGTAAGAGGTTTAAACCCATCAGATGTTCCTTTGAAGCCCTATATGGGGTGGCTATGAGTAGGAACTGACTTGATGGCTCTTAATATCCTCAGAATGAAAAGCCTTCGTGGCATAGTGGGTTACGAGTTGGACAGTTAACCAAAATGTCAGCAGTTCCAATCTAATAGCTGCTCCATAAAAGAAGGATGAGGCTTTCGGATCCCATAAAGATTTACAACCTCAGAAACTCTAGACAGGGTTGCTGTGTGTCAGAACCAACTTGGCACACAGCAGCAGCAGCACCATAGGAATGAACAAATCTGTTTTGGAAGAAGTACAGCAAGAATGCTATTGAGTGAGAAGTGAGGATGACAAGAATTCATTTCACGTACTTTGGACGTGTCATCAGAAGGGATCAGTAGCTCAAGAAGAGCATCAGACATGGTAAAATAGCCACCAGTCCCCTGCCATTGGATTTCTAAGACTGTAAATTTTTACTGGACCAAACAGCCTCATTTTTCTCCTGCCAAACAATTTGAGTTTCAGTCATCACCTTGTAATTAGCAGCTCAACACTTATCCCTCAGAACTACCAGAGTTCCTTTGATAAAGTAGAGGGTGAGTGAAAAAGGAAGAGGTGAATTGAAACAGTGACTACAATAATGAACTCAAACATAGCAACCTTTTTGAGGATGGTGCTGAAGTGGTCATAGTTTCCTTCTGTTGTACACAAGACTGCTATGAATCAGGACCAGCTCATTGGCATCTCACAACGATTCAAGGCCTGAGCTCTATGAAGTTTCAGACTGAACAGTAGATTTCATTTCTTACAGATGCAAATGGATCGCTCTTGTAGAAAATAGAATCCTAAAGATTATGCTTTTAATGCCCTGTAGGATATCATCTGGAGTCCTGGTGTGGCACTGTAGCATAAGAACTGGACTACTAGCCACACGATCAGCAGTTCAAACCCACAAGACTCTCCTTGGAAACACTATACAAGATTAATATGGGTAGGAACCAACTCCACAGCACTTAACAACAACAGGATATTACCAATTTTATATCTAACCTCGTATCTTATTCTAACATTTTTTTCTTTAAACCAACGAAAACACAGCAGTTCAGCAATTTCTACATGTACTGCACAGTGACAATCATTATATTGGACAAGTTGTGCAAACATTTGTGCTATCCTTTTCCAGATGATTCCTCCACTATAAACTCACTGCCCATTAAGTTTCTAATCTAACCTTTTGAGTTGCTGTTGTCAATATGTAAATCAAATATTTTTGCATACAAAGTTCCTCAGATGATTAGTATAGGCTTTCCTTTGCTGCTGGGTCCCTCATGAATGAGTTGACCTATCTTCATTCTTTATTTGCCCAAGAGTCTTGCTATTTTCTTACTTTAATATACTCCTGTCTGGTTAATTTCAGATCTGTCCAATGTGTGAGAGCAGCAACAGAAATATGAACTTTAGTCCCATTTCACCCTAATAGGATGGATAGACTCCTGTTTATGACTCAATTCCTAAGTTCTTGGACAATTAAGGGGGTCAGGAATTACCTACCTTTTCCTACCCTTGATAAAGGAGATGGAATGGAGTATTGGTGATGGGGGTGGGGGTTGGGGGGCTCCAGTAATTAATTAAAAAAATTAAAATGACATGATTACACACCAATTTGTGATTAGTTTTTAGGGTTATGGCAATATATTTTTTAATTCTTGAGCTGAAACTTCCATTTTTCTTGTATATCTGACAGTGGCATTTGAAAAAGATCCTTAAAATGCAAAGATGTGTTGTTGTTAGGTGCCATTGAGTCAGTTCTGACTCATAATGACACTGTGAGCAACAGAAGAAAACACTGCCTGATCCTGTACCATCCTCATAATTGTTGCTACATTTGAGCCCATTTCTGCTGCTACTTTGTCAGTCTGTCTTATGGGGCTCTTCCTCTTGTTCACTGACCCACCACTTTACCAAGCAGGATGTCCTTCTCCAGAGACTGGTCCCTCCTGATAACACATCGGAAGACACGAGATACAAAGCCTCACCATCCTGCCTTCTACCGAACATTCTGGCTGTACTTCTTCAAAACTAGATTTGTTTGTTCTTCTGGCAGTCCATGGTACTTTTAATATTCTTCTCCAATAACATAAGTCAAATGCATTTATTCTTCTATGATCTTCCTTATGCATTGTATAACTTGCACATGCCTATGAGACAATTAAAAATACCATGGCCTGGTAAAGATGTAGGTGTGGGGAATAATATCTGGATCTTTTAGGACTCAAACATACACTTGCTGGGAGTTGCTGTTTAGACTTTATGGGTTGTTAACTGCTAGATCGATGGTTAAAACCCACCACTCGCTACTCAAAATCCTTATCAAGGGTCCTTATGAGTCAGAACCAACTCAGTTACACTTAACAACAACAACATGGTTTTAAAAATTCTCAAAAACCCAAGAAAATAAATGTGGCCATCTCTCTTTTTATGTATTGTTTCGCTTGCTCTGAAATTTCGTTGGCAGTTAGGTGCTAAGTCTTGCACTGAAATGGATATGCCCATTATGATGATTGTTTCTAATGTTTATTGAATGTTTCCTGTCACCAGAGAGTTTGCTACTTGCTTACCTCCACTAATGCATTTTGTAATGAAAAGAAATCAAATTATCTAACACTTTTATTCTGTAATAAACACAATGGCAGCTGTTGCAGGTAAGGTTCCCCAGAAGGAAGTCTCTAAGACAGAGTTATGGGCAAGAGTTGAATTAAGGATTGCTCTTGGGTCAAACAGCTTGAAGGAATGAAGGAAGCAGGATGGTTCAGAAATGGGGTGTGAGGCAGTCATAGCAAAGGCCTGTCTTAGGTTTGACCCAAAGAGGGTTTGTGGGTGTCTTGGATGGTCTGCCAGATGTAGCATGGGAAAATGAGACTCATGCAGGAAGGCTCCAAACCAAATAGCATTAAGTATTCACAGGTCCAGATAGGACACAAGCACATGCCTCCATGCAGATCCAAACAGAGGGTTGTGCCCAAGGACAAGGCAGCAACCAATTGGAATTACTTGAGAGGGCTTATGTGTGGCAATATGGTGGGGCATAGGGGTTAGCATGCACTGAAGTCTTCTTGGTTATTTAAAAGTTTTTAGTGTATTCACACAGAAAATGGAGACATGCCTGGAGTCCTAGTGTGGCGCTGCAGGTTAATGTGCTGGACTGCAAGGTCAGTTTGAACTGCAAGGTTGGCGCTTCAAGCTCACCAGGTGCTCCTCAGAAACCCTATACAGCTATGAGTTGGAACTGACTTGATGGCACTTAACAACAAACAACAGTATCACCATTGAGAGACTGGGTTACAAGGTTTCTATCACAGAAAAATGGTTCATGACTGAGGAGTAGGGACTGTAACTTTTGAGAGCCTGTGTGGCAAGATAGGACTGGCCATGTCAGAAGCTAGGTGAAAAGGTGATGAAGAGGAATTAAGGAATGCTGACTCAATGAACTAGACTACAAACGGAATTTATGACAAAGCCTCAGCTGATCTCATAGGTAGATCTGGAGTGGGAATGGTCTGGCAAAATTGTCTCAAATTGGGAAAAATAAACTGGGTTTTTTAATTCCTGGATGCAGGCTGAGGTCCCTCCTACCCACCTGGCCACCCTCACCCCTCTCCGGGAGCTATAACCTTGGACAAGTGATATTCCTCAGCAGACAGCAACTACTAAGAGTAGGACTGCCCATGAGGGGTCAGCTGTCAACATTTTGAGTAGCTGGGGAAAGGGTGATTCAGTGTTAAAAGGAAGGGACTTTGACCAAACTTTGGCTTATGCTGTATTTATAATGCAGGCTACAGTGGGTTACTCATTGGATTGCTAACCTCAAGATCAGCAGTTCTAATCCACCAGCTGCTTTTTGGGAGAAAGATGAGGCCATCTGTTCTCATAAATATTTACAGCTTCAGGAACTCTATAGAGGGTTGCTATGAATTGGAAGCCACTCAATGGCAAACAGCAACTAGAAGCCCTCTTGATGGAATCACAGTCTGTGAGTACACAGTTCAACAAAGTTAAATTAAGACAGTGAAGTGAAGAAACAAAAACAAAAACAAATGCCCGTCGTTGTGTCCATGAGTGTGCAGTCCAAGATTTACTGGAGGCCGTCAGACAGAAAACTTCTTTTTTTCTCGACTTTCATTTGATTTCATTTCCCAAGTGGCATGTGAGGCCTCAGGGTGAATAGCTCTCAATCTTCCCAGAGTTCCAGGAAAGACATTGAGTGTTATAAGTGACAAAAGATTTCTTCTAGTTCTATCTGGAATTGTTCTCTCTCCTTGATACTAGTTTCTTTCCTGTTCTCTGATTACTCTATTATCTCCATACTTTACCTTTGGCAAGAAAACACTGTTGATGCAATAGCTAGCTCTTCTGCTAAAGAAGGCCCATTCTTACTACCAGATGCCACTGAGACAGTTCTGACTCACGGCTCCCTCATGTGTGTCCTAGAAGAACTGTGCTTTGTAGGCTTTCTAATCACTGATTGTTTTTGGCAGTAGATCATCATGTCTTTTTTCTGAGATACCTCTCATTGAATTTGAACCTCTGATCTTTTGGTTAGAAATGGAACATATTAACCATTTATACCTCTCAGAGACTCCAAGAAGGCCTCAAATAAACCAAACCCATATTGTCAAGTCAAATCAGACTCATGGCAACTCCATGTTACAGAGTAGAATTGCTCAGGAGGGTTTTCATGGCTGTGATCTTTACAGTAGTGTATTGTCAGATCTTTCTTCCACAACAACATTGCTTGAATTGGAACCACCAATCTTTAAGTTTCTAAACGAGTACAGACTGTTTGTACCACCCAGGCACTTTCTAGAAAGGCCCAGAGGGTGTTAACAATGTTCTTAGATGTTTCTTGAGGGAGGTGGTAGAGTATAGTTCTGAAGAAATGCCTTCTATGAAGCCTTGAGCAAATTACTTGTCTTCTTTCTGTCTTTCTTTCCTTATAAAACATCTTCTTTATAGGTTGTTATTTGATAAAATAAGATACGGTGTGTCAGAGCACAGGGGGTAGGGTGGTGGGCTTTGCAGCCCAGGGAGCAAGTAAAGCTGAGTAATTTTGGGCAGGAGACTTGCTTGCAGAGTGGGGTGCCTCTAAGCACTTAGTTTGGGGAGCTAGGTTTTGTGACCCATGGAACTAGAGCCAAGTACCTTCAGGTTGAGGCTTATGGTGGAGTGGTGTGTCCTATGGGCATTTATCAGCAACCCTAGAAGACCTTGATTAACATTGCCCAGGCAGAGAGAGAGACCTGTCTGTAGGCATAGCTAAGGAGAGGTTGTACTGACTGAAAGAATTGTGCCCTTAGAGTTTTCTGATCCTGCATTGTAACCTGATAACTACCCTAATTAAACCTATAACTACGTCTGAATTCTGTGTGGCCACTGAAATGAATTACTGAACCTAGCTGAGTAACAGGGTCGTAGAAAGATGGTTTGGTGCCATGTTTTTCGCAACCTCATATTCTGAAATATTATTTCTTCATCATAAATTGAGACTCTCATAGTTTCTTTCCTGAAAATTTCAGTGGTGTTCTCACACTTCATTTACCAGGTTCCACTACTGTCTTCTTTAATTAGACATATAATTTATCAACCACACCAAGTGAAATAGAGATGCTATTAACCATTATATGCAGAAAGCAGGCATCAATGAGTATTTCTCAGGCAAACTGGGGCATATGGTATCTACAGGAACATTTCAAACTGCAGACGTTAAGAATGATGTAGCCAGCATGCATTCTCTGGAAACGAATGGTTAGATGTAAATCATTTAGGAAGAATATGTAGAGATGAGAAGAATTTGTCCCAGAAAAATGTGCTCATGACTACCTACCCCGTTGCCATTGAGCAGATTCTGACTCATAATGACCCTGTTTAGGGTTTCCAAGGCTATAGATCTTATTTAAAAAAAATTTTTTATTGTAAATTATGTGATACTTTACATGGGAGAACATTAGCTTTACATTCATCCTATCGTATATTGTTTCATTGCCATGGTTACAATCCCCTCCATGCATCATCAACCAACCAAAGGGTATACCCTGCAAGTCTGCCCCTCAGTCGTCAGCACACAGCCCATTTCCACTCTGGGTCTAAAGTCCCCAGCTGCTCCATCTTTCCAAGTCATCGTCTCTGCCTCCATCTCTGGCGTCACTGCTTCTCTAGGTAGGGTCCCATACTCCGCTCTTCTCCCTTGATGGTCCCAGGGACCTCCGCTCCTAGACTGCAAAGTCAACCTCTCCCCTCCTTTTGCTACAAAACATCTACCTTTACATTTCCAACCCTCACAATCAATCCTGATAACAATTATTCATTATTGTTTCACAAGAGACCTATCCCCATCTCCTTTCATCAGCCCCGCTCAGACAGATTGGATACTACTCAGTGGAGATTCTACCTTCCTCCACACTCTCTGGATCTAGGCTCCCTCTTGAAAGCTTGTAAGCCAGTCACTTCTTGCCTCTGTAACCCCCCTCCCCCATTTTGGGTAGCCAATGTCCAAGTTGTCCATCCCTGTCTACTCTGTGTATGCTATAAAGATTTGTTCCCTCTTTTGAGCTACTGCATCCATAGGTGTAGGTCAAGTCCATCAATTAGTATCAGATTACTCTTTTGTTCCTCTTCTTTCTTCTAGTTGAGCTCTGATCATCTAGTCATTGAAGCCAGGTCAAGTGGGTATTATCGGCAAGTGTGGGTGTTATTATGCATATGCTTCACTCTCCACTCTAGTCCTCTGTGGCTATGTCACTGACTCTGGGCCCAAGAGTCCCCAGGTCTTGCCACACTGCTGGCCCACCAGGTCTCCACCTGGGTTCACAGGAGCCTATTGAATGTTGTATGGTTTAGCTCACAGCTTCATTGCTGTTTTCCCCTCACTTCCCCTTATTGGTGACAAGCATGGTCACTAATCAGAGCGTGTATTCCCATTCATTGAGTCTTAGTCTTGGAAGGGAGTTTGCCCTGAGAGGACCCGACCACTTACCTTGATGTCTCCTGGATGAGCTACTTGCTTGTTCTTGTAGTAATCAGTCGGACTGCCTATATTGTTTTGTATTTTTCCTGTCGGTCTTTCTTTCAAGAAATATCTTCTCTTCTTCTAGCCACTCCAGGCTGGTCTGCTTGTACTTTCACATGGAAATTTCCCACCTCAGAAGATTCTGGATGGGTTTCAGAATTCCACCTAAGGTCTTATGTAATACAGAGGCTCTGCAGGAATCTTCCTTCACTGGGCACGTTGTAGCCCCATTTTAGGTATTCCAATCAGTTATAGGCAGAAGATGGACTTACAAGCTTTCTATGGTGATATTTCTGGC
>NW_006408521.1:14558435-14570738 GCF_000296735.1 Chrysochloris asiatica
TGTTCACTTGCTCAGGCACCCCCTCTAGTCACCAGAATGGAGGTACGCAAACAGTGGGGGACAATGTACAGATACCCAAAAAACAAAATCAGAACAAATAACAACAGACAAAGTGTATTGTCCACCTTTGCTCTGAGGTTCCTGTGGTGTTTTTCTGTGGTGTGTCTGCTCCCCCCTTGGTCTTGCCATTTGGTCTGGCCCAAGTTGTCAGTTCCGGGATGCTGAGCCTCACAGATTCAAAAGTACACGATTTCATACTTCCGCTTCAAGTTTCACTAGTTATAAGCCTTGAAACTTTTAAAATATTCTTACCTATGTGGTTCTAAATTTTGGAGCTCTGCCCTGAATCTGAATTGCCTGGTATTCTGTGGTATTGCTGATGGTGAACCTCACTGTACCTCCACCCTAGCTGCCATCAAGCCCCCTATATATCTTTAAGATAGGAAAAGGCTTCACCTTTCTTTCTCAGAAAGGCTGGTGGGTATGAACTTGATCTTGCTATTAGCAGTCCAGTGCTTATCACCAGGGATCCTTGTTCAAGACTACAATTATGTATATCTAGCTTTATTCACCCTTTCCTAACCAGGTGACTTACCTTTACATTTCAAAGAGCTGCAAACTGATACTGATATTATCTACAATCATTCATTAGCCCCTGCCTTTCCTTTATTATCTAGTTATATGTTGTTGTTGTTAAGTGCCCAGTGGTTCCACTCATAGTGACTTTGTACATAGTTTCTGTGGAGCTAGATGATGAGTTTGAACTGCCAACCTGTAGTTGAGGCTGGCCTCAGTTGAAGTCGACCAAGACTCCATCTAGTATATCTTAAACTGAATGATTGGCATGCTTTGCATTTTTATTTAGTGCTGTCCAGCTAACCAAAATAAACCCCAAACAAACCAAAACCACGCTGTAGGGCAGAAGAGAACTGCTTCTTTAGATTTCTTCATTCCAGAAGCCAAAAGCGCTCCCATGCAGTGCTTGGGGAGTTAGAACCACAGATCTTGAGATTAGCAACCCATTGCTTAACCCAAGACTCCCGTAGGGTCCTCAGTGCCCAGTTAGAGCTGGAATTGTTGTTGTTAGGTGCCATCAAGTTGGTTCTGATTCAGAGTCACCCTTTATAGGGCTTCCAAGGCTGTAAATCTTTATGGGAACAGAAAGCCTAATCTTTCTTCAGTAGTTGGATTTGAACTGCTGACTTTGTGGTTAGCAGTCCAATGCCTATCCTTCAGTGCCACCAGCACTCCTAAAGCTGCATTATTTCTCAAAAAAAAATTCAATTTTTCCACTCCTGATAGTCTTGATGTGGTGCTATAGGGTAAACACTGGACCTCAAGGTCAGTTTCAACCACAAGGTTGGTGCTTAAAACCCACTAGTTGCTCCTCAGAAACCCTATACAAAGTTGCTATGAGTTAGAACCAGCTCATCGGCAGTTAACAACAATAGTATATAAGATCTTCTTCTTTGACCATGCACACCCCTCTAATTAATTGTGCATAGCTGTCCAATGCTTTTTCTAGGACACTTTGCTGACCCCGTCACTTGTTCTCCATATTGTGTATATGGGGAAAATAGTATTTTAATGACAGAATAGGTCAGCTCTGCTTGGCTAAGTTTCTTTATATAAACCAATCAATTAACTATTTGTGTTGCTTGTGGTTGGTGGTCGTGGGTATGTGCTGTGGAGTCGGTTCCGACTCATAGCGACCCTGTACAGGGTTTCTGAGGCTGTAAATCTTTACAGGAGCAGAAAGTCTCATCTTTCTCCCATGGAACAGCTGGTAGTTTCGAACTGCTGACCTTGCAGCTCGCAGCCTGATTTGTAACCACTACGTTACCAGAGCTCCTCTGTGTTGCTTGTAGTTTGGTGTAAATTTTAATACATCAGAGTTTTCTCAGGGTTGGATCACTTTTGAGTATTATAAAAATGTTTAGATTTGTTGATTTGAGGAGTCCCTGGAATATGCTGACCTAATAAAGGTATCACCTGAGAGAGTTCTGTCAACCCAAGCAGCCAGTACCCAATACCACCACACAGCTTCAACCTGGACAGTCAGCACTCAATGTCTGTCAAATCAGAGGCCAAACAAAATGGATAAACAGAGTACAAAGTGCTCAGTGATGCTCACTAGATATATCATTGATGCCCACAAATCTTTTTGTAATTAAGGGAAAGTATAAAACTTTTTTTTTTTTTTTATTGGATAGGAATTAATTTACTTTTCATTCTCTGAAGAAAAGGGTCCTTTCTCACAATTTTCCCTAAGGAAATCAGCTATTCTTATAAGTGATATTTACAAACTTTCTTAAAATTTGTATTACACAAAAATACACATATATTGCAGAAGAATTTGAAAACGCAAACTAGCAAAAGGATATGAAAAAGCACCCATCTACCTACCTTGTACATAAAATGCCATTAATTGTTGTGTATATTCTTCAGAAGTTTTTTATATGAGTGAACGTATGAGCACTAAGCCTGCTGAAATGGACCTTGTTTTGTTCCCTTAATAATAACTAGTGCAGTGCACTTCAATAATGCATATCTGTATCATTATTTGTAACAACTGTTCAGTGTTCCATTAGATGTTTGCTTCATACTCCATTTAACAACTCCCCCCCCCTTTTTAATGATATTTAGAAAGCTTCTAACTTAATAAAATGTTTACTGAATATCCTGTATATAACTCTTTTCCCATTTTGATTATTTCTTTAGGATTAATTTTACATGCAAATTTGCTGAGTTGATTTTAGACTTTTGAGTTATCTTACCAACTTGATGAGTTTTTCATTTCCATGCATGTTGTTGAGTTTCACAGAAGCATGCCTGGACAATTTTACTGATGGAGTTGCAGATTCCTTGGTTGCTTACTAGAAAATGACAAGTTTTAAACTTAGAGAGTTGCATATTTTAAATACTCTATTAAAATCCTTTTACAGGAAAGCTGAAATGGAACATGAACCAGAGAACTTTTTCACAGAAAAGTGAAATACTATTATCATTTTTTCCTCAAAAGTATTGTAATTCCTTCTACAACACTGGCTTATTGCAACAACAAAAAAAAACAAACAAAAAAAGAAGTTTCACCTCTTTTCTATAGTTTATCTGCTCATGTGGATTCACTGTAATTCGCCAAGGCACATGGAGAAACCCTGGTGTGGTGCTGTGGGTTAATGCTTTACATGCAAAGTAGATTTGAACTGCATGGTCAGAGGTTCAAGCTCAACAGCCACTCCTTGGAAACCCTCTACAGAGTTGCTATGGCTCAGAACTGACTCGCTGACACTTAACAACAACAACAACACTGCACATGGAATTCACTGTCTTTAGGACACTGATTTTTGTTTCTACACTAAAATAATTGCAAAAAACTTATTATCATTGTTTAGGAATATGGGTGCCTTCCACTTTCAAATACCTGCTGCTTTAATTCTGTTTGTTTTATTGTACTGGAACGTATATTTTTAACTCGGCAGTCACAGACTTCAGTCACACAAGTTCTTCTTTTATCTAACTTTATTAATTAAAGGAGTTACTTCTAAAATTTCACTTCATAGAAGATTTATGGTAGTAAAAATTATTGGGAAACCATTGGGAAGTGACACAATGCTAATACAAAATTGTTGCTCAAAATTATCAGTAAAAAGACTTCAAACTAAAAAAATTATTCCAGTATAGAATATAGGAGTCCTGGGGTGGCGCTATAAGCCAGCACTGGACTGAAAGTTCAGTTTGAATCACAAGGGTGGCAGTTCAAACTCACCAGATGCTAATCAGAAACCCTATACAGGGTTGCTATGAGTCAGAACCAACTTGATGACACTTAAGAACAACCACAACAATATGTCATATAATTTTATTTTTTTGGTAAATAAAATAAATAAATGCAGCATCTAAATATGGCAAATGTTTGAAAGAATCATAAAAAATAACTTATTTGGTAAGTTTTGTCTTAAATAAATATTAATTTTTAAAAAGTTCTATCAATAGAGGCAAAAAGAATATGACTGAAAATAGGTTGACTTTTAAAAAAATTTCCACATGAAGACAATTTAAATTAAGAATACCTTCCACTTAGCAGAATTTTCTCTTTACTTACTTGATTTCCCAACACCTGTATAAAGGCTATCTGCTCAATTCAAATGCTACAAACAAGAGTCAAGGAAAATATTGACAATTTCTAATTTATTAAACATAAAATGCATTTTTTCAGAATGATTAAGGCAATTTTGTAAAACTATATTGAAAAAATATTTTGAAAAATATCAGGTGACATGATATGAGAAAGAGAGAGATGGCTAAAGAAATGGAATGGCATACAGGACTTTGTGCCATTTCCTGTAGAATAAAAGCCCAAGTCATTGTGACCATTGCCAGATTCTCCCAATGTGCTGCTTGACTCCTCTTTCCTGTGTAGCCTCTTCTCCTGACCCCCTCTCTTTGCTCACTCCGCTCCAGGCACATTTCCCATTTTATATCCTAGCTGTTATTCCAAGTCACCACGCTGTCAATAATTGAAATTGGTGGTTTAGGTCACAAAACCAGAAAATATCTCTCAAGTCTCAGTGTTCTGAAGATGCCTGGACTACTCTTCTGCTAATTAACCCATGATCCATTGCTGCTGTGCTCATTCTGACTCACAGCAACCCTACAGGATAGAGTAGAACTGCTCCCGAGAGTTTCCAAGGCTGTAATTTTTATGGAAGAAAACTGCCACATCCTTTTGCTGTTCAGCACCTAGTGGATTTGAACTAACTACCTTTTGGTTAGCAGCTGGGTATGTAACCTTCTTGCCACCAAAGCTCCTTGTACTGCTAATAACTGGTAACAAAATGCTTTCTTACTCATTTTAATTGGTTTGCACCGTATGAAATTGCCAAATACTGACAATATATTAAAGAGAAAGTAATTAGATTCATTCCCCAAATAGTATATCCTTAATCCCTCTAAAATAAATTGATGGTGTCAAGCAAAATCAAAGAGAATGCAATGCAATAAGAAGATACAGACTCTGAAAAGAAATATTTATGTATCACCACAGGAAGATGCATCTGTTTGTTTGTTTGCTGACAGGTGTTGTTAAATCCACAGGCGTACTGTAATTAACCCCAGTTACCAAGGGGCTAATTATCTAGTCTAGTTTCCATCAACTTTATCTTTCCTTAAACAAGAGGTTTAAATGGCTTCCTCTTCTCATCTCTTTCCATGTTTCTTTGATACCTTGTGCCTGCCTCCAATCACTGTTGCTTTCACAAAAGTTACTGTTGTGTGGATTGCAACCCTAATATGACAGAGTAGAACGCCCCATAGGGTTTCCTAGCCTGTAATGTTTACAGGGGAGTCCTGATGTGGTGCTGTAGGATAAATACTCAACCACAAGGTCAGTTTGAACTGCAAGGTCAGCAGTTCAAACTCACCAACCACTTCTTGGAAATCCTATACCGGATCACTGTGAGTCAGAACCAACTTGATAGCGCCTATCAACAACAACAACATTTACAGAACAGATTGTCGGATCTTTCTTTCTGCACCTAAGTTGATGGGTCTCAACCATAGACCTATCAGGAGGCAGTCCAGTGTTTAACCATTGTTTTACCAGGACTCTCCCAAAATTTACTAATAATCTGTTAATTGCTAAACTAAATAGCATTTTCTTGGTTTTCACCAGTTAAAACAAAATTACTTTTAATAATTTAATAGTTGACCACTCAACAAACACCCTATTTTATGTTTCCTACAGTCCTGCAAGGATTCCTGGGTGACACAAATGGTTAGGCGCTTTACTACTAGAAGAAAGGTGAACAGTTTAAACCCACCCAGAAGTTCTTTATAATATAGGTCTGCTGTTCTGCTTCCAAAAGATCACAGCTTTGAAAACCCAATGGAGTAGCTCTACTCTGTACACACGGTGGTGCCATAACTGGAATAGACTCAACAGCAACTGATTAAAACAAGCAGTCTAGTAACCCTCTAGTCTCTCTCTCTGGTTGTTATGAGTCGACTCAATGGCACTTAACAACAATCCTTAGCTTTATGTTCACTTCACTCACTTCTCATGGGAGCGCCTTTGCCCTTATGATTTGTCAGATCTGTAGAATGGACGACCTAATCTGTAACTGCAATACTACCTCTAACTTGCTCTTCTATGGCACATTATGATCACTTATTGGACATACATGCATTTCAACTACCACTATGCTCTCAAAATAGAGGCCTGGTATGGCGCTGTAGGATAAGCCCTGGACTGCTAACCACAAGTTGGTGGTTCAAACCCACTAGTCATTCCTTGGAAATCCTATACAGGGTTGTTATGAGTCAGAACTGACTCCATGGCACTTAACAACAACAGCAACATGCTCTCAATATCAATATAGCCAAAATCAAATCCTAGAGCAATGCCCTTTCCTAATGATCTCATTTATGTCTTGGGGATTATTTCAGTCTTCCAGGCAGCAATATTTCAATACAAAAGAAAAATTTAATGCACAGAAACTTGGAGACGTTTTCTTTGCACATCTAAAGAAGTTTCTGTTTTTAGCATTTTGCTGCCTTCAGTGTGCACACCCATGCCCCCACGTTGTTGTGACCCAGCAACATCCTTAAATTTCTCATTCTCCATATGCATCCTATAGTCCGTATGCTTTCCAACAAACTATTCCCTTTACTTGGATTCCGTTCAACTGAGATCCAGTAACAAAATCTAACTATTGCTTAAGGCCTAGCTCAAATCTTTTTTTTTTTGGGGGGGGGTAAGTTTTTATTGTGAACTGAGTGATAGTTTACATGTGAGAACATTGGCTTTACACCATCGCTTCATTGCAATAATTACAATCTCCTCCGTGCATCACTATTCAACAGTATTTGCTTCCATTTCTTGTTTTGTTTTGTTTTTTTTCCAGCTCAAATCTTATTCAGAGCTTCCAGTTGTAATTCCTTTCACATGACTCTCAAGCTAACTCCATTTGTACTTAAAAGTCTGTGGAGGTTAGAGAAGGTGTCCTGATGTCCCAATGGCTTAGAGCTCAATTGCCAATGGAAAGGCTGGTGGTTGCAACTCACCAACTTGCTTTGGGATCAATACCTGGGAATTTGCTTCTATAAAGATTGTTGTTGTTGTTAAGTGCTACACAGTTGGTTCCAACACATAGTGACCCTGTATAAGGTTTTCAAGGAGTGCTTGGTAGGTTTGAACCACTGATCTTGAGGTTAGCAGTTTTGTGTTTATCCTACAATACCACACCAGACAAGATAATGCTCTGGAATAGTTCTGCTCAGTCATGTAAGGTTTCTGTGTGGTGGAATTGACTCAGTGGCATCCAACGGCAGCACTAGTAGTTAGAGATATTTCTATACATGTCTTTCTCTACAGCCAGGTGGTGAGTCTCCAGAGAGTTGAAGCCAGGTCTCATCCTTGTGGCTTTTTAAGCCCTCACAGTTCACAGCTAATATTCATTAAATGTTTTAATTGAATGGAATGGTGTCTCTCAGGCATAAGGCTATAGAGTAATCAGACTGATTCTTGCTAAAGCATTTTGGAACCTTTTTCCCATTATAATCTGCAATTAAATGTTAATGAAGAATCATTGAAAAAAATTAAAATGCATAAAGCTTAGCTAATAATATAAGAGAGATGGCAGCCTAGCTAAAGACACAGGCACACATTCACATCATGTTAGCTAGTCTTTTAACATCTGTCCCCTGAATTTCTGGACACATAGAAATTGAAGAAAGCTACCAAGGTGGTAACTTAAGAGTGTCTGGCCAATCTGACAACCTTAGTTAGAACAAATATCTACTGCCAGCGTCTGCCAAGATACTTGTTCAGTCTTCCAGATCGCTCGCAGGAGAAGTGTAAGTCGTGTCTTAGCTGTCATTATGAAAGGCATTTCTGATGAATGTGCCAAGCCCAGGATTCTGAGGAGGAATTCTCTGCTACTGTTCTCTGCAGGGCTGGCCTCAAGCTAACTGTGGTGTCAATTGCTCTTCCCATCCTTTATCTCAGGTCCATTTTTATACGGCCTCTCCTCCATCTCTCGCCTCAAATTTAGGCTACATAACCTTTCTCATCAAAAGTTGGAAATGGGTTGGGATGAGGGAGGAAAAATTGCTAATTTTTAAATCAAAATAATAAAGGTACATTTTAAGTCAAAGCTTATTTCAAGGCTAATAATAAAAAAGAAAAAAAAAAACAGTCACTTTCCTCTTTTTCTTCCTCCTCATCTCGTATTTGTGTCACCCAGACACAATCATTTTCACTTTTGGGCATTTACCTATTTTAACATCTTTGGGCACTTACCTCTATATCTCTAAATTATCTGCTTATGTTTCCATTTATTTTTGTTTCTAGACTAAACATTACCAACTGTCTTTCTGGTATAACATGAGGAAAGTTATGTGCCAGGGTTGTATCCTTTCACCACACTTGTTTAATCTGTATGTTGAACAAACAACCCAAGAAACTGGATTATATGAAGAAGAATGTGGCATCAGGATTGGAGGAAGACTCATTAACAACCTGTGATATGCAGGTGATACAACTTTGTTTGCTGAAAGGTAAAAGGATTTGTCCTGGCTAGCCAGGTATGGTATGGTCATCTTGAACTTTTGTGGGCAGTTTTGAAGGCAAGAGGGTTGTAGGTGGCGCAGATGTATACTGCTTATTGATGGACAGAAATATGCAAGATTTTTTCTTGTATCCCACATTACTTTGGTGACCCTTCCAGTTTATACTTCCAGGGAAGTTCCTGTCCTGAAAGCAGTTGGAGCCACATCAAATAGAGTGGGAATTAGCAGCACCAACCCCGCCACCTGGAATCAGGTATGGCCTGCTCTAGACCTGTAGTGCTCATTCTGGTCAGCCCTGGACTAGCAAGACCTCTTGGCCTTGGCTGCTCGTAATACAAATTGTTGTTGTTGTTGTTAAGTGCCCTGGAGTCGGTTCCGACTCATAGCGACCCTGTACAGGGTTTCTGAGGTTGTAAATCTTTATGGGAGCAGAAAGCCTCATCTTTCTCCCGTGGAACAGCTGGTAGTTTCGAACTGCTAACCGTGAGATTCACAGCCCGACTCGTAACCACTACGCTACCAGAGCTCCTTCTTACAAAATACAATACCATAAAGTGGAATCAGCAGACAATTTCTGTTCACATGAAGAAACAAGACAGAGTGGCTCAAACAAGTAACAAAGAGCAGAGCTAGAAAACATTTTTGACAGAAAAAAAGGCATTGAAATTACCTGGAAATGAATTCTAGAGGATATTTAGGTACCACCAAATGATTAACAGAAAGGTTGAGGAAAACATGGAAGAATTCAAGAAAACACCACAGGAACAAACAAACAAAATAGATAAAGGATTAGAGAGAATACAAAACCTGCAAATAGAAATCTAGATGATTAATACTAAGATTTCAAAAATGGAAACTGCATTGTAGTGTTGTTTGTATTTGTATTAAGTTAATTTGTATTAAGTTGGTGTATTCTTAAGCACTCACCAACTGTCTCCTGATGGGTGTGATTAGGGGATGAGATTATGTACTGTGCTCTGTTCACTGCTCATGCAGTTCAATTAAGGATGGGTTTGGCTGATGTTGGTTGTTGTCATATATGGATGGGGCTGTTATGTATAGTTTAATAGTCACCCAAAAGGTTAAATCATAAATCTAACCAGAGAAATACAAGTACTGTACAAAGAAACCTATAAAACACTACTATGAGAAACCAAAAGAGACTTACAAAAATGGAAGAGTATACCATGCTCGTGGATAGGAAGACAACATTGTGAATATGTCAACATTATCCAGGTAAGAAGCCCTGGTGTGGCACTGTGGGTTACTGGACTGGATTGCAAAGTCACTTTGAATCATAAGGTCGGCAGTTCAAGCTCACTAGCTGTTCCTCAGAAACCCTATACAGGGTTGCTAGGGGTCAGAATGGACTCGACAGCACTTAATAACTACAAACCCAAGATAAACTATATATATAAGGTAATCCCAATCAAGATTCCAATGTCATTCTTTAAAGAGATGAAAAACTGATCACTAACTTTATATGGAAAGGGAAGAGACCTCAGATAAGCAAAGCAGTGCTTAGAAAGAAAAACAAAGCTGGAGGCCTCTAACTCTCTGAATTCAAAATCAACTACAGAGTCACAGTGGTCAAAATACATAGATCAGTGGAACAGAATTGAGAACTCAGAAGTAAATCCATCCACAGTTAGCTAATCTTTGACAAAGGACCAAGACACATTAAATGGAGAAGAGATAGTCTCTTCAACAATTGGTGCTGGCAAAACTAGAAATCCATTTGCAGAAGAATGAAACAAGACCCATATCTCACACCATGTATAAAAACAAACTCGATGTAGGTTAAAGACCTATGTAAAACCAAGAACTATAAACATTATCAATGCAAAAATAAGGACTAACTTAGGGGCTCTAATACACGGTATAAATACACTGTCAAACATAACTAAAAAGACACAAACAGCAGAAAACTAAATAGATGTCTTTTGTTTCTCATACTTTGAACTTATTATCAGGAGGTACCAGCTCCTGGAGAAGGACATAATTCTTGGTAAAGTAGATGTCAGCTAAAAAGAGTAAGACCCTAATGTCATGGATTGACACAGTGGCAGCAGCTATGGTTTGAAATACAACAATTGTGAGGATGGAGCAGGAGCATGCAGTGTTTCATTTTGTTGTGGAGAGGGTAGCTATGAGTCAGAACTGCCTCGATGGCACTTAACAACATTGCCCTTCTATGACCAAGAAAGAGCTAGAATTTCATAAATTGAAAACACACATAAAACACACAATCACTTGTGCTAAACCCCAAATATGGCTAGATCACAATTGAGGTAAACATTTTTATACAATTATAACAATATAGGGGAGCATGGAGGTTCCATACAATAAGCACTGCTCTGTGAACCACAAGGTACCCGGTTCTAGCACACCAGTCACTCTGAGGGAGAAAGATGAGGCTTTCTGCTCCCTTGAAGATTTAGCCTTGGAAACCCTACACAGGGTCACTATGAGTTGGAACTGACCCAAAGGCACTTAACAGCAAACAACATAACAATATAAGTACTATTCTCAGTTAAGTCATATTATCATGTATATAAGTATATTTTATTTCTTGTTCAACTTTTTTTCTAGGTTAATAACTGCTGTATTTTTTATAACTTATTTTTATTGAGAATATACACAACAGCGCATACACTAATTCAACAATTTCTACATTACAATTCAATGACATTGATTATATTCATCAAATTATGTAATGATTCTCATCTTCCCTTTCTGTGTTGCTCCTCCCGCATTAGAGTGCCCTCTAAGTTTCCTATCAAATCTTTCACGTTGTTGTCATCAACTTGATCCTATACAGATAGATTTAAAAAGAGCTCAGTGCTCAAAACAGAGATTGTTTACTAGAGAAACTAAACTGTTGTTTGGTTTTGAGAAGACTTCAGGGGAAAATTTCCATTTAAGGTTTAAAGATGATCTCAGGGTAATGGTTTCAAGGCTTTAACCAGCTTCCCTTGCTCCAAAAAGTCTGGTTCTGTAAGAATTTGAAATTATGTTCTGTACTTTCAGGCTTATTCTATAGAATCTTAGATCTATTTACTACAACAACAACAACAAAAGAGTAGATTTGTTTGTTGTTGTTGTTAATTGTCGTTCAGTCGGTTTCTGAAGAGTAGCTGGTGGGTTTGAATGTTGACCTTGTGATTCACAGTCCAGTGCTGATCCTACAGCACTACACCAGGACTCTCTGAGGCTTTTTATGTACATCCAAATACTTCAGGGGATTTGGTTTCTTAGTTTGAAGGTTGAGGGTCACAGTTAATTGGCCTAATAATATGTTCAGTGTTTTAGTTGCATAGTTACCTGGAGTTTTAAAAGGTTTCAGGCAGCCTTTTGAAGTACAACAATTGTTCTCTATTCACCTGGAGACCCAGAGGAAGGAGGAGAGTCAGGGAAAGGAGGAGGAAATGCAGTATGTGGCTAATTGTCTCCATGAACAATTGCCTTCTTTGGCATGAGGTTAGAAGAATTGGAGGAATGCCTCACTTTTTAAAATGTTTTATTTTGAATCATGTGATAGTTTACATGGGAGAACATTAGTTTTACATTCATCCTGTCGTATATTGTTTCATTGTCATGGTTACAATCCCCTTCATGCATCATCAGCCAACCAAAGGTTATATCTTACAAGCCTGTCTCTCCCCCCACCCCCCCGCCCCCCACACTCCCCACTAGACATCAGCACAGAGCTCCTCTCCCTCTCTGGGTCTA
>NW_006408521.1:14570838-14572137 GCF_000296735.1 Chrysochloris asiatica
GTTGTAGCCCCATTTTAGGTATTCCAATCAGTTATAGGCAGAAGATGGACTTACAAGCTTTCTATGGTGATATTTCTGGCTATTCCTTTCTCTCCCACTCAAATGTCTATTTTATAATGGTATGCCAGGGAAACCAAGATTCAAAAGACAGCTGAGCATCTTAACATTATTTCCCCTCTTTTGCCCATTTCAACCATGGCTCAATCTCTGTATCCCAGAGTCCTGTTGTTCCAAGGTTGTGCATACATCATTATGCACTTAGACCATGCAAACCTGCCTAATTTTTTTCCTGTCCATTTTGTTCTTCTATTCTGCTCCCCCTTCTTGTGTATAGCCCGCCTCCCTGGCACCCAAACTATCCTGTGTCTATTCCCTACCCTATGCTCTACCTTCCCTTCCCTCCCCTCACCTCACCAAACACATAATCAAGGAATGGATGTTGGATTTTGTCAAATGCCTTTTCTGCATCAATCGATATGATCATGTGGTTCTTTTTTTTTTTCTTATTTATGTAGGTGGATTACGTTGATCGTTTTTCTAATGTTGAACCATCCTTGCATCGCTGATATGAATCCCACTTGATCATGATGTATTATCTTTTTGATGTTCTGCTGGATTCTGTTGGGCAAGATTTCGTTGAAAATTTTTGCATCTATGTTCATGAGGGATATTGGTCTACAATTTTCTTTCTTAGTGACATATTTGCCTGGTTTTGGCGTGAGGATTATGCTTGCTTCATAAACTGTATTAGGAAGCTTTCCATCCTCCTCTATATTCTGGAATAATTTGAGTAGAATTGGTGACAGTTCTTCCCTGAATGTCTGGTAGAAGTCACCAGTGAAGACACCTGGCCTGAACTTCTTTTGGTTGGGAGTTTTTTGATAACCTGATCAATTTCTTCTTTTGTTATGGGTCTGTTCATGTTTTCTACTAAACTGTGTGTAAGTTTAGGTAGGTCGTGTTTTTGTAGAAATGTACCCATCTAAGTTTTCAAATTTGTTGGAGTGCAACTTTTCATAGTGTTCTGTTATTATCCTTTTGATTTCATTTTGTTCTGTTGTGACATTGGCCGTGTGTTTTCTAATGTGTGTTATTTGTGTCTTCTCCCTCTTTTCTTTTGTTAGGTTTGCCAATGGTCTGTCAATTTTGTTAATCCTTTCAAAGACCCAGCTTCTTGTCCTGTTGATTCTTTCTATAGTTTTTCTGTTTTCTATTTCGTTTATTTCTGCTCTAATCTTTATTATATCTTTTCTTTTGGTGACTGTAGGTTCCCTCTGTTGGTCTGTTTCTAAGTGTTAT
>NW_006408521.1:14577314-14635577 GCF_000296735.1 Chrysochloris asiatica
GCAAGTGTGGGTGTTCTTGTGCATATGCCCTCTCGTCTTATCAGCTGGTCACTTCACTCTCCACTCTAGTCCTCTGGAAATGCCTCATTTTTAATGCTTTCTTTTAAATTTCTACTTAACTAAATCAACCTCAATTTTCACAAAAAGGTATCTCACAATATAGGCAACAAAGCATCGGTTGCTATTCCCTACTCTCCTTGGAGATACTCTTCTGAAGCTTCCTGCTTCTTTCAGTCGGAACCAATTTCTCTTGAGACCCACTGCTCAGTATTGTTCTGGGTCTGTCTTCAGTCTCATCCTAGGAATTTCCTTTTCCCTTGTCCTTTGATGTTTTTCCTGGATCCCACATCTCTCTCTTTCTTGGTTTCCCCTTTTTTTTGGTGAGGCATACCCACCAGCAGCTTCCTTAGGAAGAGGCATGGGAGGTAGATATCTTAAGAACTTGCTTGTCTCAAAGTGTTTTATTCTATCCTCTCTTTAATTGATAGTTTTCATGAGTTTAAAATTCTAGTTTGAAAATTTTTTCGCCTTGGAATTGTGTTGTTTTGACTCCACTGCTATTTGATTAGCTATCTTTGGTATGTGAGCTATTTCCTCCCTACTCCCCAAGGCTCCATCAAAATTTCTTCCTCTGATTCAAGATACCGCAAGTGCAGTTATAAAATTTTGAAAGCAATTTTTTAATATTATTTGACCCATTGTTTAAATTGCTTAGTTCCTTTTACAAGGCAAATTTACAAGGCAATTTTCTGTTCACAGGCTTTGTTTTGAAGAATTGCAATTTCTTAAATGCTTGAAAGCTACTTGCTGGTACTCAATGTATAGAACTAGAAAGTGGAAAGACTGGCAGTTCAAATTCACCCAGGAGTACCTTGAAAGAAAGTCCTAAGGATCTTCTGAAAAGTCATAGTCTTTTAAAATCAGAGCTTGGAACTGATTTGCTCTGGTTCAACATCCTGCTGAATATTTGTATTTCTATCCTAGATAAACTGAATCAGAAATCTACAGTTTAGCAAGATCCCCAGGTGATTCTTATGTATACATTATTAAATATTTTATATTATGTTGATTGTGTATGCATACATAAGTATCACCTAGAGATCTATAAGACTTGCTTGGGGATCGTGTTAAAATGTAAATTCTGATTCAAATAAGTATAGCTGAGGTGGTGGGGGTTGTGTGCCACCCAGTTGGTTCTGACTCATAGTGACCCTGTCTGTGATTTCCAAGATTGTAAATTTTTACAGGAGGAGACAATCTTGTCTTTCTCCCAAGAAGGAACTGGAAGATTTGAACTACTGACCTTGCCATTAGTAGCCCAGCTCATAATCCACTCTGCTACCAGGGTTCCTTATATGTGGGGAAGCAATGTCAATTCTTAGCAGGAGGTTGAACCATAATCAATCAGTTTAAGGCTCTGTTTAAAACCTTATAAAGTGCAGTTCTACTTTAAAACTCATGGAGTTTCCATGAGTCTGTATCTGAATCAACTCTCTGATAAGTTTTAAATAGCTGGTTATCTTCCACATTTAACTATAAGCTAAAGTGAGGGGTCTGTTTCCTGCAGATATCTCTCACATACTACTAGATGAGCGTGTGGTAGAAGTTGGAAATACAAGTGGTTTACCAATCCCATCTAGGCTTATTTTAAAGCAGCTATTCAGTACTAGACTACAAATTACAAGGTCAGTAGATCAAACCCCCCAGCTGCTCTTCAGAAACCCTAAACAGGGTCATTATTAGTTGGCACTGACTCAACAGCACTTAACAACAACAGCGTTACTACTACTAAAGGAGACCTGGAAGCATTGTCAGCAGTTTGAATCTGCCAGTTACTCTGTGGGAGAAAGATGAGGATCCATGCTCCTATAAAGATTTACAACCCAGAGACCCTTTACAGTGTTGCTATGAGTTGGAACCAACTGGAATGCTCACAACCACCACCACTACCATACTTCTAATAAAGAGACCCTGGTGGCATAGTAGGCTACCCATTGGGCTAATAGCCACAAGATCAGCAGTTAGAATCCACCAGCCACTCTGTGGGAGAAACTTGAGGCTTTCTGCTCCCATAAAATTGACAGCCTGAGAATCCCTATTCAGGTCGCTATAAGTTGGAACTGACTTAATGGCACATAGCAACAGGAGCAGCAACATTACTACTACTAACACCCAAACCAAACCCACTGCCACTGAGTTGATTCCTACTCAGTGTGACCCTATCAAACTACCTCATACGGTCTCGGTCTCCTACACTGTAACCTTTATGGAAATAGATCCCCAAACCTTTTCTCCTACAGAGCCACTAGTAGGTTTGAACCACCAAACTTTTAGTTACCAGCTGAGTGCATAACAATTGCAGCAACAGAGCTCTCCCCCTAAATATAGGGCATCTTTAATATTATTGCAAAGAGGTACATTTTAGAATTCATGGAAGATAAGCACTATCTAGGTATATGCATTTAATATTGCTTTAAATTGCTCCAGGCTGGAGCGTTCTTAAAATAAAATAAAATGGGAATAAGGGATTTGTAAGGAAAGAGAGGAGTTGCTTGACTAGAGGAGCAAAGGACGTAGACAGCAACACAGATTGGACTGTTGATAAAAGTAAAATGTCATAAATTCATCTTGTAATTGCTTGAATAAAAAGCCAACAACAACTTGCCAATTTCATATCTTTTTGGCGCTACACACCAATGTCCCAGTTGAATCAGAGCTCAGAAAATAGCAGATTTAATAGAATTTCAATTTTCAAATACAGTCTCCAGTTTACATGGAGTGAGAGTTGCTTATTAAGTTGACGCCTTCCAATATTGTGAGTAATATTTGTTCCAAAGAGTTAGCAAAATATTGTGGACCTTGTGCTAAACCCACTGGGTTCTCTGAGCTTGATGCAGGATGCTTTATCTTGATAAAGTCAAGGCTCCTTCTGTGTTTGCTAAAGGTAGGTATGCCAGATGATAAAGAAGCGCTTGAGGAAAAAATTTCCATTCTGGTGACTTTTATAAAAAAGGAAAAAAATATGTTGATTTGAATAGAGTTCAGAAATTTGTGAAATTATTCTTTTTTAAATATTTTATGTTTGGTGAGAATACACACAGCAAAATCAGCTTTCTTTCTACGGTTTCTAGACAGAAGGATCCATGGCATTGGTCCCATTCTCCACTTGGTGTCAACATTCTCACTCTCTCGGTTCTAGTTGTTTCACTTCCATTGACTCTAACTTCCTGCTCTCCAACCTTCTCATCCTTGCTTTAAAATGGCTATTGATCCATATGGTGGCATGTATTAGCTCTCCATTTATTTTTGTAGCTAAATAATACTCCACTGTATGCATATACCATGTTTGTTTATCTAGTCATCTGTTGATGGACACTTGGGTTGTTTCCATCTTTTGACTATTGTGAATCATACTGCAATGAACATTGATGTATGTGTGCTTGTTTAGTTGTTGATTTCAAGCTTTCTGTCTGTAAACCTACAAGTGGAATTGCTGGGCATACAGTCATTCTATGTTTAATTTTGGAGGAACCACCTTACTGGTTTCCAAAGTGGCTACACTGTTTTACATTCCCATCAACAATGTACAGGTATTCAACTTTCTCCACATTCTTGCCAACATTTGTTATTTTCTGTTGTTTTGTTTTTTAATTACTTTTTATTTATTTATTTTAAATAATAGCTATTCTGTTAACCACAGGTCAGCAGTTCAAACCTACCAGTCACTCCTTGGAAACCCTATACAGTGTTGCTATGGGGCAGAACTGATTCAATGTCATTTAGCAGCAACACCAGTATCCTGCTGTATATGAAGCGACGTCTCATTGTGGTTTTGATTTGCATTAATGACTACTTATGTTGAGCATCTATCTTTTCATGTGTATTTATTCTTGGGAAAACTGTCTATTTAAATCCTTTGCCTTTTTAAAAATTGGGCTGTCAATCTTTCTGATGTTGAGTTTGAAGAGCTCTTCATATATTCTGGATATAAACTCGTATCTGATCTATCTCCTAAATATTTTCTTCCATCCTGTAGGTTGTCTCTTTATTTTTTTGCTAATGCCCTTTGGTGCGTAAGGTTTTAATTTTGATAAAGTTCAATTTATCTTTTTTGTTTCTTGTACATGCTTTGGGTTTCATATTAAAGAATCTATCACCTAAAAAAAAGGTTCCGAAGCTTTACTTCTATGTTTTCTAAAAGTTTTTTTAGTTTTAGGTGCTAGGAGTTTTACATGGATTACTTAATTTAACCCTCTGAACCATTCTTAAGATTGGAATTTGTTAGAATCACATTTTTTTTTTTTTTTTAAGATAAATGACCTATTGAAAAGTTAAGTAAATATGTTATGGGAGAACGAGTCCCAAATTAAATATATATATATATATATGGCATTGTGGGTTAATACGCTGGATGGCAAAGTCAGTTTGAAGTGCAAGGTTGGTGGTTCAAGATACTCTTTGGAAACTCTATACAGGGTCATGATGGGTTGGAACTGACTCGATGGCACTTAGCAACAACAAAACATGGGAGTCCTAGTATGGTGCTGCAGGTCAATGTGCTGGATTGAAAGGACAGTTTGAACCACAAGGTCAGTGGTTAAAACCCATCAGTTGCTCCTTGGAAACCCTATACAGGGCCGCTATGGGTTGTAACCAACTTGATGCTACTTAACAACAACAACAACAATATATATATTATAGAGAATCATGTCTTAAACAAGATTAATGGCACAAACAAACAAGCACAGATGATCTGGATGAGGGAAATTATCACCATGCCACCATGATGAAAATCCAAAGTTCCATCTCTATGTGGCAACCTTTTATAGGGCACAGAGTACAAAAGAATCCCCTCCCATAATGACTGCGGCACTAGGTCACTAGGCAGGCTGGTCTAAGGAGACAGGGGAGACTTATTATAGATAGAAAAGTTCACAGAATTGATCTGAGGCACCTGGGATATGACATCACAATCATAGGACCCTTGTAGCCTGATTTCCATTAAGGGTAGCTTCCTGCAAGGTATTTCTGTTCTTCTCCTACCTGGGGGAAGCGGCCCCAAATCCACTTTCATATAAATACACTGCTGCTGAATTTGACAGAGGTGCATGAGCTACTCAAAAAAATAAATAGTTAAACTCAGAAACTTAAACCAACGCACAAAATAGAACTAAGGCTGTGATTAGCTGCAGAATCGTGCAGGCAAGTTAATTTAAGATCCAGGATTTCAGGCAGAATTTATAAGCCCTACACAGTTTATAATATATAATTGAGCCAGGAATCAAACTTAGTGAATTTGACTCTGTAACATCAGGTGTAACCCCAAACCTTACCTGCTTCCATCAGATTCAATCTCTGTGGACTTTTGTTTGTCACTGTGTGCGGGTATACACAGTGACTCTTCTAAGCTGCTTATCCTGAAGTGAGGGGATTGTTGAATGTTCTGGAAAGCCCAGTCATCACTGTTCAGAACATCACACTCATTCCAGCACTGTCCTTCTCTTAGCCCAGTGGATGCAATTTCCTTTCTTTTGTTAATACTTTTCTGTGAAAACTCTGTTTTGGAACCTGCTTATCTAGAAAAATGCACATATACCTACCCACCCATCTATTGTCCTTGAGATGATTCTACCACAGAGTGACCCTGTATAGGGTTTCTGAGGTTGTAAATCTCTAGAGGAGCAGTAAGTCTCATCTTTCTCCTGTGGGAGCAGCTGGTGGGTTTGAACTGCCACCTTGAAGTTAGCAGTCCAGTGCTTTATATAGTTACCAAAGAGTACTCAATTAGAAGGAGAAAAGTTGAGATCCCAATTTGATTCTATATCAAACAAATATTCTATGTCAAAGACATGGAAGATAGTGAATAAAATGGTATTCACTAAATATCATCATGAAAAGCACAGGGCATGCTCAGAGTAAAGAAGGACTGAAGTGTGATTGCTTGCAGTATGCATGTATGTGTGTGTGTGTAATTGTGTGAGTCAAGCGAGTGTTGCAAATATTAAATTATTCAATTAGGCAGTACTAGATTAAGCCCATAAAATGTGTTAATGTGACACACCATTTCACAAATGGGATTTTAGGATGGCTTGCTGGGATGCTCCAACATGACAAAGATTATATACGTATTTACTTATTCCTGGAGTCCTGGTATGGCACTGTGGGTTAATACGCCAGACTGCAAAGCCGTTTGAATGGCAAGGTTGGTGGTTCAAGCTCATCAGTCACTCTTCGGAAACCCTGTATAGGGTCGCTATGGGTCGGATCTGACTCGACATCACTTAACAACAGCGACAACAACATATATATACATAAGCATATATATGTTGTTGTGAAGTGCCGTGGAGTTGATTGAGACCCTGTATAGGGAGCAGTTGGTGAGCTTGAACCACGAACCTTGCAGTTCAAACGACTTTGCAGTTTGACGCATTTATATATATAGTCCATAGAACATTTATTTCTCAGATAGAAAATAAGTTTCAGACAGTCATACTATAGTAGGTAAAATTAACTTGTATTCTTTATAAACATAGATTTTTCTATTTATTATATCTATTATACCATCTGTTTTAAGCGATTTTAATGAGCAAATAAAGTCACTTTCTACAATAAGTAGAGCATCCTGCATTTCAAAGGAGACATGACAGGGACAGGTAGGGTTCCAGGACACAGCAGAATCTGAGCCATTTTCCTGTGGGTCTGCAGCATATGTGAAGATCATGAGTGGGTATGATGGGTTCTAAAACAGCATTGTGAAAAATGAAAGTTCGGGGACACCAAGGTCAATCAGCATAACATAGTCCACAAATAAAATGTCCTACATCCTATTTTGGTGAGTAATCACTGGGGTCTTAAAAGCTTTTGAATGGCCTTTTAAGGTGCAACTATTGCCCTCCCCCCAATCTGGAGCAAAGAATAGTGAAGATAGACTATGTGAAAACCAGACTCCATGAGCCCAAGACCAGAAGAACTAGATGGTGTCCAGCTACTATGGCTGACCCCATCCTTTGTGTTACAGATGGTTTTGTTGAATACAGTGGGAGAAAAAATGTTCAATCAAAGTCAAAATAATAAAAGACTAGATTCACTGGTCTGATAGAGATTATTGGAGCTCCTAAGACTATGGTCCTTAGACTTCAGGACTGAAACTGAACTCACCCCTGTAGCTCAACTTTCAGCCAAATAATAGGTTGTAAGGTAAACAATAGTATCAGGAACGTAGGCACTCTATAAAACAATTACCCATATTAGATCAACAAGTAAGCTTTCCCCCAAGGAGAAAGCTCAGAAGATAGAAGCGATAGAAAAGAAGGATGAATGGAGAAGAGAAACCCAGGGAGGAAGTGGGAAGAGTGCTGTTATATTGTAAGGATTACAGTCAATGTTACAAAACAAACTAGGTCTGAATTCTTAAATGGAAAATTGATTTGTTATGTGAATGTTCACCCAAATCATAATTAACAAGGTAATAAAAAGAAGACTCAGAGAGAAGCTGAAAGATTCAGAGAGACTGACAAAAATAGAGTGGAAGGAAGTATTAGAAAAGAAAGGGATAAGTAGGAAACAGAGAAAGTGAGAGAGAAAATGAAAGTCCCCAAATCTTAAAACATAACTTTCAACACAGGTCACAAAGTTCATAGCTGATCAACTATCTGGGGAGGAGGCTCCTTTAAATACAGGGCAGTTGTGTACATTCAAAATACTCAGCCATACAATGGAGGACTCCAATGATGGAAATTATAAGCTTGAATAATTTAGAACAATAATTTACAATTACATGCACTATGTCCTTCCCTAACCATATGCTGTATTATAGTTTTATTATTGTACAGAATTCCAAATTCCATCCTTTATGTTACAGATGGTTTTGTTGGATTCCTTTATAAACCCTGACTCATATCCCAAATTCCCAAATGTATAAGAAGTTGTGGTGGCTGGTTGATTGCATTTTTTTTTTTTTAAAGCCAAATGTATAAAAATGGTAGTGATCTCCCCAGTTTATCCAGTGAATTCATTTTCTCCAAAACTCCCCTGTGAAAATATTTAAAACATTAAAAAAAAAAAAAAAAGATTAGGTTCAAAATCAATATGATGATCAGTGGCCTGCTTGCCCCACAGCATTGATGCTTATGAGGGGAAAAGTAACATTCAGAAAACAGACATTGATGAAGTCTCTGAAAGTTGTGTTTTGTTAGTCAGCATTATCCATTTTCTTATTTCTTTTGTTTTTGTTTGTGTGGTTGTCTTTCAGTTTTTGAGACAATGATGGTAGGGGAGAGTGGGTGAAGAGAAATAGGGAAGGGGTATGAAGAGTTTGAAATAAAAACATGGCATTGTGGGAACAGCAGAGATAGGGCAGGATGCTGCTGATGAAGACACCAGGCCAACCACAGTGGTGGTATGAAGTGTAAGGATGTGGGTACAGAAAAATAAAAGCTTATGGAGAGAATATGGGAGGGTCAGGGAGCAGACTAGCTGAAGGGCACATAGTAGCTCCACTCCAAAAAGCTCTCAGCTTCCAGTGGACAGATGGAGACTCCCACCAGTGGACTGGCCTAGTGAGCCTGCCCACCCAGCCACAGCTCACCCCTCAGGGAAGGCCAGGAGCAGTCTGTGTGGGTAAGTGCTTACAGGAAGGATGCTGGGCTCTGTCTTGAGTCCTGAGGAGTTAGGTGGCAGTGCCCATCTAGCATGACAGCTGATCTCAGGGGAATGGGCAACAATGGAGATAGAGAAAGGGTGGGCTCAAGAGTGAGTTTAGTAAGCTTCCTTTCCAGACCTTAGCATATCCACAGCATCTCTGGAATCAGTGTCAACACCTCATGTGCCCTTAGGTAAAGACAGTTGGGAGTAGGGACCAGGCAGCCCCTGGGGGAAGAGTCCAGGATCCTTTGCATTCTGGCCCAGGTCCATTTCCTCAACTGGGTCTAGACCCCCAGCTATTTCTACTTCTACTTGGTTCTTCACTGGACTATATTCTAAAGAACCTTGGGGAGGAATTTTAATCACATATCAGACCTACCAAAACAGTCATGTGGTTGGTTCAAGTTGGGATATGGCCCTTGAGGAGACACAGCCCTAATTCATGGGCTGCCAGTAAAGGGGGAAGCTGCCAGCCACACATCTGATTGGGCAGGAAGAGGTTTCTCTGTGCCCCACAGAATGACAGAATGGAGACCAGGCCCTGTCCTCACAGGTTACTAGAGATGATGAAGGAGTGATGCCCTTGGACAAGGTTCAGATGGATGTTTTTATGGTGGTGGGCTACCTGCATCAACTTATGGATGCTGGTATTTGGCATTCCAGCATCTTGCACTTGTCCATGGTGTCTTCTATACCCAGGGGTAGGACTTGGTCTCTTGGAAGTCATTGCCAGGTATGCTTTTTGAGGACAAGAAAGAGCTTCTCTCTAGCCTCTGCCTATCTCTGCTCTCCCAGTTTCAATGCATTCAGAGCAGGAACTGGGACTGGAACACCATTATATAAGAGGCCCTCCTGAGGCATCTTGGGATTGATGAACAAGGTGAGATAGGAAAGGTAGCCTCCCCACTTGGCCAGCACCAGCTCTGGAACTCCAGGCCTATGCAGTTTTCAAAGGGTATCAGGAGGCTTCTGCTTGGATTGTTGTCAGTCGTCATCCAAGTTTTCCATGAAGGATGCTCAAGATAGGACTGGTTTCCCAAACCTCCATTTTGGGAGCATCAGACCATTACAGGCTTCAAATGCCAATCCACTAAGACCCAAACTACATTTGGAGTCAGACCTATTTTTGGTGTGTTTCTCTCTAAAACCATTATGCCTGTCTTCCTTCTGTTTGGGGAGGGAGGGGGTGGGAACTTTCCCCCTTAATTCTCACTGTAATTCCTATTCCATGACTGCTTAATGAAGTGCTTGTTGTTAAGTTGTTGTTAAGTGCCATTGAGTCAGTTCTGACCCATTGCGACCCTGTACAGGGTTTCCGAGGGTGTAAATCTTTACGGGAGTAGAAAACCTCATCTTTCTCCCGCGGAGCGGCTGGTAGTTTCGAACCGCTGACCTTAAGGTTCACAGCCCGATTCGTAACCACTACGCTACCACTCTTCCTTAATGCCGATGGGAGAGGCAAGAGAGCTCACCACAATGTGGCCCTCGACATTCCCAGGGCCCTATCTGAACTCCCTATACTTGACCCAGCCACTGAACAGGGAACTAGCGTAGGTGTTAGGGGTCATAAGGGACAGTATGTTGACTTCATTGTCACTTAGCAGGTATTGCAAGGGATCACTTTCTAGCTGCACATGTGATATTTCCAAGAGCTCATCTTTTCTACCTTTCTGGGCTTTAGGAACCAGCTTGGAGGTTTGTTATCACTGATGGGTTTCAGAGTAGGGGAATCTGGGGGCGATTTCTATTCAGACAAGGGTGGTATAGACCCAGTTCACTCCAGGGTTGGTGAGGGAGGGAGTTGGAAGTAATTTCTGTCTTTTGGCTCCTCCTCAGGGTCTGCTCCAGCACAGCCGCATCTCTCTGGGGCCCTGCTGGCAGCTCCCCATCGGTCACAGTCTTGTTCAATGATGGAAGCAGGGGTGGTGATGACAATGCCAGTGTCTGCCAGAGGGCATGCGCAGACAGACATGGCAGACACCCAATAGTTTTTTTTTTGTTTGTTTGTTTGTTTTTTTTAGCTTTTTATTGTGAATTGAGTGAACATTTACAGAACAGAAAATCAGTTTTACATTCAACAAATTATATACTTTGCTTTATTACAATGATTCCAATCCCCTCAATTTACCAACAGCTAACAGTATTTACCTCTATTCACTTTCTTGCATTCCCCACTGTGTCTCCCACTACTTTCATCTTTCATCTGCTAACCTCCCTCTTATGTGTATTGTCTGCCCTGTCACCCATATTAACATATACCTACCCTGTAGGAAATCTGGTAGCGTAGTGGTTACGAATCGGGCTGTGAACCTTAAGGTCAGCAGTTTGAAACTACCAGCTGTTCTGTGAGAGAAAGATGAGGCTTTCTGTTCCCATAAAGATTTCCAGCCTTGGAAACCCTGTACAGGGTCACTATGAGTCGGAACCGACTCCACGGTACTTAACAACAACAACAACAACCCTGTAGCCAGAGTCCTGATATGGTGCTGTAGGATAAGCACTGGACCACAGGTCAGTTTGAACCACAAGGTTGGTGGTTCGAAGTCACCAGCTACTCTTTGGAACCCCTATACAGGGTCATATGAGTGGAACCAACTTGCAGCACTTAACCCTCTCACTAGTGAATAATTTTCCCTTCCCATACAATATTTGTCCTTTTTCAATGGCTGACTAATTTCACTCAGCATAATGTGCCCCAGGCTTATCCATGCTGTGAGTTTTTTTGCAGATTCATTGTTAGGTCTTGAATGCTGCTTGCTTTTTACATTGACATGTATGTACCAAAGTTTGTTTAACAATTCTTCTGTTGATGGGCATTTAGGCTGTTATCCATCTTTTTGATGCGACTCTTGTAGACAGTATATTGACGAATCCTGTTTTCTTATCCATTCTGCTCTCTGTCTCTTGACTGGTGCATTTATTCCATTTACATTCAGTGTAATTATCTATAGGTATGAATTAATTGCTGTCATTGTGCTGTGTGTTTTTTTATGGTGCTGCTGCTTTCTTTGTTCCATATAATTTTCTACAATGAGTTCATTTTGTTTGTGAGTTTTCTTTTCCTGTTCATTTCTGTTGTGTTCATGTTTACTAAATCTTTTCTGATTTTCCTTTTTTTTTTTAAATTTTGAGGTTAAGGTGTATTAATATTATTTTTTAAAGTTACTTAAAGAAAAACAAACATGCAACAGTAAATAGAGAATCAGAGATATCACTTTATAATGACGTTAACTACAAAGCAAAAAAAGGGAATGGGCTCTTTGGGCACTTAAATATATAATATTTTTTCCCTTGTATGTACTTAAAATATTTTTGCTTTGTTCATTTGTGAAATAGTAAATGGAGAGCCACTGGGAGGAAGTAGCATAACTATGTTTATAGGGAGAGGATTGTAATCCTTGAGATGAAACTAATCACACTCATGAAAGTTTGTACACCAACCACTTCATGCTTTTATACGTCACCCATTTTTGATAGTTAATGTCTTATTTGCCCATCCCCATCAATCCAGTGCCCTGAGGAAACAAGTTTGTTCCTTGATATGAAATATTCTTCCATTCCTGTTTGAGCAATTGTCTCCATTAGGAAAAGTCAAGTTTATGAAATTGTAGCAATTTACAATTACTCACAGTATCAAACATCTTTTTCTTCATCTCATCAAGTTCTGGTCATCTAGCCATCCAAGCTAGTTCAAATGGGTACTAGCTGCAAGTTTGTGAGTTCTTTCATGGCTCCTCCATCTTCAGAGCAGTTGGCTACTTCACTCACAACCCTAGCCCCTAGGGATTAGGTCAGTGCCCATGAATTCAGAAGTTCACACAGCTCCCTAAACTTCAGACAAGCCAGGCCTCCTTTTCTCTCTCTCTCATCTCAAGGGCAACAGGCATCAATGGAGTAAGGTCTAACTTAGCCCAAGTCTTCACTGCTGTATTTTCTCCACTTCCACTCACAAGTAGACCCACATGATCACCAGTGAACATACTAGACTGCTCCTGGGTTCCCTTTAGGATTCATTTCTAGAAGGAGGTTTTCCCTAATGGGCTGACTTTTCTTGCCTTGATGCCCCCAAAGCCAATAGCTTGCTAGAAATTTAAACAAACAGTCCACTTTTATTCCTGCAGGTCTTTCTTTAAGTAAGAATCTTCTGTTCTCCCAACAGTTCTGGGTTGATCTGCACGTCTTTTCAAATAGGAATGCCTCAACTCAGAAGATTGTGGGTGGAGGATCAGGATTCTACCTAAAGCCCCATATTCTATAATGCTTAATGAAAAGTCTGTTTTCCTGGGCAAATTCTAACTACCCTTTTAGCAAATTCAGTTATAAACTGAAGACAGGCATATAAGCTTTTTGTAATCATAATTCCCAATATTCAATTTTATTTTACAATAGTAGGCAGGGAAACCAATAGCCACAAGACAGTCAAACACATAAACATATTTCCTCTCCTTTACCTAGTCAGCCTATGTCTTGATCCATGTATCTACTCACAGATCACTGTTGTTCCAAAGTTGTGTGTAAATCATTATTTACTCCTATCCCATTCAGTCCATGCATACCTCCCTAAGTCTTCCTGATCTTTATTGTTCACCTGCCACCCTCCACCCATTAACTTTTATTGCAGCTTATTTTGAGACAGAGGCAGAAAGTAGCTAAGAATATTCGGGATTGGGTAGGGAGCCATAGAAAGAGAGGTTAGAGATTATGGTCAATGATTTTGCTTTTGTAATTTGCTTTGCTACTTTTCTAAATTCTCTTCAGTCATGCATAAAGTGTTTTGGTGACTTAATCACTTGAAAATAATTTCTGCTATTTATTGAGTTCAAGTGTGGCTCTTTGGGTTAAAGTGTTAGACTGCAAAGTTGGTTTTAAACTGCAACGTCAGCGATTCAAACTCATTAACCACTCTTTGTAAACCCTATACAGGGTCGCTATGGGTTGGAACAGATTCTATGGCACTTAACAACAACAACTGTGGTGGAGGTTAAGAATTGGACTACTAATCAAAGGTTGGTGGTTCAAACCCACTAATTGCTCTGTGGGAGAATGAGGAGGCAGTCTTCTTTTATAAAGATTTGTAGCCTCAGAAATACTATGAAGCAGTTCTATGTTGTTGTTGTTGTTGTGATGTGCCGTGGAGTTGGTTCCGACTCATAGCGACCCTACACAGGGTTTCTGAGGCTGTAAATCTTTACGGGAGCAGACCGCCTCGTCTTTCTCCCGCGGAACCGCTGGTAGTTTCGAACTACTGACCTTGCGGCTCACAGCCCAATTCGTAACCACTACGCTACCAGAGCTCCTTACACTGTTCTATAGGTGTGCTATAAGTTGGAATTGACTAGAAGGCAGTGGGTAGGATTCTGATGGATAAATCATCATACTTTAAAGGAATAAGCTTTATGAAATATATTGTTCATTGCATATTATTTGCTGCTGCTGTATGGACCATTAATTCCATCTTTACTTCTAAATATGGAATGCACCATCAGACTGCAGAAAGAAGTAGGCAATTGTAGGGTGATGACAAAGGAGTTTATTAAAGGACACTTATATACAAGTCCTGGTGTGGCATTGCAGGATAATGCACTGGATAGCAAAATTGATTTGAACCACAAGGTTGGTTCAAACTCACCAGCTGCTCTTTGGAAACCTTATACAAAGTTGCTATGAGTCGGAACTGATTCAACAGCACTTAAACAACAACTACAACATATACAAGGTAAATTCTGGGCAGCTGCAGGACTAACACAATTCTCTGTGCCCCACACTGGGAGACAGGAGTTTTATGGCTATGGTGAATCTAGGACTTAAAGGCCACCCCAGCCCAGCAGAAATTACATAAGGATAATTTAGCAAATGTAAGTGAGCTAGCAGAAAGAAAAGGGTGACTATGTTTAGCCTCACAAAGCCTGTTTCCCCTTCAGTCCACCACTTACAGTTGGCTCTTACAATCTAGAACATCCCTTCTTTTCCACAGTGTGTCCCTGAGGGCACCTTGGGAAGGTGTTTCAACTGTGTACATAGCGGCAGTGTTGCTATAGTAGAAAGCACAGACCAAATTAACAACATAGATAAGTACAACAATGCTATACTCAAGAAAGGCGCTCTGGTAGCATAGCAAGTTATATGTTGGGCTGCTAATTGCAAAGTCAGGAGTTGGAATCTACCAGTTGCAACATAGGAGAAAGATGAGTCTTTCTGCTCCCGTAAAGATTTAAAACCTCAAAAACCCTATCTGAGTTGGTGTGAGTCCAAACTGAATCCATGGCATCTATCATACTCAAGAAAAGGCCAAGACCCAGCAAAAACCGTCATCAGCCAGAAGGAAAGGATAAAAATCAGGCAGCCACAGCAGACCTACCATCATGTATGTCCAAGGCCTCTATCTGTTATATGTCACTTAGACATGGAATCATGAATATGCCCTCACCTGTTTCCCATAACTCTCCAGTTGGTTCTAGTCAGTGGCACTATGTTCCAAGGCATGTCTCCAATGCCTGAGAAGAGGGGTTGTCTATTCATATGGTTGCTATGAGTTGAAATTGACTTTATGAGATGTATTTTTTATTGCATATTATTTGTTGCTGCTACATGGACCATTAATTCAAAATTTGCTTCCAAATATGGAGGGTACCATGAGACTGAAGAAAGAAGCAGGCAACTGCAATGTGGCACCAAAAGAATTTATTACAAAAGACTTACATACAAGGTAGTTCCTGGACAACTGCAGGACTAAGGCAATTCTCTGTGCCCCACAATGGGAGACAGGAGCTTTATGAGCAGCTGCTTTTGTGGGCGAGTTAGGTGAAGTTGTGAGCCCCCTCTGGAAACCTTGGCAGACCTGTAGAGAAACATACTTGTAGTCAGAATAACAGGTGTTTAGTAGGTATCAAGAGGGGCACTGGTGGTGCTGTAGAGTCAGCTCTGTACCAAAAGGTCAACTGAGCCATAGGCCAGTGGTTCAAATTTACCAGTGTTCCTCAGAAAGCCTCTACAGGGTTGCTATGAGTTAGAACCGACTTGATGGCACTTAACAACAACAATAAAAGAGGGGTAAATCTTCCCCTTTTATTAAGATCTCACTCATGGTCTCCCCTTGAGTGGTGAAAAAGAGGCTGCCTTAGGCATTTTCCCTGGTGGAGTGTACCATGCATGTTGTCCCAGTGGCAGGTCCTGAGGTATTCAGAAGCCAATGTTTGGTTTCAATGACAATCTTGGTAAATATGCTTCCAAAGCCAGTGACATCACTTAATTCATTGTTGGAGGGTCACTGAGGGCTCTTAATCTGGTATATGGGGTAAGGCCACAGTGGGAGCCATATTTGTTAACCTCAGTCTCAGGAAACACTTTGGTCTACCCCAAGAGGGAAACCTTACCTATAAGGGTTTGTGTTTGTTGTTTTAGGTAACCATCCTTCCTTTCCATCTGACCTGCATCCTGTATCTCGTTGTTGGCCATTCATTCTGTAAAGTGTGTACCTTAGTCATTATGAATCCTTCAGGGGATCTGGTACATCATGCTCAAGTTTTGTGACCCTTCTATTTTAGCAGCTGGATTTGCTCATTTACATGGGAATGCCTGGGGTTAAGCTGCTAACAGTGTCCACACATATGAGAGCTCATTTTGCTCCTTCAATGGGGGGGTAAGGACCCCAATCTGTCATTGGCTGTGTTCCCTTACATTTCTTTCCAGAATTATGAAGCAGATGTCTTTGGTGTTGGTATGAGCACACAGGATAACTTTGTACATTGTGTTTCACTGCTATGCCTGCCTCTAACTATTTTCCCATCAACAGGGCACCACAGTGTCTGCTTTTCTACTGAATCCAGAAGATATCTTCCCTTCTGGATACGTTATTATTACCTGTGGTATATAGCATGTTTTTTTTTTTTTTTTTTTTTTTTTTTTGGTTTCCTGGAGGAGAAAGAGGTGAATGGGCTACTACATGAAAAACAGGTTTGGAAATGATCCCAGATGTCCTTTCACAGAGCATCTCTACCACAGGACTTTGCCCATTGTCATCAGTGCTCCTTATACCATTGGACAAGCCATATAGTTAACCCATAGGCTAATGCCCAACTATCTGAACTGCGATCCCGGTTTTGTACCAGTGGAGGCTTGTACGGCACTGCAGTCCACAGTAGTTGCATACCTTGGCTCGAGCCATTTGTGTAACAGGTGTGCTACCTACTCTGTAAGTGGGCAATTAAGCCATCTAGACAATCCTGTACAGAGAGACGTCTTCAATAGTTAGCTTGATGGCATCAAGGTAGTAAAATGAACGACCAATAGTGGGGAAAGGAAAGGTCCTAGCAACCATACCTAGGCAAATGGTGGGGCTGCATTGATACCTTTGTAGTAGCACCTGGGATGCCCATTGCTGTCAGGGACCTGCCTCAACAGGGAAGTTTGGTTCACGAAATAGGGAGATCTGGCGGTGAAAGAAATAGAGAAAGAATACACACAGAGACACAATGAGAGAAAAAAAGAGACACCCTGAGACCAGAGTGGATGCAAAACTGGCAGACAGATCCTGCAAGGCAAGCAGCATGGCTGTAAAGCTTGGCCCTGCAAGCAGTAATGCATGCAGGATTCAATCTGCATCCGTCTTTTATTTCAGGGAGGGATTTTACACAAAGGAAGAAGGTGATCATTAAGACAGGGTACAGAAATGAAATGTGATTAATTGTTCAAAACAGGACACAATGATTTACAGGAACAAATGCTAAAATATACATCGCAAATTGTCTTAATAATCTAACATTCTTAATTTTCCAAAAATTCAAGCAAACTTATAAATTACTTTTTTGGCTCAAATCCTAAGGCAGCGACTTGACGTTTCTCAAGGCTAATTAACATACCTATAGCGCTTAATCTCTAATGGGTAAAGGTGAAAAGGATTTAAAAGGTCTGAAGAGAGTCAAGCTGTTTCAGCTACCTGGCTTAAGCTTTCAGGAGGAAGGAGGACATCTAGGTTAATGGTTTACACCTGGGGACAGTTTGAAGGAGCTGCTACTATTATTCCTTGAACAATACTCCCGGAATTTACCAATCTACTTTGAGTGAATTCTCTCCAGAGCCTCTTTGCGTAATCCCAGCAAACTTGCCTTTGGAACTTTTACGGCCTTGACTTTAGAAAGGGTTTTGGTTTTAATATGGTGCATGGATATCAAGAGCTCATGTATTAAGTTAATATCAAACATAACTGAATAATTTGATAAAGAACAGTTTGGACATGCTTGCCAGGTGGCCAGAGTTTGTTCCTCAGAGAGATTTGTTCCCAGGACCCTATGCACTGCCAACACAGTGGAGACATTAAGAGAGGCACATAAGAAACCATTTTCTCAGAAGCTACAGTTACTGGAGTTAGAAGCATAGAATGAATAATAAGACCAAAGAAAATTATTCAGAGGTAGCCCACCAGTGAGTTCGTAAAAGCCTATGAACCCGGGACGTCAGGAGGACACTTCCTTGGCCCTCAGGGTCCATGTGAACCCGGGACATCAGGAGGTCACTTCCTTGGCCCTCAGGGTCCCTGGCTAGCAATCCTGAGTGGGGCCTTCGTGCTGGATTTTCGTCCATGACACAGGGCCTCAGCATCTCAGTGCTTGCGGTCCCCAACACATTGCTGTCCTTCGCAGGTGAAGGCAAGCTGGTTCTTGAGCAGACAGGCTAGAGGGATGGTAAAGAATGCATTGGTCAGGTCTAACCCATCATTATAAGTACCAGGTCTCTACTGAGGGTTTCCACCTGAGCCATAGGTTCAGGACTGCAGCAGGTATGGGGAGAATAACCTTGTTAGGCTCCTGATCATCCATGGCCATACACTAGGATCCATCTGGTTCCTTCACAGGCCACACAGAGACACTACCTATTTCAACTCTAAAATGGTTTCACTTATTTCTTTATGTTTTCCAGGCACTGGCTTCATTCCCCCCTCAGGACTGTTCTCACCACCCTCACCTGCAGTTGAAATTCTCCCCCAGATGTAAAGTCAATCCCAAGAGTATACTTGCCCCTAGAATGTATTCTGGTATTGATGGAATATAAATTCAAAAATTTCACACAGCCCTATCAACTCAGTGAGAGTATGTATACTCCTGCATTGTCATGGAATTGGCACAAAGCCTATTTCCTTGTAATATGTCATACCCTATGTATTATTCAGATATTATTTATTGAACATTGAAAATGATGCACATATTCAACAACTGAGAACTGAATTAAATAAATTTGGATAGATCTACATAAAGAAATATTATCTAGCTATTAAAATGTTAGCAAAGAGTTTATAATAAATAATGTAGGGAATAATTATGATATTTGTCAGTAAATCATGTTACAAAATTATATATGCAAGCTAATCTTTGCGCAATATCCACAGAAGAAAGATTGAAAGGAAACATTCCAAAATGTTAACATTGTCTCTCATTTATGAGACATGGGTTGCAGTGAAGTGAATTACTTCATATGGCTCTTCTACCAAAAGTCTTTGTAATTTCCATGGAACAAGAGGGAAGATGCAGATAAGATTATATGATTCAGTTGTGAGGGATTGTTAACAGGATTGATTATGATTGCACTCTAACATGGGTTTAGAATGAGCCACATCAGAAGCAGGACGGGGGCTGTCATTGCCATTAAGGAAGAAGTACCAGCAGGGGAGCGTGTCCTTTGCACCCCGGGATCCCTGCACATTGAACTTCCTTGACCCAGGAGCCAGAGGGGTGACGTTAGAAGAGTGGCAGCAGCAGGACCAAGAGCCAGAGAATGAGGCAGAGTTGTGGGTGTCCTGGCCCTCAGAGCAAGTAAAGGGGAGTGCCTTCAGGTAGGAGGCTTGCTAGTGGAATTTGGAGTCCTGATGTGGCCCTATGGGTTAACGCGCCAGACTGCAAAGCTGTTTGAACCGTAAAGTCAGCTGTTCAGGCTCACCAGCCACTCCTGGGAAACCCTATACAGGGTCGTTATGGGTGGGGATTGACTCGGCGGCATTGAACAACAACAGGCATTTAATTGGAGTCTTGGTGTGGCGCTGTAATGATAAGCATTGGACCTCAAAGTCACTCGAACCGTAAGGTGGAGGTTCAAACCCACCAGTCACTTCTCAGAAATCCTGTACAGAGTCGCTATGAGTCAGAAATGACTTGATGGCACTCAACAACAGGCATTTAATTGGAGTCCTGGTGTGATATTGTAGTATAAGCACTTAGACTGCTAACTGCAAGGTCAGCAGTTCAAACTGACCAGTCTCTCCTCAGAAACCCTATACAAAGTTGCTATGTGTCTGAATCGACTCAACACCACTCAACACCATTCAACAACAACAACAACAACAACAACAACAGGCATTTAGTTGGAGGAGCTAGGTTTGGTGACCTGCCGAACTGGATAGATTAGTGTGGATATTTATCAGCGGACTTAAAAGTGCTTTGTGATATTGCTCTAGCAGGGCAGAGGCCAAGAGGTCTGTGGCTGAGAGGCCAAGGACCACAAAGACCTGTATGTGGGCATGGCAGAAAAGAGGCTGTTCTGGCTGAAATAACTGTGCCCTGAGCATTTCTAATCCTGAACTGTAATCTGTTAACTTCTCTAATAAACCCCGTAGCACTGAGTGTGGTGTCTGAAGTCTATGTGGCCAGTGCAATGAATTATTGAGCCCAGCTGAGCAGACAGCTGTGGGCAGGATGGTTGGTGCCATTTTTTACATGGTTATTTGTGTGTGTTTTTTTCCCTCGGTTCTGTGTTATTTATATTATCTGCCATAAGTATCACTTTCATAATTTCAAAACAAGTTTACAAATACTATTTAAGAGACATTTGAATTATTCATAAGTATCAATTGAAACTTTAGTTAACATAATCATTGTTATGGGTAGGTATTCCAAAATCGTTCTAATGTCGTGCACTTCAGTACTTTCTATGAGGGTTGATTTGTTCAAAGTATGAAAAAAAACAAAAACCCAAAACTATGGTTTAATTATAGCCTTTTATAAAAATTCCATTTATGGCAAAATAAATCGAGTGCTTAGATTACATATTGAATTACCGCTGAGCTTCCATTGTGTAGGTATAATACTGGGGAGGGCAATGTTGCTGTTCAGGTAGTTGCAGGTTGAAAAAATTTTATTAGAAGAAAGCTTCAGAGGCAACTTCTGAAGAAATGTTTTCTTTGCAGTTACTGAAAAACAGGTGAACCATATAAAATCACATGCCACTGAGAACTTCTAGGAAATTGTTTGGAAACAGATGTTTGGGAAAAGGGATTCCCATGAGATGATATGGGAAACACAGGTAAATCCAGGCATTTTATACATCACAAAAAGCCTGCTTTTTGTGTGACAGGTAAGCAAGTGTGGGGCTGAGTATTTTCTTTCTTAAGAGAGATCCTGGGGAACCTATTGATCCTCAGTTTTTAAAGTGGAGAGAGAGCACTGTTTCTTTAGTTTTAAAGATGTTGAATGTCTGACTTCTAATCTACCTGGGGACTTAGTCTCTGCCAAAATGAAGGTTGTGAGGCTGGGGCAGAGAGTGGACAGAGGGTAATAAGGCAATCTGACCCAGAATGTTTGCATCAAAGAGGAAAAGCTGCATGATCAGAGTCCAGAGGCAGAGATGGTAACTATCTAAGGGACCTTTCATGTTCTTGTTCTTGAAGATTCAGGGAAGGAGGGAGAGCAGATGAATAATGGATGACCAGAGGCAGCAAGCTCCATAATTTAGAAGTGTAAGGGTTGACTCTGCCTCTCACAGATCCTGGACACACTGGGAGACAAGCTGAGGTAAAATTCCTTCTAAAGCTCCATTTTCCTGCAGGTCCATAGGAGTTGTTTGCCAGAGGCAGAGGTCCAACCCCTATGTCAGAAACAAGAGTTGTGAGGAAATTGGTATACTGTCACATACACTAGGAAGAAGGGGCTGTGTAGCATAGTGGGTTATGAGTTGGGCTACTAGTCTCAAGGTTAGCTGTTTGAATTTACCAGCCTCTCCACAGAAGAAAGATGAGGCTTTCTGCTCCTGTAAAGATTTACAGCCTTGGAAACCCTACACAGGGTCATTGTAAGTCGGAATCGACTCCATGGCACGTCACCACTACCATCACTAATCGACTCCATGATACACCACCATCATCACTAATCGACTCCATGGCACGTCACCACCACCATCACCAATCGACTCCATGGCACGCCACCACCATCTTCACTAATCGACTCCATGGCATGTCACCATCATCACTAATCGACTCCATGGCACGTCACCACCACCATCACTAATCGACTCCATGACACACCACTACCACCATCACTAATCGACTCCATGGCACGTCACCACCATCATCACTAATCAACTCCATAGCATGCCACCACCACTCTAAGGAACTTTGTAGCACAATGGCTAAAGCACTCAGCTGCTAACAGAAAGGTCAATGGTTCAAACCTACCAGTGGCTCCATGAGAGAAAATACTGGGATCTGGTCTCACAAAGATCATAGCTTAGTTAACCCTGGGGTAGTTTTACTCAGTTGTATAAGGTGGCTTTGAGTTAGCAATGACTCATTGGTACCTAACAACAACAACTTCACTTGCTCTACCATCTGCTTGCTGGATTTCACTTTCCACAGAACAATTCTCTCCTTTAAAAGCAGGTAACTGCTTCTTCACATTTATGTCCCCTTTCTCTTAGAGCCAAGCTAACACTCAGAGGTACAGAGGAAGCTCCCAGGGAACATAACTTAAATTTTTGAAGTCATTGCTTTACGTCACTTCTCTCTCAGGACCATCCTCTTCCCCCCCCTCCCCCGCCAATCCCACTACCATCCTTGAAACCCTACGCTCATTTTCATTGCATCCTCTGGAAACCATGTTGAAATTCCTTCTAGAGAATTAAAAAAAATGCAGTGTTGCCACAGGTGGGATTAGTGTAATTATTCAACCACCTGGAAATGTATGCTTAAAAGCTCTGAGTGCTTCAGGTGAAACGCTCTGTATTACTTTGAAACAAAATACACAGGAAATGAATTCATGCTCCAGGCAGCAGGTGCGGAACCATCCTGTCAGGCAGAGTGAGAAGGGCCAGCTTTCTTGCCACCTCTTAGAGCCATGCTGCTTCCCTGCCACTTACTTATTTCTTTATTGGCGTTGGTCATGCTGTGCCCTTTACCTAGGATGCCCTTTTCTTTCTCCCTGCACCTGCTAAATCCCATGCCCACACGTTCAGGGCCCTGTTTAGAGACCTTTTCTTTAGGCATGCCTTTCTGTCTGTCCCTTCTCACTCGATACTCATGTTCCTAAGGCAGCATTGCTCTCAGGAGCACGTTCCATGATGTGATTATATCATAATTCATATCATTTTATGTTTATCTGCCCTCCCATTCAAAAAGCTCCCTGACTAGCACAGTTTGTGTTCATGTGAGCTGGCAGTTGAAGCCCACTCAGTTGTGCTATAGAAGAAAACCCTGGCAATCTGCTTCTGTAAAGATTGCAGTCAAGAAAAGCCCTATGGTACAGTAGTTCTACTGTGTAACACGTGGGGTCGCCTCGAGTCTGAATGGACTCTATGGCAGTGGGATTCGGTTTGGAGTTTTTGGTCCAGGGATTGTCCCTGTTTGGAGTCTCCACTACATATTCAGCACTCAAGCAAAGAGTTTAGTAAATATTTGCTGCATGATTGAGTATATTCATCACATTTTAGAACTGCCAGATGTGAATTTCCAAAGTGTAAAAGTCCCCAAGAAATGGAAATCTTAATGAAGGGGAAGTCTGGTGATCAAAACATAATGGACTTTGGTTTTGGAATGAAAAACTGAGGGCTTTGTTTTCCTTTAAACACATTAGTGTTCCTGTGTGAATGTGATTGTTGTGTATATTATAGTCTAATGACTATATTCTTAGTCAAAGCTGAGAATTATTACGTTAAGGTTCTGGCTGACTACAAAGACAATAACCTGAATCCCCACTCGATAGTTACAAGATCTGTGAATATAGCATCTTTAAAAATCACATCGTCTTAGTTTTTGCATCTGTATAATATTGTTATTGTTGTTGTTAGGTGCCATCCAGTCTGTACTGACCCATAGCAACCTTATACACAGCAGAACGAAACACTGCCTGATCCTGGGCTAACCTCACTACTGTTATCTGTATAAAAGGGTTAATAAAATCGACCTCTCTGGATTATTGTAAAGTTAGTAAGTAGCCTTGGGGGCATAGCAGGTGAAGCTGTGGATTACTAAAAGAAAGATCTGTGGTTTAACTTTACCCTGTAGCTCCTTAGGAAGAAAGTCCTGGTATTTGCTGCTGCTAAGATTACTCACTTAATCAAGTCAATTCCAACTCATACCGACCGCATTGGACACAGTAGAATGACTCTTTAGTGTTTCTGAAACACTATAAATCTTTCTGGGAGCAGAAAGCCTTCGTTTTCTTTTGTGGAGCAACTGATGGACTTGAACCGTCTATCTCGTGGTTATCGGCCCAATACTTAATTCACTATGCCACTAGGGCTCTTTGTAAATATTAAAGCCTAGGAAACCTATTGGAGTCCTGGTGGGGCGCTGTGCGCTAATGTGCCAGACTGCAAAGTCATTTGAGCTGCAAGGTGGGCAGTTAAATCTCACCAGCTGCTCCTCAGAAACCCTATACAGGGTTGCCATGGGTCAGAATCGACTCAACGGCAGTTAACAGGAAACCTGTGGGGCAATCCTAGTGTGTCACACTACATTGCTCTGTGTCAGAATGGACCTGATGGAAACTAACAAAAACAACAATAAAGATTGTTGTTGTTAAGTGCCGTCGAGTCGATTCCGACCCATAGCGAACTGTGTAGGGTTTCCAAGGAGCAGCTGGTAAGCTTGAATTGCCGACCTTTGCGGTCTGGCCCATTAACCCACAGTGCCACACCAGGACTCAACAATAAAGATGAGCTAATGTACATAGGAGCTCTGGTAGCGTAGTGGTTACGACTCGGGCTGTGAACCGCAAGGTCAGCAGTTCGAAACTACCAGCTGCTCCGCGGGAGAAAGATGAGGCTTTCTACTCCCGTAAAGATTTACACCCTCGGAAACCCTGTACAGGGTCGCTATGAGTCGGTTCCGACTCCACGGCACATAACAACAACAACAACAACAACAACAACAATGTACATAGAGTGGTGAGAACAAAGTTCTGGAACATAGTAGGTGCTTGAAAATTATTATTATTATTTTTAAAAAAACAGTACTTGTTATTATTGCTATAAGAAATATTAATTTCTGAAGTCTTTACCAATTTTCCAAGACAAAAATCTCTCAATGACCACTAGATGGCATTAAGGTTAATTTAAAATACAGTGTGGTCCTTATTCATATTGTTAAAAATAATGGTGAGATGTAATTTCGTGCTGAAATGTGATTTTGTACCTCTTGCTTTATAAATTGTGGTTTAATAACTCAGGAGTTTGCATTACTTTACAAAGGAAAATCCTAGAAGAGAATCCATTTGGTCCAGCTATAATGTTCCCACTGAGTTTACCAAGCTGCGTCTGGTTTTATGGCAGCAGGACAATTATTGCTGCGTTTTGGGAAATACACTGCAAAGCAAATGACTAGCTAATTGCACTGAAAACAAAATTCCTGTGTCCTAAAGGTCAACAATGTGCCAAACTCAGTGGTGACCTGAAGGAAAGGTACCGTCGTTTTCCTCAACTGGGATTTGAAGATAATAGGACACCAATTATACCCCAAACAGATCCAGTACATAAAGTACCTGCATGTACCCAGGGAAACACTGCCCACCCTTGCTCTTCTGAAGGAATGCTGTACTACAAGACCAGGCAGATGTAGTGTTGGGTTATCCAATAAGCAAGGTAAGCACAGACTTATTTGTGCTTACTAACTGCTCTGAGTAATTTACAATTTCACACCTTTTTACCACATCAAAGATTCTGCTTCTAGGTATAGCTGGCATCTGTGTCTCTTCCAACCTCTCACATCACCTTCCTATATAATCAAAGCCTTATTCAAATTTTTAACCCCTGAGAGGGATGGAAGGAGCTCTGGTGGTACAATGGGTTAGTTGTTGGATTACTAACCAAAAAGGTTGGCAGTGTGAACCCTCTAGTCATTCTGTAGGAGAAAGAGGAGGCAGCCTGCTTCCCTAAAGACACACAGCCTGGAAACAGGAGTATAGAGTTGTTCTCAATTGTACAGTGTTACTGTGACTTGGCATCAACTCTTCAGTAATGGCTGGTAGTGGGGTAAACAGGAATGGAGTACCAAGTGAGTTTAGAATTACTCGTGATTACTGTAAATAAGTGCAAAAAAAAATCTATGCTTACTTTGCTTACTGGGTAATCTACCCTTGGGTAGGTGCCTATGATTCTTTAGTTATGCAGCAGAACATAATCCATGAATAATGAAATGTAAGCATAAATAACCTTGTCAAAAGACACCAGTGGCTTAAGAATTCAGGTTACTGAGCTTCAAAGTATTACTCTGTGGATGTGCTATCCAAAGTGTTGCAGAAGAACGATATACATTTAGGATATTCGTAAAAGAAAATAACTTAGATGACATTAAGTTTCTTTCACTGAATCAGAGTGATTAGTTTTGTCACAATGGCCAAGGAAGCTGAGATGGAAAATTGGCAAGTTGGCGATTTTATTCAATATTAGAAGTGGTTCATCAAGTGGTTCATCCCATCTTCAAGTGTGAACTTCATAAGGACAGAAAAGATGTAGTTATTTTACCTCTGAATCTCCAAAATTGAACATAGTTCCTACAACATAGGAAGGAGCTTCAAAAAAATCATGGGAAAATGAATTGACAGATAATGGAGTTTTCCCACAAACTTTTTGAAGCCCCTCAGTTTGTGCACACTGTGTTTTATGTTATGTGAGTTTAATAAATGGTCAAACAATGGATAATTAAATATCCAATCATTTAGACCATAAAAAAGAATCTTGTTGGATGCCACCAAAGGGGGTTTCTAGGTAAAATGTCATGTTCTTGTTCAATACGACTTGCTCTTGAGTTGACTTCAACTCATAGTGATCTTATGCACAAAAGAACAAAACACTGACCAGCCCTGCACCGACCTCACAATTGTTGCAGTCACTGTGTCAGTCCATCTCATTGGGGGTCTTCCTCTTTCCTGCTGAACCTCTACTTTACCAACATAATGTCCTTTTCCAGGGAATAGTTCCTGTGATTATATGTCTGAAGTGTATGAGGTGAAATCTTGCCAGCCTCACTTCTAAACAGCAAGATGTTACAGCCTGCTCAGACAAAGACATTCCCCTCCTGTTTGAAATCAAGGACAACAGAAAGTATAAACAAAATACATAAAGAAATAAAAAGGCATAGTCCAGTTAGAAAAATAAGGAAAAAAATCTTTTCCACAAATCAGGACTAGAGCAGAACCACAGAGTACTACATGAGGCTGAAATATGGAATGTTTGACCCTTCATGTACGAACAAGTAATACAGTGAGGAGCTTTGTTCGTATTGATAACAAATTAAACATACACCTTGTGAAATGGGAAATTGGGTCTAGGATCACCAATTGCATTTAATTTCCAAAGATTTCATCTGAGAACCATCACTCATAAGGAAAATTCAGATAAGGCAATATCCTCAAACAACAATAAAACCTATAATACAACTACAGCTAGAAACAAGTGACTGAGACCCTCTCTCCTTTTTTGGTGTACCATCTGGAAAGTCCTGGAGGTGCTGTGGACTAGGCCTAGGGCAGTTTCAAACCCACTAGCTGCTTTGCAGAAGAAAGATGAGGTTATCTGCTCTCATACAGACTTCCAGTGCTGGAACCCAGAGGAGCAGTTCTACTCTCTGTCCTATGTAGGGTAACTCTAAGTTGGAATGAACTCAATAGCAGTGGATTGGGTTTACCTGGAAAGCCAAATTAGCATCAGATATTTGCTTAGTGAGTGTGGAATCAGCAGAGTCAGATTAGACAAATAGTTGAAAAGTGTTAGGGCAAAAGTTTGGTAATCTTTTTCTGTAAAGGAGTAGAGTGTACATTTGTATTTTAGACTTTCTGCACCACTTAGTCTTTGCCATGACAATTCAACTCTGCCAGTGTAGTGCAAAAGCAATTATAGACAATGAGTAAATATAGTACAATAAAATTCTATTTACAAAACAAACAAAAAAACAGCATTTGGCCAGATTTGACCCATGGGCTGAAGGTTGCCAACCTCTGTTTTGTGACCTCAGATCCTGTTGTTGTTATTGTTAAGTACTATCAAGTCGGTTCTGACCCATAGCAACCCTGTATCGGGTTTCCAAGGAGAATCTGGTGAGCTTGAACCAGTTCAAGGCTTTGCAGTCTGGTGCATTAACCCACAGCGCCGCACCAGGTCCTGATAGCCTGACACATCCATCTTCAGCACAGTGATGTGAGGCTTTTCACAATCTTAAATCAGAGCTCTCGTTCCCTTAGTTGAACAGAGTCAAAATTAATCTTTGTGACTTGCTCGTCTCTAAGCCTCCTCTGTTGATTACCTCCTCCCTTATAATTAAGGTATGATAACTAAAGATATGGTCATTTCTCCAATTAGCTTCAAGTGATCCTGACTTAAGTAGTTTCTGTCCTCTTACAGTGGGTGCTTGTCTGTGTCAGTTCATTTAAGGTTTAACTTTCAGATGACATTTTGTTTTCCAGTTTTCTGGAATTTTTTTTTTTTTTTTTTACCAAATTCTACAGTGGCTTCTCATTATGACCCTTGTGCACACTGATCCTGCAATAGTAACAGAGCCACCAAAAGACTCTGTCGAAGCGTGGGTATCAATTGATGTTTGAAATGATTCTTTCTCCCCGCTTTATGGTTCCAGGAAAACTGCCTTAAATTTCATGGTCCTTAGGGTCTTTTTAGTCTCAGACAGAGAAATACCCTCAACTGACTGTATATTGAAATAAATCAACATGTAAAAGAAGTATTTCCTCACAAGGATGCCTTACCATTTTATTCTGATGGGTGCTGTTTCCTGTCAATGTGTTACCTCCATTAAGTAGAGTGGTCATGTCTCCTCTTAGGAAATGGGTCTACTTTACTAGCTTACCACTCAGTGTGGTCAGGCCCACTGTGGAACAGGTTAGAAATGCAGATTCTTAAAATCTGCATTTCATCAATATCACAGGTAACTATTGCTAATTAACATTGTGAAATACTAACTTAGACTGTATCTTAATGTCAATTAGCAAAACATGTCTCCTATGGGCAGCAGAATTAAGAAAAGGCCACAAGGTTTGAGGATAGTGGATAGATTTTTTTCTGTGTCCTTGGACAGATAGGAGGATCTATAACAAACAATAGCAGTGGACATAGTCATTCTAAAGTCATTTGAGCCTCAAATTCATCTATTGATACAGAGTTTAGAGAAGACGTAAGTGGAAATTCCAATCCTTCAATAACCTTATTTTACAAAGATTTAAAAAAAACCAAAAACTTTTCATCGGCAGCTTTTCCCTCCATTCTTCTCAACAAAATATCACAAATTGAAATGTGTTGTTTCATTCACAGAGCTGGGCAAACCTTCACCTTCATCTTCTGATTCTGGCTTTGATCAAACCCATATGAAGAAACTCTCAAACCCTCAGATACAACAAAGATTAGATATTGACATAAAATGGATCAGATGAGGATGTATAGATAAAAGTTCCTTATAAAACAATGACTTTTAGGAATACAGAATGGTCTAGTTAGGTTTGAGAGCAAACCAGATTTGATTCTTGATTTGATTAGGCATGTGTATCCATGGATAAACTAGTACCCTCCCCCTCAAAGCTGTAAATTATAACAAAACAACCCAATGGACTTGTGGGGTGGGACCTAGGATATTTAATTTATTTTTAAACAAAGCTCTCTAAGTGACTCTAATGATTAGCCAGTAAAAAAAAACAATGAACAAAGTCTTTGAGTTTTCATTTTTACACTGTGAAATGGGGCATTATTGATTTCGTCACATATTTTGAGAGCATCCCATGGAATTGCATGTGTGAAAATGTTTTCTGAAATGCAGGATAGCTCAGAGATGTAAAAGAAACAGTTTTTATTGTCATGGCCGGTTTGGTGGCTGTGTCACAAAGAGGACTTTTGGCAGTATGTGGAGAAATAAAGGATGTGTAAATCAATGCAGAGATTGACGTGACAGAATGAAAAATAAATGGAATTTCCTCTATTGTCTATAACAGTTCCAATAATGAATGCCATCTGTGGGAGACCCAGGCTGTGAAACACCCCATCCATAAAGCTGGATATCTAGTAAAGAATTGAGTTTACATCCAGATGAAGCCTATAGAATCCTGCCTTCCTCCCTTAAAATATTTCATCATGCCTGTCTTGGCTCCCGAAATTGCAGGCAATCTGAGGTCAGGGTTTGGGTCTTCCCTTTCCCACAGGAACTCTTATTACAGCTCTGTGTTGAGAGAAAACTCCCAACAAATCTTGATTAATGGTTGGTTACAATCCTTAGACTTCTTTCCATATGAGGAGTTGATTCCTTTCAAGTGACTCAGACTTAGAATGGGGTTAATTAACGATGTCATTCTATGACAATCTCTGCTGCATGGCTCTATCACATGTTATTATAGTTTTATTATGTTGCATGGAAAAACTTATCATGTTCTCTCTGAACATGAATACCGAGGTTATGTATCATCCTACGTGAGTCATAGAAATGATGTCTTTTTTTCTCTTTGGTTTTAAAACTCACTCTGTTTCTCCATCCTTTCAGAACTTATTTCATAATAAATCTATCAAGTCAACAAACAAAACTAAGTCACTTTTAAGTCATGTCTTCTTATTTTCAAAGAAAACAAACTCAGTCAATTCAGTGGGACTTATAATTTGGTTGTTTTGGCAAGAAAAAGGTCAGGCTTCAACTGATGGGTATATTTTCCAACTTGCTAATTCATTGCTATATAGACATACTCCTGAAAAACACAATCTATGACTGGATAGAAGAATAATCTATAAAAGATAATTCTGTGGGAAAAAAGAGTAATAGGCTATTTACCTACTTCATCCATGTCCTATATACGTGTGTGTGTGTGTGTGTGTGTGGTGGAGGAGGATAACAAATAATTGTTTGAATTTTTCTTTTTTTCTCCACACTCATAATATCGGCTGCCACCAATTGTCTGTCAGTTTGCCATGTTGTGGTAGCTTGCATATTTCTGTGATTCTGAAAGTTGTGCCACCAGTATTTCAAATATCAGTAGGGACACCACGGTTGACAGGTTTATGCTGACCTTCCAGACTAAGACAGACTAGGAACAAGGAGAGACAGACTATTTTTGAATACTTAGTCACTGAAAACATTATGAGTAGCAGTGAAACACTGTTAGCACCAGAATATTGAATATGGAAGCATGATGAAGAGCACCAGAATATTGTCAGATATAGTACCAGAGATGAGCCCCTCAGGTTGGAAGGCACTAAAATGCGACTGGGGACTAAATGCCTCCTCAAAGTAGAGTTGACCATGATAACAACAATGGAGTAAGGCTTTTGGGACCTTTATATGATGATGGGGTACAACTCAAAATGAGAAACAGCTCTGAGCAACCATTAATAATTGGCGCATGGGTTGTATAAAGTATGAAGCTAGAAAGATTGGAAGTTGTCAAAAATGAAATGGAATGCATAAACTTTGGTATCCTAGACATTGGTGAGCTGAAATGAACTGGTCTTGGTCATTTTGAGTCTGATACTCACATGGTTTACTATGCCTGGAATGACAAATTGAACAGGAATGGCATCGCATTTATCATCAAAGAGAACATTTCAAGATCTACCTTGAAATACATTGTTGTCTGTGACAACAATGGTGTGGAGCTGTGTGTTAATGCGCTGGATTGCAAAGTTGCTTTCAACTGTAAGGTCAGTGGTTCAAGCTCACCAGTTGCTCCTGGAAACCATATAAAGAGTCACTATAGGTCAGAATCTACTCGATGGCACTTCATAACAACAACAAGGAAGTTAATAGTTAATGCCATTATTATTCTACCAACTTCTTCAGTCTGGAATTAAACAATCAAGATATATTGATAATTACTGGCGATTGGAATGCAAATGTTGGAAACAAAGAGGAAGGATCAGTCATTGGAAAATATGACTTTGGTGATACAAACAATGCTGGAGATGACATGATAGAATTTTGCAAGACCAATGACTTCTTCATTACAAATAACTTTTTTTAAATAATATAAACGATGACTATGCACATAGACTTCACCAGATGGAATACACAGAAATCAAATTGACTACATCTGTGGAAAGAGACAGTGAAAAGTTCCATATTATCAATCTAGACAATGCCAAGGACAGACTGTGGAACAGACCAGAGTAGAGATGCTAAAGCAAATGGAAGAAATGAGGAAGTAAAAGAATTGAATAGAAATGTCAAAAGGCCACTTGAGAAGATCAAGTCAAATATAATAATATGTGCAAAGATCTGGAATTAGAAAGCCAAGAGAGAAGAACACACTAAGCATTTCTCAAGCTGAGGGAACTGAAGAAAAAATTCAAGCCTCAACTTGCAATATTGAAACAGTCTATGGGCAAAATATTGAAAGATGAAAAGAGCATCAAAAGAAGATAGAAAGAATACACAGAGTCACTGTACCAAAAAGAGGTGATTTATGTTCAACCATTTCAAGAGGTAGCATATGATCAAGAGCCAATGATCCTGAAGGAAGAAGTCCAAGGTGCATTGAAAGCATTGACAAAGAATAAAGCCTCAGGGACTGATGGAAAACAAATTAAAATCTTTAAACAAACTGATACAGCTCTGGAGATACTCACCATCTATACCTGGAAATTTGGAAGACAGTTACTTGGCCAACTGATTGGAAGAGATCCATATTTGTTCCTATTCCAAACAGAGGTGACCCAACAGAATGCAGAAATCATCAGAAAATATCATTAATTTCATACGCAAGTAAAATTTTGCTAAAGATAATTAAAAGCAGGCTGTAACAGGACATTAAGTAACTTCCAGAGATTCAAGTCAGATTCAGATGAGGATGTGGAATGAGGGATATCATTGTTGCTGTCAGACGGTTCTTGGCTGAAAGCAGATAATACCAGAAAGATCTTTACCTGTGCTTTAATGACTATACAAAGGCTTTCGATGGTGTGGATCATGACAAGCTATGGACAACATTGTGGAGTATGAATATTCTGGAACACTTAATTTTGTTCATGAGGAACCTGTACTAGACCAGGAAAAATGGAACAACTGAATGGTTTAAAATTAGGAAAGGTGTGTGCCATGGTTTATTCTTTCACCATACTCTTCAGTCTGTATACTGAGCCAATAATTTGACAGGCTGAATTATATGTAGAAAAATGTGTCGTCAGGATTAGAAGAAGGATCATTAACACCTGTGACATGCAGATGCTACAACCTTGCTTGCTGAAAGCAAAGAGGACTTTAAAAACTTGCTGATGAAGCCCAAAGACCACAGTCTTTGGTATAGGTTTTACCTCATTGTAAAGAAAACAAAAATCCTCACCACTGGACCAATAAATAACATCCATATAAATGGAGAACAGATTGAAGTTGTCAAAGATTTCATTTTGCTCAAACCAACCACCAACACTCATGAAAGCAGCAGTCAAGAAATCAAAGGATAAATCTGCTGCATAAGTGTTAAAGTGTTAAAGAGCAAAGGTGTCAGTTTGAGGACTAAGGTGTGCCTAACTCAAGCCATGGGATTTTCAATAACCTTATATGTATGTGAAAGTGATTAAGAAAGACCATAGAAGAATTGATGCCTTTGGGTTATGGTGTTGGAAGAGAATATTACAAGTACCATGGATTGCCAAAAGAACAAACAAATCTTCGATGGAAGAAGTATAGCCTAAATATTCCTTGGAAACCAGGATGGTGAGACTTCATCTCTCATACTTTGGACATATTGTCAGATGGGACCAGTCCCTGGAGAAGGACATCATTCTTGGTAGAGTTGAAGGGTCAGTGAAAAAGAGGAAGACATCCAATTTAATGGAATTACACAGTAGAATTAGCAATAGGCTTAAGCATAGCAATGATTATGAAGTTGGCACAAGACTGGGCAGTGTTTCATTCTGGTGTGCACAGGGTCTCTATGAGTTGGTGCCGACCTGATGGCACCTAACAACAACAACAACAACAACAACTAGTATTGTGTGCGGACATGTAGAAATGAGGAACTTTATATTATTTCAGGAATATGCCTGTAGTTGTGCTCTTGTTAAACAGAGATTCTTCGACTCTGCTCATCCTGAGATCTCTGGGTGTGGAGATGGCCCTTAGAGGAAGGTAGAGGACAGTGGAAATGAGTAAGAAACCAAGGCAATGACTGAGGAACCCAAGGGTTGGCCTAAGCATCAAAACTAAAAGGCTAAGAAATGAGATTTAATTCCATCTAAAACAAAAAGGTTAACACTTGGATCAGGCAAATCTGAAGTGTTTGATGGTTAAAAGCAAGAGGAAGATAACAGCAATGGGGTTATTGTGGGAGGGGTGCTGAAGAGCTTTATTATTGCCTCATCTGCTGGTGGGTAAGTAGAGGAGTGGTGAGAATGCCAAGCTGGCTCTAAGATAAGTGGAACCTACAGCTAATTGTGGAGTCCTGTTGTAGTGCTAGACCACAAGGTCGGTGCTTCAAACTCACTAGATGCTCCTTGGAAACCCTATACAGGGTCACTATGAGTCAGAACTGACCAGATGGCACGTAACAACAACAACAGCAGCTAACTGTAGTAAGTGATACTTTCAAAGTCAACTTCTGGCCTCAAAGAGTCTGGCATGAAGGGTTCTTGTATAAACTTTTTGCCTGTACTATATGGAAGAGCAAACAGGTACAGATGGTTTTGCCTGTACTATATGGAAGAGCAAACAGGTACAGATGGTTAATTGGAACTTAAAGAAATCATATCACTTTCTAATTGTGACCATACATACGGTTAAAAAAATGGTACTTTCCTAATAAGTTGACATAAGCTTTCACAGAATCTGCCATTGTTCCATATCCACTAATGCCTTCTCTTGTTAGTCCCCATCTTTTGTCTGCTCCTCTCTGTATTTTCTATTTCCCCCCTTTAAAAATACTTCACCTCCTCCAACTAGTGTCTGTGTTGGAGGTGACTACATGGCCCTCAGGGTCCTGATGCTCAGTGTTCATGACCCCACCCTTGTAGGGTGGTGATAGGACTTTGGCGTCTCAAAGAGAAGCACTTTAGACACCCAGAATCTTCCAATAGGAGCAGTTACAAGACAGACAGTCCTTTCTCTTGATAGATTCTTATTGATTAATAAGTGATTTACTATTCCTCTATATTGCTCTTTGCTCTGTCTTATCAAAGCCCAGGAATGAATGAGAAGAAAAGGAAAACATTATTATACATATTTATGTTTGTTATAGACTAATTTGTGTTTCCCCAAAATATGTACAGTATTGTCAATCCTAACTCCTTGTTGTGTGGATATAATTTCATTTGGAAAAATATTTTTTTCTGTTATGTTAATGAGGCAGTATTAATATTGATTAAGTCAATCTCTTTTGATGTATGAAAGAACAGATCCATCAAGCAAGCAGTAACAAATAGATAAAGAAAATCAAGCTACACTGTCTCCAAGAAACCTAGAAATAGAAACTGAAAGGAAACAACACCTTCCACCAGAGCTGACAGAAAGAGAAACTTTCCCTAGATCTGTTGCCCTAAATTCAGACTTCAAGCCTCCTAAACTGTGAAAAATAAATTTCTGTTCATTAAAGTCAACCCATTTATGGTATTTTTTGCTAAAATAGCATGAGATAACCAAGACAATGTTGCTGACCATGTATGTACCTGGGTGATGCAAATGGTTAATGCTCTCAGCTCCTAACTGAAAGTTTGAGGTTCAAACTCATCCAGAGGTATCTTGGAAGACAGGCCTGACATTTACTTCAGAAAAATCAGCTACTAGAAACCCTATGGAGCACAGTTCTGCTCTGACACATATGCAGTTGCCATGGGTTGGCATCAATTCCATGGCAACTGGTACTAGTATGTTGCTGACAACTGAACTGGTGATAATGTGAAGGAAGATGGCAGTGCTGTGATGCTATAGTTCTTACTACAAAAGGATGAGAAATAATATTTACCCCAAATCTGAAGTGTTTACAAATTGGTATCCTGTTCTTTTGTCTAAGGATCTCTTGTCTTGTTTAAAACCTATTGTGTTGAAACTTGTATCTTCTTCTCTCATTTAAGGAGAAGCCTTGTGAATTTGTTCTGGGTTTCATATTTATGGAAACTTGCCCTTTAAGAAGAGTTTGGAGATAGGTTAAAAGAGACTTCAGACTGATCTTAGGGTAAAATAAACCTTTGAGTTTGGAGAAATTATTCATGGATTTTATAATTGACAATCCTGTGCAAGGTAATTGGAACATCATTTTAGACACTCATTGTGACTTGATTGAATTTAAGTTGATCTCGGCATTCAGGCTAAAGGTACACAAAATGTGGAATGCTGTCTGAAATAAAAACTAAAGAAACTTTGGGTTAAACATTGAAAGTTAAAAACCTATAAACTTTAGATGTGTTGGGCACAGACACAGGGGTGGGGTCTGTTCCAGGACCAGGGACACATGCATATACTGCCCCCCTAAGTTTTAGAAAAGTTATCCTTACAGAAGGAAAGGATAAATAAATTAATAAAAAGGATAAACATTCCCATGGGAATATCAGAAGAGAATAGTTTAAGGCTGGAAAATAATCTATATGGCGGTTGCGTGTTCTCTCCTTTCTGCACCCCTGCAGACATTGTTAATTGATCAAAGGTCACTTAGTCTTGCAATCTCATTACAGTTTTCCAAATAGTTAATGAGAATGATATGATCTAAGAGATAGCCTGCTTTCTCTCTTCAGATTAAATTGCCAAAGAGGCCTCTCAGATAAATTTGAATCACTTCTTTCTCCAAGTATCAGAGAAGCATTTTAAAATGTCATAGGAGAAAACAAAAGATTAAGTACAAATTAGATGTGATGAAATATTATTTATTCTTAACTTGTGTAAAATTTTTTCCTGTAGTCATGGAATGGTAATCAAGATTCAAAACTAAAAGCCGAGGTCACTAAAAACTCTCACATTCTAGAGAGATCTGTCAATGAACAACCTACACTTGGAGTCAGAAGTTTCCTTGTATGGTTTGTCTATCAATAAGCTGTCAAATGAGCTCAAGTGTGGCTATGATTGTGACATTGGCCCAGGACCAGGCAGTGTTTTGTACATAGGGTTGCTATGAGTTGGTACCGACTCGATGGCACCTAGTAACAACAACAACAACAACAATCCCCACTTCCTTCCTGGTTTATAAAAGAAGGCTGGGTATAAGAGAAGAGTCATCATAGTCCTCTGGATTTCTGGGAGAACTTACTCTCTACTTAACACAAAGTGAAATTTGGGGTTCAAAGAGAATCATGTATAAAGATAGTAGGCTTTAAAAAGAAGGATCATTGAAATTATGGGCACACAGGGATAAGCACTGGACTGTGAACCACAAAGTTGCCATTTTGAGCCCATCACGTGGGCAACATTTTCATACACCTCTGAGCTAATTTGAGCATGGGGAAAAAGAACTGAAGAGAAAAAGGCAGGCCAGTGAAATCGGACAACAGAGGGGAGAGTCTGGATGTCAACACTAAGCATGTCAAGGAAACATGACTTCCAAGTGTTAAGTGGATGCCACAGAAGATCTCTACCCAGGAAGCACACTATCTAAATATAGCGACCCCAAGAAGCAAAATACTGGCATTGACTGCCAGTGGGAGATGCTGGGAAAATGACAAAAGAGGTTGAACCAAAGTCAAATCTCCCATGTCAGTGAACTCTGCCAGAAGATGGTCCCACAATGCTCTCCAGAGAACCCTATCATGTACTCCGCAAGGAGTCAGTATTGGGATGGCTTCAATATAGAAGACACTAATGGTCAGACAGTTTTAGTAGAAGAAGATAAACCAATAGGAAGAGAAGGAAAGTTCCCTCAGAGAAGTCAGGAGACAATTGTCTTTTCCATTTGTGGGAGCCAGCCTCCAGGAAAAGCCACAATACCCCTCACCTTTTGGTAATCATATTTCTGTGTAGTCCCTTCCAGTATCGAAACAGAGCTGATCTTTGTGATTAACAGAATACTACGGAAGAAAAGATGTGAGGCTCTCTAAGGTGTATCATAAAAGGCATTACAGTTTCCACCTTGGTTTCTTAGACGATTTACTCTAGGGGAATCCAGCCTCCATGCTGTGTGAACACTCAGGCAGCCCTATGGATAGACTCATGAGGCGTCCTGCCAATTGCCAGCTAACATACAGGGTGTGTGTGAGCCACCTAGAAAACAGATCTTTTAACCCTAGTTTAGCCTGTAGCTGACTGCAACCCCATCAACATCGTGTGAACTGAGCCAGAAATACCCAGCTAAATGGCTCCTGAATTTTTGACTCATAGTTACAATGATAATAGTTACTAGTATTGTAAATCACTGTGTTTTCAAGTAATTTGTTATGTCACAAGTGATATATAAATCACCTCCTGATTCTCTTCTCTGTCCTAACATTGGAGGATTGTTGTTACCAAGTGTTGTTGAGTCTGTTCTGATTCACAGTAACCCACATTAGGACCCCAACATTGAAGGATTCTTCTTGTTGTTAGTAAGAGTCGTCGAGTTGGTTCCGATTCATAGCGACACTGTTTAGGGTTTCCAAGGAGTGGCTGGTGGTCTTGAACTGCCAGCCTTGTGCTTAGCAGCCCTGTGCTCACCCTACTGTGCCACACTTATAAAGGATCCTATGAAAAGGAGGAGGGAGGGGAATGTAAAAGTGAGGACTGTTGAGCTACTCCAGCCAAAAGTCTAACCTGCATTAGGATGAGGAGACTATTTTCAATGAATATAAACTTTATTCAACTGCACTCGAGCATTCAACTGTACTTGAGACTTATGAAGTCCTTGTGTGGTGCTGTATAAACACTGGAATGCTAGCTGCAAGGTCACCAGTTCAAACCCACTAGCCACTCCTTGGAACCCTATATGGAACAAACTGGACAGTACTTAACCACACAGAGACTTACGGGATCTTCCCAAAATGACATTTATCACTAGTTGCCATCATGCTGATTCTGACTCATGTGGGGACTCCATGTGTGTCAAACTGGAACCATGCCTGCTTCATAGGGTTTTTAACGACTGATTTCTCAGAAGACTAGCTCTAGGCTTCTCTTCGGAGGCACTGCTGGGGGGATTTGAACTGCCAACCTTTTTGTTAGTAGTTGAGCGTGCTAACTTTGTACCATCCAGGGGCTATTAAATAACATTACTAACCAGAAAATGAGACTTTAACATAATATAATTGGGAGACTATCTTGAGAAAAGGAATTAAATCGAGTCATGAGTCTACTCCAAGGAGTTGAAACTCTTCAGTTAACTATTTACAGGTAGGTTGTTTTTTTTAAACAGTAATTTAAAAAGTGGAAACATTTTCTCTGGCCACCATGATTCAATAGAATATGACCGGCTATGGGCATGCTCTGTTCCCCAAGCACCTCCAGTACCCTAAGCAGCAGAAGCAGCCCTCTAAAGCAAGAAAGCCATGAAGGACCAGCTTTGCAAACCCAAATTTATGACATAATAAACGACAAAAAGAGTTATCTCTCAAAATAGCTCTCCTTTCTCAACCTCTCACACAGAGAGCTATAGAAATATAGAAAGCTAATAGCATTTTGTAGAAATTCATGTTTGTTTTCAGGATAATCTGGCCATTTTTTGCTCATTCTAATGAACAGGATAGATAGTGGTAGATGGTGTGAATAGCTGTATTGTGTTTTGGGTCTCTGCTCTGGTCCTCCTTCAAGTCACTTCAACTCTGCCATTAAATAAGACAAGAAGTAATTGGCCAAAATGACATGGCTATCATATTTGCTCATACTTAAAATATTTACAATATAGATATAAGAAATTTAATATTTACCCTTTTGAAACAGAATGGGGTTCTCATAATTTTTATATCATTGAGAAGAAGAATGCAGAGGAACTGACTTCATAAAATAAACTTCTAGAAATTATTTGAAGCTAGTGGTAGACTACAATAAAGATTTCAATCTAGGCTGATTTATGATCGAATCAGGGTCATTCTATTCTTTTGTAAACAACATAAAATCTCATTTCTTTCTTCCAGCTCTGTCACTATGCTCCAGCGGATCCTGAAACAAATGACCTTGGGGACTTTGTGTACAGTGATTCAAAGAGATTTCCCCCTGGTGTGAACCCTCCCCAGTATCTGTGCACCATAAATGTGCGGTTGGTGCATGGATCTGGGAGTTCACAGCTCTGCAGAACAGATGGTGTCTTCAAGACAGGGAAGAGCTCCGGGCATTAATTACTCTCACACTCTAGACCTAGAATAGCAGCAGTTCAGTGTTCTTTCCTCACGGCCTGCTACCCAGGGAAACACTCAGCTTAATCCTCACAAGGAACTTTTACACATGCTAGCTTATTGATATGATGTTGGGATTTCCCCAATTTTACCTTTTAGAAGCTGAGGCTTAGAGATGGCAGCTGAACTGTTCAAGGCCACAGTGTTCACGGGAAGCAGAACCCAAGTTCAAATGCAGGACGCTTCTTCCATTCTGGGGCCAAAGTCTCCCCCCCAACGCCTCAGCAGCTTTTCTTCCATAACAATTTTGACTTTTATCAGCCATAGATCTGAGCACTAGATCTGAATGAGGGAGGGGATGCCCATGAGTACTAGTGTGTGAGTCAGACCATTCTGGATATTACTCAAGATGAAAATGCCTGACTATTTTGTGTCAAGGGTACTTGGGTTGTTAGGGTAAGGGGACAGGAGGAAAATTACTGGCAGCAGCAGAAAAGATCCATAGCACCATAAAAACAAAACAAAACCCTCCAAATACAAAAGAAAGTGAAATGGGATATAGGCAAGATATGCAAACTATTTCCTTGTCAAATGGGGTAGGATATAGACAAAATAGGGGAACTATCTCCTTGTATGCCCAGAACCCAGCAGGGTTTGTTAACTTTTCCACCCTATTCAACTATCTAGTGGATTCATTAACCTTCAGCTGTCTCAAGCTATCTATTAACTTATGCCTTAACCACTTTTTGGCACAGGTGCAAACATCACTGGATAACCCACCCCCACCCCCAACATGGCACCATCCAGGCAAATCTGGTTCTTGAACCAGCATCCTGTTGTGAAGAGTATCCCAGACACCTCTGCAACAGAATCCATCTTGAAATCGTAGACTCTATCCTGGATGCTGGATACACGTGCAACATATGAAAAGAGAAACAAGGAAACAACACACAGAAATGGAAATGTGCAGACAGAAAAACCCACTCCTTCTTGAAATCTCTGGAGCAGTCTCTGAAGCTTAACGCCTCTCTGTAAAAACCTCTTCTACCACTTGTCTATCAGTTAACAGCACTGTGGTGACTTGCGTGTTGCTGTGATGCTGAAAGCTATGCCACCAGTATTTTAAATACCAGCAGGGTTCACCCATGATGATCAGGTTTCAGCTAAGCTTCCTACATTAAGACTAGGAAGAATGAGAGACAGACTAATTCTGAATATTGAGCCACTAAAAACTGTATGAATAACACTGGAACATTGTCAGATAACAACAGAATATTGTCAGCTATAGTGCTGGTACCTGAGCCCAGAAGGTAGGAAGCCACTCAATATGATTGGGGAAGAGCTGCCTCCTCAAAGTAGACTTGGTCAGGATGATGCAAATGGAGCAAAACTTTCAGGATTTTCATGTACTGATGAGGTACAACTCAAAATGAGGAGAAACAGCTGTAAGCATCCATTAATAAGCAGAATTTGAGATGAATCTAGGAAAATTGGAAGTTGTTAGAAGTGAAATGGGACACATAAAGATCGATATCCTAGGCATTTATCCAGCTGAAATGGACTGGTATTGGCCATTTTGAATATGACAATCATAAACCCTGTACAGGGTTGCTATGGATTGGAACTGGCTCAATGGCACTTAACAACAACAGTGGTTTACTAGACAGGAAGGACAAATTGATGAGAAACGGCATTTATCATCAAAAAGGAAAATTGATCATACATGCAATTACAATTACTGGTAGTTGGAAGGCAAAGATTGAAAACAAAGACGAAGGATCAGTAATTGGAAAATATGGTCTTAGTGACAGTGCTGGATATTGCATGATAGAATTTTGCAAGACCAATGACTTATTCATTGCAAATACCTTTTTAAACAACATAAAAGGTTACTATAGACATTTACTTTACCAGATAGAATACACAGAAATCAAACTGACTACATCTGTGGAAAGAGATGGTGGAAAAGCTCCATGTCATCAGCCCAAACAGGGCTAAGGGCAGATTATGGAAGTGCTCTTATGCATGTTCAGGCTGAAGCTGAGGAAAATTAAGGTAAGTCCATGAGAACCAAAATGTGACCTTGCACACATCTCACCTAAATTTAGAAACCATACAAGAACAGATTGATGCATTAGACACTAATGAAGACCAGAAGAGTCTTAGGATAACATCCAGAAAATCATACAGAAAGAAAGCAAAAGGTCATTAAGAAGATAAGAAAGAAAGAAAAGACCAAAATGGATGTAGAAGAGACTTTGAAACTTGCTCTCCAGTGTAGAGAGGCTTAAGCAAATGGAAGGAATGAGGGGGCAAAACAGCTGAACAGAAAATATCAAAGGGCAGCTTGAGAAGACAAAGTCAAACAGTGTTATGAAATGTGCAAAGACCTGAAGTTAGAAAACTCAAAGGGAAGAATATGCTCAGCATTTCTCAGGATGCAAGCCTTGATTTGCAATATTGATGGATGGATTCTATGAGCAAAGTGGAGTCCTGGTGTGATGCTGTGGGATAAAGCACTGGACAGTAAGGTTGGTTTGAACCACAAGGTCAGTGGCTCAAACTCACCAGCAGCTCCTTGGAAACCCTATACTGGGTAGCTATGAGTTGGAACTTACTCGACAACCTTAACAACAGCAACAACATGGGCAAATTATTGAATGATACAGAAAGCATCAAAAGAAGATGGAAGGAATACATAGTCACTGTACCCAAAATAAATGGATAATGTTCAACCATTTCAAGTGGTAGCATATGATCAAGAGTCAATGGTACTGAAGGAAGAAGTCCAAGGTGCACTGAAGACATTTGAAAAGAACAAGGCTCTGGGAGTTGATGGAAAAGAAATTAAAATCTTTCAGCAAACTGGTGCAGCACTGGAGGTACACACTCACCTATGCTAATAAAATTGGAAGACAGCTACCTGGCCAAATGATTGGAAGCGGTCCATATTTGTGCCCATTCCAAAGAGAGGTGACCCAGTGGAATGAAGAAGAACAAAGATCTCAGCCTTCAGTATGGATTGATCTAAATAAAACAAAAATCCTCACCACTGGACCAATTAATGGCATCATGATAAATGGAGAAAAGATCGAAGTTGTCAAAGACTTCATTTAGCTTGGATCCACTATCAGCACTCACGGAAGCAGCAGTCAAGAAATCTGCTACACAAAACCTCTTTAAAATGTTCAAGAGCAAAGATGTCAGTTTGAAGACTAAGTTGAATCTGATCCAAGTCATGGTATTTTCAATAGCCTCATATGCTGTCAGGTGAAAGTTGAACAATGAATAAGGAAGATCATAAAAGAATTGATGCACTTGAGTTATGGTGTTGGAGAAGAATAATAAAAGTACTATAGGCTGCTAGTACTTCTCTATTGGAAGAAGTATAGCCAGAATGCTCCTTAGAAACCAGGATGGTGAGGCTTTGTCTCTCATATTTTGGACACAATATCAGGAGGGGTCAGTCCCTGGAAAAGGATATCATGCTTGGTAAAGAGGAGGGTTAATGCAAAACGGGTGGATTGACACATTGGCAGCAGCAATGGCCTCAAGTTTAACAATGATTGTGCAGATGATACAGGACGAGGCAGTGTTTCATTCTTTTGTGCATAAGGTCACAATGAGCAGGAAAGAACTCTGCAGCACCTAACAACAATACAAACAGCATAAAAGCCCCTTAGACTGGGACCATGAGGAGATATATTGCTGCCTGTGGCAAGTCTCCCCAGCAGGTATTTCCACCTATAATAAATCTCTTTTAATACTTAGTATTTCATAACTTTCTAGTCATCTGTAGCCCAACCCAGCAACAGAGTGAAAGGCATGTGTATATTGTTTTGCTAGTCTTCATGGGCAAAGGAGAACTCTATAGAGAGAGAAGATGACTTCTTTTAGTTTTCCAGTAAATAAAATCCAAATGCAGTGGATCCTGGAACTCTTCCTAACAAAACATGCTTTTAGGTTTTAATCAATGTAAACAACAATATTTTATCATTTTGGCTTGAACCATGTGTGCAAATCATGATTTAATTAATTTATTTAGGATCTTCATGTCCACTGGTTAATAATTAAAGATATAAGACTCAACTTGCCTTTGTTGTTTTCTGATTTTAACTGGATTCTCTATATAAGGCACAAGGAGGGAAGTTGGGAGCAGGACAATAGCATTGGAGAAATCTTGTGGACATTAAATACTTTTCAGAGGGGCTTTGTATCATTGGAAGGCTTGCTTTGCTCAGAACCATCTGAATCAATTTTGGCAGGCATGATTCATCTCTCTGAGTGGTGCTTGAGTAGAATCCCAGTCTGCTATTTTCTCAAAAGCAATTACTGGTAAGGGGCCTGCTGAAGAGGGAAGGAAACTGTTCATCAGCATGAAAACACTCTCCACCATGCATGGAGACCCTTATGGAAACATCTCTAGGTTCAGTATGGAGTTTTGTTTTGCAGGCTCCTTGAGGCCATTCCTACCCCACAAGAGAGAGTGAGGAGTAGAGACAAGAGTCTGAAATGAACAGGGCCCAAAGCTTCCATTGTTGAAGAAACACTAACATTGTTTTTCTCCGGAGTGACCAAGGTTCAGTATCTACATGAACTCGCCAAGTTGTCTCAGCTGTCTGCTTCTCTGGCAGAATGCCAACATGTCTATGCCCCTCTGGTAACATAGTTGTTGTTAAGTGCTATTGAGTCATTTCCAACTCATAGTGACCCATCATACTGTTTCTGAGGAACAACTGGTGGGTTTGAACCACTGACTTTGTGGGTAGCAGTCCAGTGCTTATCCTATGTGTGACCCAGCCAGGCTGGTTGTGCTTCTCATCCTGTATTTTCTAAGTCTGAGTGCATTTCTCCAGGGTTCAGTCAGACCTAGCTTTGAGTCCCGTTATTACCACTTTCTGTGTGATTTTTTTGTTTGTTTTGTTTTAACTACTAAAAGAACCAGTTTCCTTTTTATAAACAACAGCACCCACTTCATAAGGACAATGTGGGGGTTAAGTAAGTTAATGCAGTGAGCATGTTGGGCAGATAGTACATGTTGAGTGACGAAGACAAACAGAAACAACAGATCCACTGCCATTAAGTCGATTCTGCCTCACGGAGACGCTGTACGAGAGGAGAGCAGCCCTATAGGGTTTCTAAAACTGTAATCTTTATAGAATGAGATTGTTATTTATATCTGTCTCCCATGAAACAGCTGGTGGGTTTGAACTGCTGACCTCTTGATTAGCAGGCATGCACTTAACCACTGAGCTACTAGGGTTTCTGTTCAGTGAATAAAACCCAAACCCACTGCCATCAAGTCTGACTCAGAGCGATCCTATGTAGAATTTCTGAGGCCTTAAACCTTTACTGGAACAGAAAGCCTTTTCTTTCTCCTGTGGAGCGGCTAGTGGATTTGAACTGCTGACCTTGGTGTTAGAAGCCCAATGTGTAACCCACTACACCACCAAGGCTCTTCGTTCTGAGTAGAAGGGATCATTTACAAAGCAAGGAAATTGAAATAGTCTCTAAATCTCAAGGAGAATATATGTAAGATCCTGGAAAATGGTTAAACAGGAAGATTTTAGGGGCCTGTTCTCCAGAGATTATGATTCAGTTGGCTGGGGGCAAAACCCAGGATTTTACATTTCGTAGTCAACTTCCTGAGTGATTCTGTTGTGGGTGCCTATAAGCACAAGGCGAGCATTATCAGAGCAAATGCATCCTCTCCTAGAGTCCTCTTGGAGCTTTGAGGCACTAAGGTTTTTAGACTCCAGTCTAAGATCTAGATAAGAAGTTCCTGTGATTAAAGATGGAGTTCTGGTAATGTTCTGAAGGCAGGAGGGTTGCACTTTGACAGAGAAGAGGAGGTGGGGAGGTAGAAGTGTATCATAGGCAGGGGATGGCAGGTGCGCTGACTCAGAGACTGTACCGGGATAGGGCCGTGGCTGGGAAACAGATCTGCATAACTGAATAGGAGTTGGAGGAAAAGAGATGAGAAGAATTAGCTGAGCAGTCTGGGAATGTGCATGAGGAGGGCCCCCCAAAGGCACTGATTGGGAAGATTATTTTTGTGGCTTTGTGCACTGCAGCCTAGAAGCGGACATGCTTATTAGGGGACACTTGGCAAGATGTAGGCCTTGGCTCATTAGGACTTGCATTAAGGTGACAGCTATCGAAACAGAAAACTAGCAATAACATCTCTAGGGAATTCTGAATTCCTATTCACTGCGTTTTAAAATGTGTTTGAGCCTAGCTCTGGGGAATTGCATGGGGCCAAAGTTGCTGTAAATGAAGACATTTCACCACCAAATAGTGAATCGGGGGTTTGCCTTAGAACAATAAAACAGTTGTTTGAAAAGATGGTGTAAATGTTTAAGCTTACCTCCTTTATCAGCTGTGGTGACGAATACACCTGGACTCCTAGCTGCAAGAGGCTAGATTTGTTCAGTTTGTCCCAGGGTCTGTTTCATTTTCAAAGTCTTTGCCCAGAACAACACATTTATTGAAATAATGGGAGGAGAGACTGACTGGCTAAGAACTTCTGGAAGAGAGGGAGAAGCTTCCCTGGCATGCTGTGGGCAGCCTTGCCTATGTGTGCCTTTTTGCCCCATCTTGCAGGGTAACAGTTGTAGTGAGGATGCTGCTAAGGTCCCAAGGCTCCAATCTTTTGTTCACTCAGGATGGCCTCTGTCTCCTCCCTAGAGGTGGAGTGGGAAGTAGCTTTAAGGACACAGGCAAACGACTTAGATGTGCTTTGTATGGGGTGTTTTAAGGAAGGGGAAAATCCATTTGGGCAAATGGATTTTTAAAAAGAAAGATGGATAGTAAGTTTTGATTTCTATAACAGCAGTACTTTATGTTTTGGGGAACAAAATGTACTTTAAAAAACTAACAAGCTTATATTGATATTAATTTCTTCCACCAATGTAGCATTCTATGTCTGTAATTTCTGTTTCATGGACTATTTCTCTTGTTCCATCACAGCCAAAATGTTTAGAGAGCTCCATTGTACTGCTGACTCATATTTTCCAATTTTTAACTGAATTTGCCTTTAATCTGGCCAGGGGCTTCTTCGAGCCAGTTTAGTTGCTGCTTCATAGCAAACCTCTGTGTAATGCCTCTCCTGTGCTTTAATCTTCTGTTCCTTCCTTTTCAATACATGGTATGTTTCTAAACATAGCTCACATACTGCTTTGGTTTTTTGCTTTCTTATTTCATTATTCTTGTTTTTCAGGACAGAATCTTTGTAGTGGGGGGCAGAGAAAATTACTTTTAAATATGGCTTGATAAAACAGAGGTACATGGATGTTCCATAATTTCTGATTCCTTTTTGCCTTTGAAATTTAAGTAAACATTCCAAGTTGTGAAAACTACAAATAAAAAGAGGACTCTGTGGTAATGAGAACAGGTGAGCTCAATAAATGCCAGTCACATCTGAGCAGGGTGATAAATACTTATCTACATTATCTGATTTAATCCTCTCAAAAACATGATGAGATAGCTATCATTTCCATTTAACAGGAAAATAAGCAAAGCAGACTCAGGAAAATTCGGCACCCTATTTAAACTCAATGGCAAAACAGTTGTTAGTTCTGTCCAATTGATCTCGACTCATATTGACCCCATGTGACAGAGAAACATTGGCCCAGAGGGTTTTTCTAGTCCAGGCTGTAATTTTTATAGGAAGGAGCCCTGGTGGCACAATGGTAAAGTGCTTGACTACTAACCAAAACATCAATCATTTTAACCCATCCAGTGGCTCTGAAGGAGAAAAGAGCTAGCAATACGCTTCTTTTAAAGTTTATAGCCTAGAATAGGCTTTGTTGTTGTTGTTGTTGTTAAGTGCCATTGAGTTGATTCCGACCCATAGCGACCCTGTATAGGGTTTCCAAGGAGCAGCTGGAAAGCTTGAATCACCAACCTTGCAGTTCAAATGACTTTGCAGTCGGATGCGTTAACCCACAGCGCCACCCCAGGACTCCTGGATAGGCTATGGGCAGTTCTGTTCTGCTGGAATCTACTTAACAGCATAACAATCAACAACCATCTTTACAGGAAACAGATTCCCAGATCTTATTTCCCTGGAACCATTGGGTGGGTTTAAACTGCCTATCTTTTGACTGCCATTCAGTTAGCAGTTGAGCACTTACCTATTGCTCTATTGTGTCTCCTTGGTAACAAAACAATAAAACCACTATATTAGACTTGAGAAGCTCTGGTGGCACAGTGGCTAAGCACACAATGCTAACCAAAAGGTTCATTCTTTTATGGAAGGCTTTTAATGAGCTGTAAACCATTATATACTGCCAATTCTATGTATTTTCCCATTGATTTAGGGGCTAGAAGTGAAAGAAAGAATGCCAATGTATTTTGTATGTATGTGAACTGAGTAGTGTGATGATGCAATAACTCCAATACTCCAATTCTCCCATAAAAGCCTGGCTAGGTAATTGTAAATGCTGAACCTAAAGGCCTTGGTCTCAGATACAGAAATAGCAGGTAGGTCAGAAAGCCTTTTGGATTTACAGTAGAGAACAGTGTTACAATATTGAAGAAAAACTGAGAGTTCCATGTGAAAGCGATAGAACATTCTAGTTTCTTAAGACTTCTCTTAAGAGGCTTGACAACTTCTCTTAAGAGGCTTGACAACTTCTCTTGGAGAACATCATTGTACATAAAGACAGAAATCTGTGAAGTGCTGGGGGAAGTCACTAAGTGAGCAAGTCACAAAAGTAAAGGGCTGGCTTAGCTGAGATTCAGTGAAAATTCAGCATTATTGGGATGAAATAGTGAAATTCCACAAAGGGGAAAGAGAATTCTTGTTATATGCCCTTCAGATGGTTCTGACTCAAAGCAATCCTATGCACAACAGAAAGACACACTGCCAGTCCTGTGCTACTCTCACAATTGTCATATTGGAGCCCATTGCTGCTACTGGTGCATCAGTCTGCCTTGTTCTGGGTCTTCCTTTGTTTTGCTGATGCTTCAAGTTACCAACTATGATAGACTTCTCCAGGGACTGGTCCCATCTGACAACATGTCCAAAGTATGAGAAACAAAGTCTCTCCATCCTGGCTTCTAAGGATTACTCTTGTTGTACTTCTTCCAAGGCAGATTTGTTTGTTCTGCTGGAAGTCCATGGTACTTTCAGTATTCTTCAGTGACACCATAATGCAAATGCATTGATTCTTCTGCAGTCTCCCTTATTCATTGTCCAACTTTCACATGCATATGAGACAATTGAAAATACCATGGCTTTGGTCAGTCACACCTTACTTAATCTTCAAACTAATGTCTTTGCTCTAGAGGTCTTTAACAGCAGATTTGCCTAATGCAGTATGTCATTTGATTTCCTGACAGCTATTTCAATTAGCATTGATTGTGATTTTAAGAAAACGAATCTTTTCTCCACTTATGATGATATTATTTATTGGTCCAGATGTGAGGATTTTCATTTTCTTTATGTTGAGGTGCAATCCATACTGAAGGTTGTAGTCTTTGATCTTCATCAGTATTTCAATTCCTGTTTTGCTCTCAGCAAGCCAGGTTGTGTCATCTACATATAGCAGGTTCTTAATGAGTTTTGCTTCTATCCTGATGCATTTTTCTTCATATAATCCAACTTCCCAAATTATTTGTTTAACATACAGATTGAATAAGTATGGTGGAAGGATACAACCCTGGTGCACAACTTTCCTGATTTTAAACCATTCAGTTTCCCCTTGTTCTGTTCCAATGACTGCCTCTTGGTCTATGTACAAATTCCTCATGAGCATGGTTAAGTGTTCTGAAATACCTTTTCTTCACAATGTTATCCATAGTTTGTTATAATCCACACAGTCAAATGTCTATGCATATTCAAAAAAGTGCAACTACGTATCTTTCTTTTATTCTCTGTTTTCAGCCAAGATCCACCTGACATCAGTAGTGATATGCCTTGCTCCAGTTCCTCTTTTGAATCTGGATTGAATTTCTATGAGCTGCATGTCAATGTACTATTGTTTTTGAATTATCTTCAGCAAAATTTTACTTTTATATGGTATTAACGACTTTGTTCAATGATTTCTACATTCTTTGGAGTCACCTTACTTTGGAAGGGGCACTGATATGAAGATCTTCCAAATGGTTGGCCAGGTAGTTATCTTCTAAATTTCTTTGCATAGATGAGTGTCTCCAGTGCTGCATTCATTCGTTGAAACATTTTGATTTGTATTCCAATTCCTGGAACCATTTTTCTGCCAGTGTCTTCAGTGGAAGTTGGACTTCTTCCTTTAATACCATCAGTTCTTCATCATATGGTGGTGATGGTGTGATGGTTATGTGCAGTGGAGTCGGAACCGACTCATAGCGACCCTGTACAGGGTTTCCAAGGCTGTAAATCTTTATGGGAACAGAAAGCCTCATCCTTCTCCCGTGGAACAGCTGGTAGTTTCGAACTGTTGACCTTGCAGTTCGCAGCCCAATTCGTAACCACTACACTGTACCTGTTGAAAAATTCTGAACATTGACCAATTCTTTTTGGGACAGTTACTCTGTGTATTCCTTCCATCTTCTTTTGATGCTTTCAGCATCACTCCATATTTTGCCCATTGAATCCTTTACTATTTCAACCCAAGGTTTGAATTTTTTCTTAAGTTCTTTTCAAAAGCCTTTGCATAGCCAATAAAGCACAGGTTCTGGTGTGGCACTGGGGGTTAATGCGCTGGACGGCAAGGTTGGTAGTTCAAATTCACCAGCTGCTCCTTAGAAACCCTATACAGGGTCCCTATGAGTTGGAACTGAATTAATAGCACTTAACAACAATAACAACATATTCAGGGTCATATTTTGGCTCTCATGGACTTGTTTTAATTTTCTTCAGCTTCAGCATGAAATTCCATATGAGCAATTGATGGTCTGTTCCACAGTTGGCCCCTGACCTTGTTTTGGCAGATGATACTGAGTTTTCCCATTGTCTTTTCCCACAGATGTAGTCAATTTGATCCCTTTATATTCTATCTGGTGAGGGCTACATGTATAGTTGCTCATTCATATTGGTGAAAAAGTATTTGCAATGAATAAGCTGTTGGTCTTGCCAAATTCTATCGTGTGATCTCCAGCATCATTTCTATCACCAATTTCCATATTATCCAACTGTTGATTTTTCCTCTTTGTTTCTAACTTTTGTATTCCAATCCCCAGTAATTATCAATGTGTTTTGATTGCACGTTTGATCAATATCAGACTGAAGTAGTTGGTAAATTTCTTCAGTTTCATCATCATTGACTTTAGTAATTGTTGTGTCAATTTGAGAAATAGTGCTATTGATTTTCCTTATAGACATGTGGTCATTATCCTATCACAGATAGCGTTGTACTTCAAGATGGATGTTGACATGCTTTTGTTTGATGATGTATGTGACACCATTCTTTGGCTTGTCATTCCAGCATAATAAATCATATGATTATCCAATTAAAAATAGCTAATACCTGCCCATTTCATATCAGGAATGACTAGGATAGGAGTTCTGGTGTGACACTGTAGAGAATCACTGGATTGCTAACCGCAAGGTCAGTGGTTCAAATCCACCAGCTACTTCTCTGAAACCCTATATAGGATTGCTATTGGAACCAACTCGACAGCACTTTACAAAGCCATCAATGCCTAGGATATCATTCTTCATGCTTTCTTTTAATTTTTGATGATTGCCAATTTTCCTAGAGTCATACTTCAGACACTCCATGTTGTGATTATTAATAGAGGTTTGTGCATATGTTTCTTTTCAGTTTGAATTGTGCCCCATATCAGCAGCAAGTCAAGATGTCAGAACGTTTGCTTTATCTGTCATTAAGGTCAACTCTGCTTTGAGGAGGCATCTGTTCTTCAGTCATATTTTGAGTAAGACACTCAAAGACTGTCTTTGAGGGACTGAGGGACTCATTTTCTGGCACGATGTTCTCTTGCTCTTCATAAGGTTTTCAGTGGCCAACCATTCAGAAGTGGGTCCGTCTATGTCTACTTTTTCCTAATCTGTCTTACTCTGGAAGACTTGCTGAAATCTGCCCATCACAAATGACCCTTCTGGTATTTAAAATGTCTGTGACATAGCTTCTAGTGTTACAGCAACACACATGCCACTTAGTACAACAAACTGACAGACAAATGGTGGGGAAAGAGGGTACCAATAATGAATTTTAAATGGAATATACTCTATAGACTGTTTTCCAGGTTGGTGTTGTTAAGTGCTATTGAGTTGGTTATGACTCACAACTACCCTGTATAGGGTTTCTGAGGAGTGGCTCGTGGGTTTGAACTGCTTACCTTGCAGTTAGCAGCTCACTGCTTATTCTATAATGCCACTAGGATTTATTTATTTATTTTTCAGGTTGTTGTTGTTTTAGGTGCCATCAAGTCAGTACTGACTCACAGCGACCCTAAGCACAACAGAATGAAACACTGCCCAGTCCTGGGTCAACCTCACAATCCTTGCTACTGCTCAGCCCATTGCTGTCGCCACTGTGCCAATCCATCTCATTGGGGGTCTTCTTCTTTTTCTCTGACCCTCCACTTTACCAAACATGATATCCTTCTCCAGTGACTGGTCCCTCCTGACAATACGTCCAAAATAAGAGAGACAAAGTCTGGTCATCCTGGCCTCCAAGGAACACTCTGATTGTACTTCTTCCAACACAAATCTATTTGTTCTTTTGGCAGTCTGTGATGCTTTCAGTATTCTCCTCCAACACCATAGCTCAAATGAATCAATTCTTCTACGGTCTTCTTTATTCACTGTCCAACTTTTGCATGCATATGAGGTTATTGAAAATTCCATGGCTTGGGTCAGGTGCACCTTTATCCTCAAACTGACATCTTTGCTCTTCAACACTTTAAAGAGGTCTTGTGCAGCAGATTTACCCAGTGCACTACGTAGTCTGATTTCTTGACTGCTGCCTCCATGAGTGTTGATAGTTGGTGTAAGTAAAATGAAGTCTTTGACAACTTCAATCTTTTCTCCATTTATATGGATGTTGTTTATTGGTCCAGTGGTGAGGATTTTGTTTTCTTTACATTGAGATGCAACCCATACTTAATGCTGTGGTTGTTGATCTTGATCAGTATTTTAAGTCCTCTTTGCTTTCAGCAAGCAAGGTTGTATCTTTTTCAGGTAGGTGGTGCTTTTTTAGTTGAGTATAAGGAAATCTGGTAGTGTAGTGATTACGAATTGGGCTGCTAACCGCAAGGTTGGCGGTTCGAAACTACTAGCTGTTCTGCAGGAGAAAGATGAGGCTTTCTGCTCCTGTAAAGATTTGTAGCCTTGGAAGCACTGTGCAGGGTCATTATGAGTTGGAACTGACTCCACAGGACTTAACATACAGAGATGGAAAATTTAAGGTCAAAACTCTGGTCGAAGGGAGCTGGATCACTTGAAAAGTTAATAAGTTGGAATTTTGGTATAGAAGGTCAAGGCAAAAAACTTGGTTGAACCAATGGAGAGGACAGGAAGGTGCAAAGATGGTTTGATATTCAGCAATGTGAGGGACTACCAATACTGCCTAGTCAATCCTTGGGCTTTACTCCTGCTTCTAACTGGCCAAAGGAACTTGGGAAGCAACCTGGTTATCTCACTTGTTTTCCCTGGCATATTAATCATGAGTTCTGGAGAAATAGATATTATAAGCCGTACAGTGTTGATAGGGATGGGCAACTTAGACATTGGCTACCTAAAATGGGGTGTGGGAGGGGGGAGGGCTATAAAGGCATGAAGTGACTGGTTTACAAGTTTTCAAGAGAGAGTTTAGATTCACAATGTGTGGGGGAAGGTAGAATCTCCACTGAGTGATTTTCATCCTGTATAGATGGGGTTGGTGAAAGGAGATGGTGATAAGACCCTTATGATTCAATAGTGAGTAATTGTTATCATGACTGACTGTGATTGTCACAAGTGTAAAGGTTGAGGTTTTGTAGCAAAAAGGTGGTAGTGGGGGGTTGATCTTGCAGGCCAGGAGTGGAGGACCCTGGAACTATCAAGGTAGTAGAGTGGGAATGGAGTTTGAGATCCTATTCAGAGAAGCAGCAATGCCAGAGATGGAAGCAGAGATGATGACGTGTTGAGATGGAGCGGTTGGGTATTCTAGACACATGGAGGGAGAGGTGCTGTGTGCTGGTGGCTGGGGGGCAGGCTTGCAGTGTATGCCCTTTGGTTGTTTGAATGATTGTATATTCCTAAGTGTTTTGTTATACATCCAAAAACAACAACAACAACAAGTGGAAGGCATAGAAGCAAATACTATCGATGATGCACGGAGGAGATTGTGATCATTGCAAGGAAACAAAATATGATAGGATGAGTGTAAAACTGATATTCTCCCATATAAACTATCACTCAATTCACAATAAATGACTAAAAAATATTATAAGCAGTAAATGTAAATAAAATCTGTGATTGAGATTGGATTATTCAAGAGATTTGGACAAGGTAGGATTTCAGGAAGATCTGTCATTTGGCCAAGCTATGGTTAGCAAGACAGAAATATAAAGAAATAGGGAAAAAACTGGCCCAGATTCTAGGCAGGATAACAAGGATTTAGATAAAGAATTCCTGACACAGCATAATATGTCAATCTATTGAGTAAGTACTTTTAACATGTTATCAAGAGAGATCAGTTCCTGGAAAAAGGACATTATGCTTTGTAAAATAGATGGTCAGCAAGAAAGGGGAAGACCTCAACAAGACGGACGGACACAGTAGCTGCAACAGTAGGCTCAAACATAACAATTGTGAGGATGGTGCAGGACCAGGCAGTGTTTTGTTCTGTTGTATATAGGGTGGCTGTGAATTGGAGCAGACTCAAGGGCATCTAAAACAACATCCCACAAGCAGTGCTTGGTGGATACTTAGAGAATGGTGGTGGTGGTGGTGGTGTGCGTTGGAGTCGGTTCTGACTCATAGCGACCCCGCATAGGGTTTCTGAGGCTGTAAATCTTTGTGGGAGCAGAAAGCTTCATCTTTCTCCTGCAGAACAGCTGGTAGTTTCAAACTGCTGACCTTGGGCTTCGCAGCCCAACTGGTAACCGCTACACTACTAAAGCTCCTTGGTGAATATGTGGTATTAATTTCAATGTTGCTCTACTTTTCTTGCATATACCTTGTTTTTTATTTTCCTGTTTTCAATCACATTCTTTCTCTACACTTGCTTCTGCTTCTTTCCTTTCCCAGGACCCTTTTTGACTTTTGAACTCTGGCTTTTAACAGATTCACTTTCCATTGGCAAGCTCTCTTTATTATCTAGCCCTGAATAATTATTTCTATTTGATGTGGTCCTAGACCACCCACAAACATTTACTATTTTCTTGTGCAGACTCAAGAGGCAGAGCCCAGTTCTGTAAATGGACTTGGGAAAACTAGCAACTGTTGATATTTGTCCTTTACTTCCGAGCAACTCCATTACGTCTGACTGACCCTCAATGTACTGGGCAGAGCAATGGTTTCCAAATTGTATTCCATGGAAAACATGTCCCTTTAAATATTTTGTATAAAGGGTTCTGTGGCCAGATATGATTAAGAATTGATGTATATTCTGCTCTCTTCTTGGAACCATATTCTGAATATTAGGATACTAAAACATTGGAGTAGTCCTACAGTAAATGAAACTCTTTAACTAGTTTAAAATGTTTCTCTAAGTTATCTGACATAATATCTATAAAAATTATATGGACTTAGTATCTCAAAGGAGTCCTGGTGTGGCATTGTAGGATAAGCACTGGGCTGCTAACTGCAAAGTCTGTGGTTCAAAACCACCAGCTGCTTCTTGGAAACCTTATATAGGGTTGCTATGAGTTGGAACTAACTCGATGGCATTTAACAACAATATCCTGTAGAACAAATTTCAGGGAATTCTGTTATAAAGGATAGCTTGTGTTAGGCTCTCTGTTTAGGTTGTTAGAATAAGTAATATTTACTGATAGTCATGAGATCTAGCTGAGAAGAAAATTTATTTTACAAACAATCATTTTCTCCTGATACCGCATTTCTATGACTTGCAAAATCCCTCCTGTATCTGTTTGTTGTTATTGTTAAGTGCCATCTAGTCTAGTCAGTTCTGACTCACAGCAATCCTATATAGAGCTTCTCAGGCTTTGAATCTTTGTGGGAGCAGAAAGCCTCATCTTTCTCCTACAGGGTGACTGGTAGGCTCAAACCACCAACCTTGTGGTTCGCAGTCAAGTCCTGATTGTATGGAGTCATGACACTCTCTTGGAGTCCTGGTGTGGCTTAATGTGCTAGACTGCAAGTTTGGTTTGAACCACAAGGTTGGTGGTTCAAGCTCACCAGGCACTGTTTGGAAACCCTATACAGGGTTGCTATGAGTCAGAACTGACTCGATAGCGCTTAACAACAACAACAATTGTGCTCTCTTGCATCTGTATAGGAGATTTCTTTACATTCTATTTGTGATTATATCACATTGGAAAAAGAAGAAATGAAAGCAAGTTCTATTGTGTAATATTTTCCTTCAGAATGTTATTTGGAGATTATTTTGTCTTGGAAAATGAGATGTAAAACATATGCAGAATATATCTTAATTAGAAATGTACAATAAAGTAAAAAAAAGTAAGAACTTTGTACTGATCAGTACAATCTGGCTATAAAATGTTTACTGTTAGTTTATTTCTTATGAAGATGTGGCTGTTCAACCAATAATAATTGTTGTTGTTGTTAGATGTTGCTGAGTCAGTTCTACCTCATAGTGACCTTATGCACAACCTCCACTTCTATCAGTGGACCATTAAAAACCAGTGAAAACGATGTAGCTACCTCTTTAATTATAATCAGGAAGATTCTTGTGAGCCCTAGTGGGCAATTACTGAGCCATATTTACAAGTTGGGGGCAGTTAGTTGCTATACAATGTAGTTGCTTCTTTTTTAGTTTATAACCTTTGGTGCTCAATCAAGTTCAGCAAGTAAAATGAAAGGAAGTGAGGTAGAATGCTGGTGATTCTGCCAGCCATTGTACAAATGAGTGTGTGCTTGAGAGGAATAATGAATGGAAACTGGAAATCTGCTTTTTCCTTCTTCTCCAAATGCCTTTGCTAGTATGTGTATGTCAGTGTGTGTGTTCTATCTGCGCGTGATTCTGGTGTTCAGTGATTTGCATTGCTCATGCAGTATAAGTTTCAAACATAAATAAACCACTTCATCTGGAGCCCAACCAAAATCAGTGAATTGTTCTGTTAGACTTAGTAAGGGCATATCAATACGATAATGTTTTTCCAAGAGATTGACAATAATAAGTTCACCATATGCAGTTTTTACGCTGAGCATGGGCTTTGGAGACAACCTTCATAAGAGAGATTTAGTTATCTTGCTCACTTAATATGCTCTATCCCCATCCTATTATTCTTACTCCTGTTCTCAAGCAAGAACCTTCAAGGTGGCACTCTGAATCAAGTATCAGGGAGGGTCATAAAATATACATTTGCTGCCGGCCACATCTATACTGGACATATAAGTATTATTTCCTGGGAGCTAGGTTTTCTAAGGAGAGAATAGACAGTTGATACCATTTTTTCCCCTCAATGTGGCACTGTAGGTTAAGCACTTTAACCTACAGTGAAATTCGGTTTGAACTTCAAGGTCAGCAGTTCAAACCCACCAGTTACTCCTGGGAAACCCTATACAGGGTCACCATGAGTTGGAATCTACTGGATGGCACTTAACAACAACAACACACCACAAATAATAATAGTACCTTTTTTTTTTTTTGAAGATTATGAAGATTTGTGGTAAACTCTTTCCCCCCTTATAATTCTCCTTGATTACATAAGCACCACTATACAACAGTTAGCATTCATATTTGTATAGGACATTTTAGGGAAACTGAAATAAAATTTTACTCTCATTAATAAAAACAAATAACAACAAATGACAATATAGTTGTTTAGAACTTTGAAACATGGCATCTGAAAAATTATTGAACTAATGTCATAGACATTCAGTGAAAAGAGACTTACAGAGATAAGAGAGAGAAAAGCTATTGAGATAAACAGTGAACGAGACATTATCCTGCCAGAAGCACTGAATAAAAGAAAGATTAGCCAAAGACTGTACCAAAAGGAAATGGTCAATGATCAACCATTTCAAGAGATAGCATATGATCAAGAGTCAATGATACTGAAGGAAGAAGTCCAAGATGCATTGAAGAAATTGGCAAAGAAAAAGGCACCAGGAATTGATGGAATACAAATTGAAATCTTTCAACAAAGTGA
>NW_006408521.1:14636657-14645563 GCF_000296735.1 Chrysochloris asiatica
GAATATTGAAAGTACCATGGGCTGCCAAAAGAACCAAAAGATCTGTGTTGGAAGAAGTGCAGCCAGAGTGCTCCTTGGAGGCCAAGATGGCCAGACTTCATCTCTCATAGTTTGGACATATTGTCAGGAGGGACAAGTCACTGGAGAGGGATATCATGTTTGGTAAGGTGGAGGGTCAGAGATAAAGAAGAAGACCCCAGTGAGATGGATTGGCTAAGTGGCAGCATCAGTGGGCTTAAGTGTGGCAAGAATTGTAAGGTTAAAAAAAAAAAAAAAAAGAATTGTAAGGTTAGCCCAGAACTGGGCAGTGTTTTATTCTGTTGTGCATAGGGTCACTATGAGTCGGTACTGACTAGATGGCACCAATAACAAGTATTTTTAAAGTGTCAAGTTGATTCATACTATGACCTCACTGTAATCCACACTGGGGTTCTCTGTTTATCATAGTAAAAAAGGTTACGGTAACCCTGAAATAGACAGTTATATGAGTCTCCATATAGCCATTATCCATGGCAAAGATTGATGTACTATTGTACATAATATGCAGTCATTATAGTGATTGTGAAGTACTTTGAATTATAAAGTTTTCTGCATAGATGCAGAAAGAACAGTGGTTATTTCTTGAAATGGAATCTAGGAAGACTGGCTGAGAGTGGTTAGATTTTTTATCACTTATATGTATCCCTACTTCAAAACAAACTACAGGTAAAGCTTAGCACCTCCCAGTGGAAGGGAGTAGGGAAAGTCTAGGAGTCAGGATGCCAGAAAAGTCCTATGATCCTTAGCGTATTTGGCACAATCCACATTAACTCTTGGAACCACAAATAGGCTTAACTGGGCCAGAGACATGTGATGCCACTAAGTGTACAAGTAATAGGCTGTATGGGTCCATTTCTGGGTTCCATAAGCAGAAGACCTAAGGGTACCAAGAAGGAAACATTTGTGTTCTTGTTGTTGTCTTTGGCCTGACAACAGGAAGTAGTGAAATTCAAATTTAGATCCATGCCCAGAACCATGATGAAGAACTGGAATTTCATCACCTTTTTATAACTTCTCTCTCCTTTCATTGTCCTTTTTATGAGGGAGGAGAACCAGAGCAGTGCAATGGACATGATGTAGTATGGGAGTGAAGATGAGTGGAGAAGCAAGAGGTACAGAGAGTCTGTGGGCTGAGGGAGGTGAATACTCGCTTCCTGACTGGGCAGAAATGACCTCTGCCAATCTTTCTTGTATTCAGCGCTTCTAGCAGGACAATGTCTCATTTACTGTTTCCCTCAATAGCTTTTCTTTTGTCTTATATCTTTTCATTGACTGTCTATGACATTAGTTCAATAATTTTTCAGAGACCATTTTTCAACACCTCAGGCAGAAAGTCAGGTAGCTGTAAATCTGTTCCTGGTCTTATTGACAATTGGTTGGACTTGTCTTCAGATGCTACCACTGGTTTTGATGTCAAGAGTTTTGGGACAATGTTGAAAGATGTTTCTCTGTTTGATTAGTATTGACAAAGGAACTGGACTGTACTTGTAACCAATGATTTTCCACCTACATCATGACTAAGCAATAGAGCAGCAATGGGTCACTATTGCCCTGGGAGTCTTCACCTTCAAGATCCAAGCAGTTAAAAAAACACTGCTTGAGTTCTGATTATGAGGATAGATGCTATTTTGTGTAAGAATGTTGCTCTTGACAGTGTTTTAAGATTTTTAATCTTGGGTCTACCATATACTTGCTATTCAGTGCTGTCAAGTCAGTACCAACTCATAGCCATCCTGTATAGGGTTTCCAAGATATGGCTGGTGGACTTGAACAAACAACCTAGTGGTTAGCAGTCCAATGCTTGTCCTACAGTGTCACACCGGGACTCCAATACTACATGCTAGCCATATACATTTAGCAAGTTACTTTATGTGTTTAAGAATAGAGAGTAACACATAGGGTTGTGCTGAGAATTAATGAGTTAATTTATATAAATCACTTAATACAATTGCTGGTGGGTATAATAAGTATTTGGTGAATATTTAATTTTATTAACTCAGACACTTTAGGTTAGCATCAGGACTGCAAGCAGGGGTCTTAGTCTGGGTAGGACCATTTACTTGCATTCTGTGAGGCTTTGGGTACATCACTCAACGTTAGTCTCATCTACGAAAGGAGGGTAATTCTATACGAGATCATTGGTGAGAATTAAATGAGATGAAGTGTGTAAAGCACTAAGCAAGGAAATAGATGTAACTGTTGGACTGAAAACAAATTAGGAGGTGCAAGGACATGGGAAAGGAGCCCCCAATTCCTTCTCTTCATGTTTAGAGGGCTTCTCTGCTATGATCTATGCTACCTCTACTTCTGTTGTTGGGACAAAGAATAACCAGTTGTTGTCCAGATAACTCAGAACCCCATGTGTGTCTGGGTAGAACATTACTCACAATGGCGGAAGTTTTGACAGTTAGATTGCTAGACTTTTCTTCAGAGGCATTTCTGGATGGACTTGAATCTCCAGCCTTACAGTTAGCAGCTGAGTGTGTTAATTGTACTACCCAGGGACCCTGAGCAAAGAATGAAAAACAAACAAAAATGAAAACAACAGTAACCATGGAGTCAATTCTGACTCATGATGACCTCATGTGGTAAAGAGTAGGACTACACTTCAGAGAATTTTCAATGGCTGAGATCTTTGAGAAGTCTATTGCCAGGTCTTTCTTCTGAGGAACCTCCAGGAGATTAGAATGACCCTTTCAGTTAGTAGCCAAGTGCTTAATTGTTTACGTCACCCAGGGACTCCTGGGCAAAGAGTGAGACTCATTAAAAGCAAATATACTTGTGTTGGTGTACAGGAGACAGTGTTTTGCCAGCTGGTCTATAGCATTCTGAGAAAACAGGTGCATTGCAACAGGCTGGGTGGGCCCTCTGCAGCCAATCAACTGACTGAGGGTTTGTTTGCACCTGTGATTATTCACTGTGATTCAGAAATTATCTAAGCATTTTAATTATGTTCCTTTCATTGTACTGTAATGAGCTAATGAATTCTTTCATTCACTCCTTATCCTATGATGGGTTAATAATTATAATAGCCAGATAATCTTTTTAAATTGCCAGATATAAAATTTCAATGGAACTATTACTTTGGTAGTAAAATGAATGTGCTAATTTTATTAGTTAGCAAGCATCTTCGACTATACACTGTTCACTGTGTTCCTTCAAGGCTGGCTGGGAAGAGTCAGAAAGCTGGCTGAAAGAGTCAGAAAGCTGGCTGAAAGAGTCAGAAAGCTACCTTAATTTTATGTTAGAAATAAAAGAAATCATTTCATCTCAGTCATCCATTCCCTTCCTCAGTAACCATTTATGGAATATGTCCTGCATGCCAGACACTGTATTAGGCACTGGAGATACAATTCTCAGTCTATGAAGGAAAAAACCAGATGCAATGTGCTAAACAACAGGGGCTGATTCTCACCCTGCCCCTCAAAAGAGGACTCAGGATAGAAGACCAACTATATGTTCTATAGGGCTGTGCATGATAGGAAGGGTTACGTATTCAGTGCTTGGGAAGAAAAAGTGAATGGGATAGCTCTGTACTAGGAATGCGCTGTGTGACTGAGCCAGTTGTTGTTGTTATATGCCGTGGAGTCAGTTCTGACTCATAACGACCCTGTACAGGGTTTCCGAGGCTGTAAATCTTTATGGGAGCAGAAAACCTCATCTTTCTCCTGCGGAACAGCTGGTAGTTTTGAACTATTGACCTTGCTGTCGCAGCCCGATTCGTAACCACTGTTGACCTTGCTGTTCGCAGCCCGATTCGTAACCACTGCGCTACAGGGAGGAAGTTTATGGCAGCTTCAAAATCAGAAAAGCTTAGAGGGAGAAGTGTTTGAAAAGAATATGTAGGAAGATTTGCTGGGTCATGTGATGCATAAAGCCCATGTGATAAACACAAAACAAAATTCAGTCCCCAATTATATTAATGGATTGTGTGTGTGTGTGTGTGTGTATGTGTGTGTGAGCATGGTTAGCTCAGAGGTATAGGATTCGAGAAGGTTTGAGTAGAATGAACTTTTTTTGTATCATTTCACTTGTTACAGAATATAATTTTTAAAAAATTACCTTCCTATAGTAAAAATCTATAAGGGTGAGTTAAAAATCCACACTCTGGTTATATTTAAATGCCCGTCCATGGCTGCATGTGAAATGATTCTGTCAAATAGATGAGTGACGGTGGATTATGTGGCAAATCATTTGCAAATCAGCCTCTGAAATACTCCACAGCAGACTTGGGTTTTAAAGTTTGTGAAAGATGACACAAAAACAATTCATGAAGACATTAAATAGAAGCATTTGTACATCTGCAAACACAATTTGGACAGATACTCGGAGAAGGTAAACGTTTCTTAAAGCAAATTGTTACTGGTGACAAGGCATGGATTCATCTCTGTGAGCCTGAGATTAAATGGCAGAGTATGGAATGGAAACATCCTCAATTGCCAACCAAGAAAAAGTTCGGAAGTCAATCAACAGCTGAAAAATTGATGCATACAGGTTTCTGGAATTCTCAAGGACCGGTATTGGAACACTATCAAGAGAAAGTTCAACAATCATCAGTGCTCATTACAGTGAGATGCTCACTGAAGAGCTGAAGCCTGAATTTTGGATTAAACACAGAGAACTGCTATCCAAGGGCATTGGGATCTTGCATGACAATGTCCACACACTTGTGCCCATACTGTTGATGCTCTGCAAAAATTTCTTTTTGAGGTGTTAAAGCATCCTCCCTATAGTCCTGATCTTGCTCCACTGGACTTTCACTAGTTTGGATCCCTGAAAGCAGCCCTTCAAGGATGAAAATTCACCTCTGATGAAGAAGTGAAGACATTCATGACTCACAGCTCAGTCTAAAACATTTTTTTATACAAAACTCGTTGACAGAAGGACAAAGTGTAGTGAAAAGCAAGGAGATTACGTCAAAAATTGATGTATTTGTCTTTTCTAAAAGTTTACTAAATTCTATAATCAGAATGTAGATAATTTTTGACTCACCCTTGTATATACTTATATATATGTGTGTGTGGAAGAAAATATAAGCTTACTCAGTAATGATCTCTTTAGGAAGTTGAAATGCTTTTCTGGATTATGACAGTCACTCAAATATAGACAAACATAATCCTGTACTACATTCAACCAGATGCTGTGACCAGCCTTCTAAAGTACATACCACTTTGGCTCTCAGTGTAAAAAGAATGACATATGATGTGGCTATTTCTATTAATTTCAGTAAACATTTATTGCATCTTTGGTAAATTCAGTGTTGACAATGCAAGGGAGACCGAGATGAAAAAGACAATTTCTGATTTTAAGAAAGTGACTAGGAATTGGGCTGCGAACCACAAGGTCAGCAGTTTGAAACTACCAGCTGCTCTGTGGGAGAAAGATGTGGCTTTCTGCTCCTGTAAAGATTTACAGCCTCGGAAACCCTGTTCAGGGTTGCTATGAGTTGGAACCAACTCGAGGGCACTTAACAACAACAAACATCTAAAAGAAAATTTATGATTTCTAAGAGAAGCCATATAACGTCAACCTAAGAAAAATGGAAAAATGCTATCATGGAGGCACACTAATAAGGGAATCTTAAAAGTTACATTTGGAACTCCCAGTTTCCTTTCTCGTAATTGTTAGTAAATCAAACCTAAAACACCAAACTTTTGTTGTTGTTAAGTGACTTTAAGTTGGTTCCAACTCATAGCCACCTTGTATAGGATTTCTGAGGAGTGGCTGGTGAGTTTGAACCACTACCTTGCAGTTCAAACATTATCAAACAGCGCCACAAACTAGTTACTATCGAATTGATTCTGACTCATGGTGACCCCACGTGTTGCAGAGAGGAGAAGTGCTCCACAGGGTTTCAGATGCCTGTGACTTTATGGAAGTAGAGTCTCAAACGTATCATCTGGCGCACCTCTGGGTGGATATAAATAGCCAACCTTTCCTTTAGTCGTCAAGTACGTAACTGTTTGTGCCACCCAATACTCCTATTAGTAAACCAAACAGAGCTTTATTCTCTAATACATTACCTGGCAGATGGAAAGGCAATATCCTCTGGTTCCAAAGAGGCTCTGTGCTTACGTAGAAGGCGGCAAAACAGGAAAAAGTGGCTAATATTTTTAATGCCACAATTTGCTGGGTCAGGAATGTAGGTGCAGTGGCCTATGATGGCTCACAGCACAGTGAGTGGTTTAATGCCTAAAGTAGGCTATTCTTGCTGCTTTGTTAAATGGGGGTTTAATGTCTGAAGTACGTCATTTGGCAATGACCTTGTCTCCTTCCTGATTCAGGTACTTGTTCTCAGAATATCTAGGTTCAATGATTCTACTTGTCACCATATTGTAATATAGGAGATGCAACTTTTTATAACTATGTGACATATTACATCTATGGATATGTGGCCTTTGTTATTGTCGTTGTTAGGTGCCGTCAAGTCAGTACTCCGACTCATAGCAACCTTGTGCACAACAGAATGAAACACTGCCCAGTCCTACGTCAACCTTACAGTTGTTACTACGCTTGAGCCCATTGCTGCTACAACTGTATCAATCCATTTCATTGGGGGTCTTCCTCTTTTTGGATAACCCTCCACTTTACCAATGTCCTTCTCCAAGATTGATAATATCTTGATAATATATCTGAAATATGAGAGATGGAATCTGGCCACTAGGTTCGGTATAAATAATACAACAAAGTGTTTTAAAGGACTTTGGAGTTCATCCTGTTTTTTCTCTTACTCTTGTGGTGTTTCTTTTATCAGTTGAAAGCTTACCTCCTAAGAAAGTCTATCACTTGTAAAACAGTAATTATTATTTAAAAGTTTGCTTTTATTTCAAGCTGAAACCATTGCCCCAAAGTTAGCTGTCTTGAGTCTTATTGAATTCTACTTCTTTTTTTCATCATGCATTAGTATCTTTCCAGTCTTTGGAACCAGCCCTAAGAAAACGCCTCGAGAAACTACATAAAAATGCTCGTCGTTTCCTTTATTCCAATTATTTACCTTTATACCTTGGCTTTCATTCCAGTTGGAGCTTCATAGTCCACAACGTTCCAAAGCAGCAATAGACAAATTTCTAGACAAGAATGACAAATACTGATATTTTAAATTCCAGTAATTTCCAAATTTAGTGGCACCTAAGAATGAAAAATTGGTGTTCAAATAAGATTCTTCTCACAATGACTGGTCTTCAGTTATCACAGAGAAGAGCTTCTGGAAATTAACTGGCACATATTATGTGGGTCAATGCACCAGACTGCAAAGCCATATGAACTGCAAGGTTGGCAGTTCAAGCTCACCAGCTGCTCCTTGGAAACCCTATATAGAGTCGCTATGGGTCGGAATCAACTCGACGGCACTTCACAACAACAACAACAATGCTTTGTTTTGACAAATGGTGTTGAGGATTCAAACAGATAAAGACTTAGTCTTAAATCTCAAGGAGCTTGCTGTCTAGCTAGGGAGACAACGATATAGATTTGAAGTGAAAGCGAACAATATGAGTCAGGTTGGAAAACATGTAAAATGTCTTATATTTTAGAAACAATTTTAGTAATGCTTGATTGGCAAGCATTTGACCACCTGGATTAAATCCATAGAAAAAATATTTACTAATTTTTGCTTTCTTCACGTTGTTGTTAGGTGCCACTGAGTTATGTCGGACCTCATGTGACAGACAGAGTAGGACTGTTCTGTGTGGTTTCCTAGGTTGTAAGTTTTTCGTCACAGAACCACATGTTGTTAAGTGCCATCAAGAGAATTCCAACTCATAGAGACCTAGTATAGGTTTCTGAGGAACGGCTGCTGGGGGTGAACTGTTGACCTTGCAGTTCCAACTGACCTTGTGGTCCAGTGCTTGCCGTACAGCACCACAATTGCCTACCTTTTGGTTAGTAGTTTAACTCTTAACCATTGCTTCTCCAGGGCTCCTTTTCTTAACTCTAGGCTGATGTATTCTATAAGCAAAGTTTATAATGAGAACATTCCCCTCATATTTGCCCCATGTCTAGTTCATCTAGGGCAGTGCTAGCGAATAGCAGTATAATGCATGACAATTTCTAATTTTAAACTTTCGTTGTTAAGTGCTGTTGAGTAGATTCTGACTCTTAGTGACATTTTATAGGGTTCCTGAGGAGCAGTTAGTGGGTTTGAACCACTGACCTTGCACCTAGCAGTTCAGTGTGTATCATACAGTGCCATGACTCCAAAACTTTTGAGTAGCTATGTTAAAAAAGTAAAAAGGTGTAATTAATTTTAATAATGTGTTATTTAACTCAATACAACCAAAATATTATTTCACTATGTGATCAATATAAGAACTGTTGAGATATTTTACAATCTTTTTTTTTTTCATATTAAATCTTTGAGGTCTGGTATATGTTTTAAGTACATACAGTAGATAGATTTGTATGGTAAAAAAATTTTTTAAAAAACTTTTTATTGTGAATTATGTGTTAGTTTACATGGGTGAACATTATATTTACATTCATCCTATCATACTTTATTTCACTGCAATGATCACAATCCCCTGCATGCATCATCAACCAATCAAAGTGTACACCCCACACGCCTACCCCCTGGCCACCAGCACACAGCCCCTCTCCCTCCCTGAGTCCAGAGTCCTCAGCCACTCCTTCTGTTCATGTCATTGTCTCTGCCTCCATCCCTAGTGTCACTGCCTCCCTGGACAGAGTCTTGCACTTTGCTTTTCTCCCTTGATGGTTCCAGGGATCTCTGCTCCTGGACTGCAAAATCAGCCACTCCCCTCCTTTTGTTACCAAACATTTACATTTACTATACTCTCTATGCATAGGTTGAATTTAAACACAAAAACATTCAGGAATGTATAATTTTTTAAACAACCAAAGGGCACTTT
>NW_006408521.1:14645663-14647694 GCF_000296735.1 Chrysochloris asiatica
TAGCTCAGAGGTATAGGATTCGAGAAGGTTTGAGTAGAATGAACTTTTTTTGTATCATTTCACTTGTTACAGAATATAATTTAAAAAAAATTACCTTCTCCCTTGATGGTCCTAGGGTCCTCTGTTCCTGGAATATAAGATTAACTAATCCTCCCTTTATGTTATACAACTTCTACCTATATAGTTGTTACAATCACAATTAGTCATGATAACAATTACTCACGATCGAATTAAAAGAATCCTATCCCCATCTCCTTTCATCAGATCTGTCTAGACAAGATGAAAAATTTTCAGTCGGGATTCTACCTTACCCCGCACACTCTGAAACTAAACTCCCTCTTGAAAATTTATAAGCCAGCCACTTTGTGTCTTTATAGCTCCCCCGCCCCTCATTTTGGGTAGTCAATGTCTAAGTTGCCTGTCCCTATCAACCCTATGTACAGAAAGGATGGGCTTTATCCTTGATGTAAAGACTCCTTCCCTCTGAGTTGGTATTTTGAGCTAGTACATCCATAAGCATAGTTCAGGTTCATCAAATTGTAACAATTTGCACTTGCTTACTTTATCAAATTTCTTTATCTTCCTCTAGTCAAGTTCTGATTATCAAGTCATCGAAGCTAGGTCAGATGGGAACTATCTGCATGTTGGGGCATTCTTGTGCATCTCTCCCCAAGTTCAGCATTATTTTTATAAAATTCACCCATCTTTTATGTGACAGTAATTTATTCATCTTCATTGCTGTTGAGTTTTCCTCTGTATGAACATACTGTGATATATTTATCCATCTACCATTGAAGGATTTATTGAGTGTTTATAGATTTTGACTATTACTAGTCATCCTCCCGTGGACATTTTTATATTTGTACATATATTTTGGTTTAGGTATGTATACAGGTCTGTTGGGTGTTTACAAATGAGTAGACTTGTGGGACACAGTCAGCTTTAATGGTTTATCATGAAAGTTCCAGTTGTTTCATATCTTTGTCAGCACTTTCTAAATTGTAGCTTTTTCTGTAGTAGGATTTCATCTAGATTTTCCTGACGACAATGAAGTAGAACACATTTCATGTGTATATCACTTGGAGATCTCATTTTAGGAAGTGACATTCAATTCTTTCGTTAATGTCCCCCCTAATGGTTGTTTTTCTCATTGATTTGTAGAATTTCTTTATATTTTTTGGGTATGAGTTCTTGTTAGGTATATATATTCTCTCATTATGTGGCATTTTGTGATAAACAGAAGTTTCTAATTTAAATGCAATCCAAATTATTAGTCTTTTAATTTATGGTTAGTATATTTTATGCTCTGTTTTAAGAAATCTTCCAATGCTAAGGTCATGAATATATTCTTCTATGTTAACTTCTAGAAGCCTTATTGTTTTCTAATTAATGTTCTTATACATGTTTTATCTGAAATTCAATTTTATTTATGATGTAGGATGATGGACAAGATTTATTTTTCCCCATATGAATATCCAATAGAATAAGCATAACTATTGAAATGATCATCCTCTTCTTATGCAATTGTAGAGTTACCATGGTCATAATTCCAGGATCCATATATGTGAGGGCCTTTTCTAGATGTTCTTCTATTCCATTGATCTTACTTTTGTGCTAACACCCCATTATTTTTGATTATTGTAGCATTATAAAATGATTTGATTTTTGGTTGCAGAAATTCTCAAACTAGATTTTTACTAAGTCTTGGCCCTTTGAATTTCATATCTGTTTTAGAACAAACTAACTAATTTCTGCAAAATAGCCCATTAGGATTTTGATTTAGGTTACATCGTAACTGTTCATCTATTTGGGAACAACTGATATCTTTACAGTATCTAGTCATCTAATTCATACCCTTCCAATTATTTATGTCTTGATTAATTTCTGGGAATATCCATTTGTAATTTTTAGTAGAGTGATCTTACATATGTTTTGTTAGATTTATTTCTAGACATTTGATATTTTTACTTGTAAATGTTATAAATGATTTTTTCCTAATTGTTGTTGACATCTAGAAATATAATTTATTGA
>NW_006408521.1:14649241-14650850 GCF_000296735.1 Chrysochloris asiatica
CACATATGCTTATTATTTTCCTTTTAGTCTGCTTTTTAAGCAATGACTGAGAAATGTTTATCAAAATAGATTATATAGTTTTTCATTTATTCGGACAGTCTTTACTTGCTATATTTTGAAGTTCTATTATCAAGTACATCTAAATTCAGAATTGCTCTATATCTTATTGAACTGACCCCTTTGCCCTGACTAAATGTCACTCTACCTCAGGTAATGATGCCAATTTTTATCATGTTAAAACAGCTGTATCAGCTTTATTTTAGTTAGTGCTGTTGTTATGTGCCGTCAAGATGGTTCCAGCTCTTAGCAACCTTATGCACAACAGAACAAAACACTGCCGGGTCCTGGGCCAGTCTCACAATCATTGCTAAGCTTGAGACTACTGCTGCTGCCATTGTGCCAACCCATCTTGTTGGGGCTTTTCTGCTTTTTCAACCCTCCACTTCACCTAGCGTTGTGTGGCAGGATAATGTGCTGGACCATAAGGTCAGTTTCAATTGCAATATCAGTGGTTCAAACCCACCTGCTATTCCTCAGAAAACCTTTACAGGGTCATTATGAGTCAGAACAGACTGTAAGGCACTTAACAACAACAACTTTACCTAGCATAATGTCCTTCTCCAGGGACTGCAGACATTATGAGAGATAGGTCTTGCTATCCTGGTTTTCAAGAAGCATTCTGGCTGTATTCTTCAACATAGATTTGTTTATTCTCTTGGCAGTCCATTTACTATTCATCTCCAACATCATAACCCAAATGCATCAATTCTTCTACAGTCTTCCTGACTCACTGTGCAACTTTCACATTAATATGAAGTTACTGAAAATACAAAGGCTTGGGTCAGACACAACTTAGTCCTCAAACTGGCATCTGATCTTGTACACTATATAAATATTTTTTCCCCATTTTTCAGACAATGCAAAGACTTCTCAGTCCTTGTAATTTTTTTTTGAGTTTTAAAATTCTCTTTGTAAACATGTTAACTTCCTTAAGACCTGATTATTTCCTGCATACAGTCAGTATAGACATATATTACTCATGTATATCCCCTTTACATTGTTGTGAATTTCTTTCTACATTTCCTTGCTCTCTTATGACATATTTTTCCCTCTACCATCAGAACACTACATATTATTTCTTCAAGTCCACTGGTGATAATTCTATTCACTTTTCATTTGCTTGATTTTTCTTCATAGAAATAAGGTCAACAGTTACTTTCCACCTGAAGACTGAGAACTCTGAAGGCCTAATTCCATTGTCTTCTGCTTTCTACTCTTTTTAATGGGGTGTTAACTCCCTTGAAGGCAATGCATCTTTTTTTTCCTGGCTTGTAGGACTTTGCTTCTTGTGCTTGCTTTTCACCACTTTCTTAATGACGTGTACAGGTTTGATTTTCCTTGATCTGCTTGAGTTCATAGTGATCCCTGAATCTGTGATTTGATGTCTTTAATCAGTTTTTTTTTTTTTAATTTTTAAAGAAGTTTTTATTGTGAATTGAGTTAAAGTTTATAGGGCAGATTATCAGTTTTGCATTCAACAAATCATATTTTGCTTCATTGCAATTGTACCATGTACCATCAGTCAACAGTATTTACCTCTATCCTCCCC
>NW_006408521.1:14653562-14662277 GCF_000296735.1 Chrysochloris asiatica
CTTATTTTTCTCAACTCCATTATATAGTGTTTTGATACCTTTTATAGTCAATTTTTTGAATTCCTTCTCAGGCATTTCCAAAGCCTACCCATCTTCCAGTATGGAGTGTAGGCCCACTTGTAGCTCATTTGTCTCAGTCACTTTATCTCGTTTCTGGACATGTGCTGATATATGGTCATCTGTTTCTGTTTTGGGCACATATTTCAGGAGTTAGCTGTGGCCTTAATACTTAGATGGGTGTGCATTTTGGTATTTTTTATGCTTTCTGATTGCCTCCAGGTAGATGTGATCAAGAGATGGGCTTCTCTTTTCACTTTTCTTCCTGAGAAATTTCAATATGCCACTATTGGTTGTTATGACATAACTCAGGACTTAATTTTCGGCCCGTTTCCTTTTTAGTCTGCCTGTCTCACTCCACACCCCCATTCAGGCATTTTTCCTAGTGAGAAACAGTTCAGGGCCAGCTCTGGCCACTTTGTGCTGCTGTTTGGTTTTAAGTGGAAACTGTCTTTTTAAATTTTGAGGAGATCTGTGTGCATGCATAGTAGAACTCTCCAGGGGTAAGGGTGGGATGTCCCTCTAGTCACCAGAATGGAGGTGCACAGAGAGCGAGAGACCAATGAACAGACACAAAAAAGAAAAAAAGATTGTCTACACCTTTATCTCTGCGGTTCTGTCAGGTGTATGTGGCTGCTCTGATCCTTCCTTTGCTCGGTCTCTACCAAGATGGTGGCTTCAGGAGCAGCTGAGCATCTTGAATTAGAAAACAATGGATTTCTTGCTTCTGCTACAAATTCCCCTAGCTGTAAGCCTTCCAACCTTCTAAATATTCCTTTATATGTGGTTCAGAGTTCTGGCACCATTCCCTGAACCTGCTTGTTCTGGTTTTCTGCGTTGTTGCTGATGGAGCTCCTCACTGAACTTCCACCTGACCTGCCATTTTGTTTATTTTCTTTAATCAGTTTTGGTAAAAAAAAAAAAAAAAAAAATAGTTACCACTTTTCTATCTGTTGTTTCCATTCTTTTCATCTCTCCTTCTGGAACTCAAATGAACACTTATTAGAACTTTTCTTTATATCCCATTTGCCTTTTATGCACCTTTTGATACTTTTCTATTCTTTGCTGTTTTCTGTAGTTTGAATATCTTCGTTTCATCTTTTGATTCACTTTTTTCTTTTTTCACTTTTAGGGGATTCTAATATGGTGTTAAGCTCATCAATTAATGTCTTAATTTCCACTATTATCTTTCCTGTTCTATAGATTTCTGTATGAAGTAGAACTTTTAGTTCATATTTGCCTTTTTCTTTTATTTCTTTGTACATATTATTCACAGTAGTTCAAAGTCCTGTGTTTGCGAACTACATTATCTCAAATGCCTTATGGGTCTAGTTCTTTTTTCTTTCTTTCATTTTGAGTTTCAGTCAAGTATTTTATTTCTTGGCTTGTTTATTTTTCATTCTATCAGAGCATTGCACATTAAAATTTTTAGAGATAATGGAGGTACTGGAAGATATTCTCTCCCTGCAGAGAGAGTTTAATTTTGTGTTTGGCTGGCATTTGGGGTAGGGAAGATCACTTAAATGCTGTCAAGGATTGAGCTGTTTCAAGTTGGGTGTAAGTCCTTTTTAGATTGATTAATTTCTTATTTGCTCTTACATCAAGGGTGTAGTCTTTTGGTGGAGTTTTCTGAATGAAAGTGTGAATGTTCAACAGCGCTTCACCTCCTTGTCAAAGACCCTGAACATCAATTTTGTATCGCTCCAGGCTCTTCAGATTTCTTAAGCTTTGCTCGGTTTCTCTATTACTCAAGCTGCCACTGTGTGCTCAATTTCATATGGTCTCAACTGCTTCTTTTGAAGCAGCAAATGCCTTGTGGAAAAAGTGTTGCAGGCTGCCAGGTTCACCTCTCTGAACTTCATTCTTTTTGGAATCTTAAATTCACCAAACTCTGATGACCTTAGTAGCACTGGTGCTTTTAAGAAGTTAAAAACCAATTTTGTCCAGCTTTTCTAATTGTTCTTAGTGTGCATGTTGATCCAAAATAAGCTAGTCTACTATTTCAATCTAAAATCTTTCCTTGGTGCTTGGACCCAACCTTACTAACTTTGTCTTTGTCTCTTCTTCTGCATAGTTCTCTGAGCTTCTTCCATTTGACAAGGGTCTCTATACTTGCATTTCATATACCTGGAATTCTTTCTCTCTTCATCTCTCTCGCTTTGCCTAATATCTTTTTAGTTTGGAAATCTATGATCAAACGTCAGTCTCCAAAATTAGATGTGCTGCTTCACAGACTATCTCTCTTTTGGCCCCAAACCCCTTTACTTAATCATCTTAGCACTTACCATAATTGTATTGGTGTTGGTTGTGTGCTGTGGTGTCAATTCTGACTCATAGCGAGTTTGTATGGGTTTCCGAGGCTGTAAATCTTTACAGAAGCAGATAGCCTCATCATTCTCCTGCATAGCACCTGCTAGACTTGAACTGCTGAACTTGTACTTAGCAGTCCAATGCAAAACCCACTATGGTACCAGGGCTTGTAGTGGTGGTGATATGCCATAGAGTTATATTGTGCCATTAGTTGTTTAATACTCTCCAGTGTATTTGTTATCTATTACTATTGTATCAAATCACCACAAGTCAATGACTTAAAACCACACAAATGTAGTTTTCTTATATTTTTGGAGGTCAGAGATTTGAAATCAGTTTCACTGGACTAAAGTCAAAGAGCTGGCAGAACTAGTTCCTTCTGGAGGCTTTAGGGGAGATTTGCATATTTTACCTTTCCTAGCTTTTGGCCATTTGAATCTCTTGATTTTTTTATTCCTTACTTGTATCAGTAGAACCTCTTGCCTCAGTAGTCTCATCTACGATTGACTCAGATCTTCTTACTTATAAAGACTCTTGTGATTAAATTAGCATACTGGGATAATCCAAGAAACTCAGATTATGAGTTGGACTGCTAGTCTCAAGGTTAGCAGTTCAAACCTATTAGTCACTCAGTGGGAGGAAGATGATACTTTCAGCTCCCATAAAGATTTACAGCCTTGGAAACCCTACACAGGGTCGATGTAATTTAGAAGCAACTCAACAGCTCACACTCGCCACTACCACCACTTGGATAATCCAGACTAATCTTCTCATTTCAAGATCCTTTACCTAACCAAATCATCAAAGTGTCTTTTGCCATGTCAGGTAGTAGTCACAGATTCCAGGGGTAAAGACATGAGTGTTTTTAAAAAATTAGCTGTCATTCAGTTGACTCCATGTGACCCTATGTGTGGCATTGTACAACTAGTGTTCCTTAGGGTTTTCAATGGCTGATTTTTCAAAAACAGACTGGCATACGTTTCTCCCAAGACTCCTCTTGGTGGACTCAAGCCACTAAACGGTTGCTTAGCAGTCAAGCTCATTAACCATTTGCATCACTTGGAAACTCTATCTTTGGGGAGACACTGTTTAGTCTGTCACACCAAGCATGGAGTTGGAAGCTTCACCAGGGCTAGGGTTTTTCTTCCTTGTTCACCACTGAATCGCTGGGTTAAGACCTATCTTGTGATTATATGCTGTCTAATTGATTCTGACTCATAGTGGCCCTAAATGACAGAGTAGAACTGCCCCATAGGATTTCCTGGGCTACAATCTTTGTGGGAGTAGATTGCTAGGTCTTTTCTCATGCGGAGCTACTGGTGGATTCTGTCTGCTGACTTTTTGGTTAACATTTACCCATATTACTGCCAATAGTGCTATCTCGCCTATGTTGTTTTGTGCCATGGAGTCAATTCCAACTCATACCAACCCTATAGGAAGAAGAGGACTTTGCTGAGCAGATCACCAGATCTATTTTCTCCATAGAGTCACTGGATAGGTTCAAACTACTGACATTTCAGTTAGCAGCAGAACACTAAGTTATTGAACCATCAGCGTTCCTTGTGACCTATACCCAAATCAACCCTACTGCTGTGCAGTCCATTCTGATTCATAGCTCCCTCAAGGACAGAAAAGAACTGCCCCACCTGTTTTTCAAACTGTAAATTGTTACAGAAGCAGAATGTTTTATCTTTCTCCAGAGGGAGAAGCTGGTAGTTTGAGCAATAATCCTTTTGCTTATTGACCCTACGCACAACAGAATGAAACACTGCCTGGTCCTGCTCCATCCTCACAATTGTTATGTTTGAGCCCATTGTTGCAGCCACTGTGTTGATCCATCTTATTGGGGATCTTCCTCATTTTCTGCTGACCCTCTACTTTACCAAGCATAATAGCCATCTTTAGGGACTGGCCCCTCCTGATAACAAGTCTAAAGCACTTGAAATAAAGACTCACCGTGCTTGTTTCTAAGAAGTATTCTGGTTGTTCTACTTAACAACAACTCCCAATACAAATTTGTTCTTCTGTCAGTCTGTGGTACTTTCAATGTTCACTGGTAACACCATAATTCAAAAGTATCAATTCTTCTTTTGGTCTTCTTACTCATTGTATAGTTTTCATAAGCATATGAGGCAATTGAAAATATCATGGTTTGGGTCAGGCTCACATTTTATTCCTCAAAATGACAGTATTTCTCTTTGGCACTTTAAAGAGGTCTTTTTCAGTAGATTTGTCCCATGCACTAGGTGATTTGATTTCTTGACTGCAGCTTTCTTGAATAGCGATTGTGGATCCAAGTAAGATGAAATTCTTGACAACATCAATCTTTTCTCCATTTATCATAATGTTGTTTATTGGCCTAGTAGTAAGGATTTTTGTTTTCTTTCCCAAGCATAATAGCCATCTTGAAAGCCTTCAGTATTCTTTGATCTTTATGAACACGTGCTTCATGTCCTTTTTGTTTTCAGCAAGCAACCTTATGCCATCTGCTTATCACCTCTTGTTCTATGTACAGGCTCCATATGAGCACAGTTAAGTGTTCTGGTATTCCCATTCCTTTCAATGTTTCCCATAGTTTTTATAATCCACACAGTCAAATATCTGTGTGTAGTCAATAAAGCACAAATAAATACCTTTCTGGAATTCTCTGCTATCAGTCAAGATCCATCTGATGTCAGCAATGATATCCTTCATTCCACATTCTCTTCTTTACTACATTAGCTCTTTGTTGATGTAGTACTGCAATCAGTTTTTGAATAATCTTCAGCAACATTTTACTTACAAGATATGGCATGACATCAAGAACATCATACATGAAGAGCACAATAGGTCATTGAATGAATGATTACTTTTAGAAAGATCATGACGTTGGTTTATATGAGGTGGAAGTTAAAGATACTTCAGTTGTCTGAATTTAATAACTATAAATCACCACTCATCTCCTCCCTCATATCCCAGGGTTCTGCCACACAGTGCGACATCTCACTGAACTCACAACTGTCAAAGGAAATGGCTCACCCAATTATGGAGACTGGCAAGTCCCAAATCCATAGTTCAGAAATCAGTCTTTGGGATTCTACTCACACACGTAGTCTCAGAAGCTGAGAAAAGCATATCAGCAGGTCAGCACTAGGCTGCAGGAGCTAGTGAATCAGGTCAGGTGATGGGACAAAAGTCCCATGGTGAGTAAGACATAATGAGTCAAATGCAAGATCCAGAGCAAGAGAATGAACTTTGCCAAAGCAGTCTTATAAATTGGACTCAGACCATGCTCACAAGGAAAACTAAAGGTGGCGACTTGATGCACACCCTCTATAAGGTCAGACATCTTTTCTCCATAATTCTATCTTAATAGAATGTTTCTTTCACAAAACCAAGCCTCTGCCTGACTCATTCTGTGTCTTTGTCTTACTCATTCTCTACATAGTAGCCTTCTTTGTAGTCATGAATACGTCATACATTTTCTGGCTTCTGGCTCTTAATATGCTGTCCACACTACCTAGAATACTTACTTCCCCTAGTCCAATTTCTTCTGTCAATTTTGTTCATCCTTGAAATATCAATATAAATGACTTGTCCTCTGAGAGGTTGTCCCTCATCCCCAACACCAAGCAAAATCTATTTACCCTTCCATGGCACTTTGAATTTCCCTTTTAATATTCTTCATCCTGCTCCTGATTACTTCTTCAATCGCTAATTTCACCCCCAATGAGATAGATTGGCACAGTGGAAGCAGCAATGGACTCAATGTAGCAACAATTGTGAGAATGGTGCAGAACCAGGCAATGTTTCCCTCTGTTGTGCATAGGGTAGCTATGCGTTGGAAACGACTTGACTGCACTTAACAACAACAACAGCAGCAGCAGGGGAAATGTCTCTTAAATACATGCATCCCTCCATTATCTGGAAGAGGATATTGGCTGACTTAATTTGAAATACCTCTGTACAGTGACATGAATGAAGAGATTTATCATTATGTTCGTAATAGAAAACACTGGAAATGACTGAAATGTTCCTCAATCAGATAAGTAGGTACACACTACTAAAGGTTTCAAATAAATCCACATAAACTGACATAGAAAGATGACAAAATGTGAGTATTAGTAAGTTTTAAAAAGCACATTATGAATTCAGTTAGTACAGATGAATATCATTTTTATTAAAATTGTGTGTGGATGTGTTAGTGTATATACAGGGGGAAAAAAATCACAAGAATATTGCACAGACTATCAACCAAGACTATTGGAAGGAAAATTTACAGATAAACTATACTAGTATTTGAATTTTTTTGTAATAAACATGTCATAGTCTTATGATCGTGAAAAGCATACTATTTGAAAATCAAGCCTTTTTTTTTTTTTTTTTTAAGAGAGAGCTATAATTTAGATGATTTGGCATTTCTCTTTTCCCTTCTGAAGAGTCAGAGTGTACTGTTAGCTGTTAGGAAGGTGTTTGATCAAACAGGCAGAATCCCAAGAAGGTTATCAGCCCAAGTTGTGGCTGTCAGGCACACAGATGGGAAGCTGTCATTGTTCTTATAAAAGTCAGTGCTACCACATGAGCAGGGTGGTGCCTACTCACCCACCATCTGTTGCTCAATGATCCATTCAGCACTGCCTTGCCAATCTTCATAAAGAAGACTTTTAGCACCCCAAATTTAATTCACCTGGGAACACTTCCATCCGAAGAACACTATTCGATGCAAAAATTTAGATCTTTCTAGTTCCTTTGAAAGGAGCTCTGGTAGCGTGGTAGTGTAGTGGTTGCAAGTCTAGCTGCTAATCTCATGGTCAGCAGTTTGAAACTACCAGTGGTTCCCTGGTAAAAAGGTAGGGCTTTCTATTCCGGTAAAGATGTACAGTCTTGGAAACACTATACAGGGTTGCTATGAGTCAGAAATGACTCCACAGCACATCACCACCACCACGAGTTCCTTTGAAACAAGCTTGCTGATAACAGAATTGCACCCATAAACAACGAAACAGAAAGAATCAGGATTTAAGACTGTCTTTCCATCTTTGAAAAATATAAACCAGCATATATGTTCAAGCATACACATGAGTCATAGGTTCAGAGAATATAATGTATCCCTGTAATAGAAGCGCTAACAGTTCACTCATTTCTTTTGCTGGCACGGAATAACGAAAAGACAATAAGCTACGGAATCAGACAGACCTGGATTTAAATTTTTGCTTGTTGGTGAACTAGCTATATGAACTTGTCAAAATGTTTACTAGGCACTCTACACTTTAGTATCTTTAACTGAAAAATGATTATGACAACAATCATCCAGAGGCTATTTTGAAAATTAAAAGATTAAAATATAAAACTGCTAGGGCAGTGCCTGGTACATTTCAAGAGCTTGGATAAACCTTAATCACCTCCCACTTTCTGTTCAGATATTTTCTTCCTCCAAAAAGGGACTTATTCTGAAAGCTTCTCTGACGACATATAACGATATCTATCCAGCCTGGAAGGAGCTCTGGTAGCGTAGTGGTTACGAATCGGGCTGCTAACCTCAAGGTCAGCAGTTCGAAACTGCCAGCGGTTCCACGGGAGAAAGATGAGGTTTTCTGCTCCCGTAAAGATTTACAGCCTTGGAAACCCTGTGCAGGGTCGCTATGAGTTGGAACCGACTCCACGGCACATAACAACAACATCCGGCCTGAAGCTCAATTATTCTTTCATGAAATATTCATTAGGCACCTACTAGAGGTTGTTGTTCTTGTTAAGTGCCGTTGAGTCGGTTCCGACCATAGTGACCCTGTACAGCATTTCCAAGGAGCAGCTGGTGAGCTTGAACCACGGACCTTGCAGTTCAAACAGCTTTGCAGTCTGGTGCATTAACTCACAGCGCCACACCAGGGCTGCATTCCGTATTCAGCTTAATCCCCTTTCTTTGGAATGAATACAAATATGAATCTCTTTACATCAGTTGACCAGGTAGCTGTCTTCCAAGTTTTTTATAAAGACTAGTAAGTGCTTCCAGCACTGTATCAATTTGTTGAAACAGTTTGATTGGCACTCTGTCAATTCCTGGAGTCTTGTTTTTTGCTAATGCCTTCAGTGCAGCTTGGACGTCTTCCTTCAATCATTTCTTGAGCATATGCTACCTCTTTAAATAGTTGAATGTGTTAAGTTGAATGTGTTTAATGTTTTGGGTACAGTGAGTCTGTGTATTCCTTCCATCTTCTTTGAATGCTTCACGCATAGTTCAATATTTTGCCCATGTTGTTGTCATTGAGTTGCTTCCAACTCAGTAACCCTCAAGAGGGTTCCTGAGGAGTGGCTGGTGGGTTTGAACCACTGACTTTGTGGTTAGCAGCTCAATGCTTATCCTACAGTGCC
>NW_006408521.1:14663075-14671179 GCF_000296735.1 Chrysochloris asiatica
GTAAGGATGATATTGGAGATACTAGGCAAAGGGATGGACATGGAGTTTAAAATTTTACTTACAAAATTAAAAAAAAAAAATCTGATTACAATTAGTTGGATATTGGGGATGAAAAGAGGAATGAAATGAGAATCTCATTTCTGGCTTGAGCAATATAAGTGGAGATTGTGTGCATTCACTGTGCTCTCTGGTAGAGACGTGGGCATGTGGAGGGAAGAAGGTGTTAGCAGTTTTAGACATTTGAGGTGGAGGTACTTCTCGGTATAAAAATGGAGATGTCCTAGGTAGTTAAATATATAGCTTTGCAGGTTACATAGAGAATTTAATGATTTGTGAATTATCAGCATATACAGTTGATCCTTGACCAGCACAAGTTTGAACTGCATAGGTCAACTTTTATGCAGATTTTTAAAAAAAGCCTGTGTGGTGCTAATTATCTCCATGTAAGCAGTTCATCCCTCCAGTAAATTGCCCTTCACAGTCAGGAATGATCTCTCATGGTTCTCCTGTACTTTTCATCATATTTTCTGCAATACTGTGAACCTCAAATAACACCATGGGCCCATCCAAAGTACCAGTAATGATGCTGAAAGTGCTCCCGAGAAGTAAAGTAATGACATCACAAGAAAAAGTTGCATTGCTTGATATGTACCATACATAGATCGAGGTCTGCACCTACTCAGTTTCAAGGCAAATGAATCCAGCATTCGAACCACTGTAAAAACAAAAAGGAAATTTGTGAATCCATTACTGCAGCTACAATGGACAACCTTGCAGTCTTTATGTAATACCTTTTACCATATATTGAAAAGGCAACTTCTATGTGGGTGCAGTCTATAATATATATAATATAAAATTTGTGTTTATCAACTCTATGTTATCAGTAAGACTTCCAGTCAACAGTCAGCTATTAGTGGTTAAATTTGGGGGGCGTTAAAGTTATCTGTAGATTTTCAACAATTTTTCAAGGTCAACTGTAGATAGTAATTAAAACCTTAGGAGAGGATGGGAGTACTCAAGGAACAAAAGGATGAGAACCAAACAGAGAGCTGAGGAATTCCCATAATTGAGGGTTGTTGTTGTTTAGTTCTGTGGAGTCCATTCTGACTCATAGCAACCCTGTATAGGGTTTCCCAGGAGTGCTAATTGAGGGTGGTGCTGGGGAAGTAGTGACTAAGGGGGATACGGAGACAGAAATCCACAGAGAGGAAAGACACAGAGAAGAGTGCAGGGGCACAGAAAACAAGAGGAAAACTACTGCTCTGAATAGAGTTTAGCGTTACATACAAATACGGAGGCAGGTTAGGCAATGCTTGAATTGAGAAGGGTGAACTTAATATCAATCAAGGAGATCATTTGTGATCTCATGGAAGATCATTGGAGGTTTGGAGAGGATGACAGTGGACAGTAGAATAAGAGGGAGGTAGGGAAAGTGGAAAATAGCTATGAAACTTGCCTTAAGTTGAAATTCAAATGTTAGAATTGGTGGATCAAAGGCATTATCAGATACAATCTTACATATTTGACTCTTTTAAAAAGTTTTGCAAATTTATAGCATTTTTTACAGGCTGGAGAAGGCTCATTTTCACATACCTTTGACAGTACTAAGTTTTATTACTTAAAAAAAAAAAAATTGGTGATGATGGTGGTTGTGTGCCATGGAGTTAGTTTTGACTCGTAGCAAACCTGGATGGGGTTTTCAAGGCTGTAAATCTTTATGGGAGCAGGAATCCTCATCTTTCTCCCTCAGAGCACCTAGTAGATTAGAACTGTTGACCTTGTGGTTTCCAGTCCAACTCGTACCGCACTATGCTAAAAATTATTGCCAACTCAATAAAAAAAAATGAGAGGAACCTCACTGGTATTTAAGTTGCAATTGTTTTCTAGTGAGGTTTTCATGCCTTTTGACTTCGGCTGTCCTTGTTCTGCTGTGATGTTGGAAAGAGAGGGCTTCAAGTAAGACCCAAACTGGGATTGAATCCTGTTGACTTTCAGGGGTCAGCCTCTGAGCCGGAAATGTTAAATCCCTAAAATGGAATTACTGCCAATCTGCTGAAGGGGCCATAAGGAAGAAACCAGACAGAAGGTGTGAAGCGCTGGCCGCAGAGGTCGTCATTTTGCAGCTGCTCAGTGAGTCTTTCAAGCAGCTGATGCAGCACTGCAGACACTCACTTCCCTATGACAGGAAATTTGGAAGACAGCTACCTGGCCAACTGACAAGAAGAGATCCATATTTATACCCATTCCAAAGAGAGGTGACCCAACAAAATACGGAAATCATAGGGAAATATCATTACTATCGCATGATAGAAAAATTCTGCTAAAAACAACACAAAAACGTCTGCAACAGTACATTGACAGGGAACTTCCAGAGGTTCAAGCCAGATGCAGACTGCTGATATCAAATGGATCTTGACTGAAAGCAGAGAATACTAGAAAGATGTTTACATGTGCTTTATTGACTATACAAATGTTGCCAATTGTATGGATTATGGACAACATTTCAGAGAATGATTATTCCAGAATATTTAACTGAAAAACTCAACAACCTAACTGAAGAAGTGAAGAAGACCAGAGGCATTCATTCAAACAGAACAAGAGGACACTGAATGGTTTAAAATCAGGAAAGGTGTGCATAAGGGTTGTATTCATTCACCATACTTTGTCAATCTGCATGCAGAGCAAATAATCTGAGAAGCTTGACTATATGAAAAAGAACATGGCATCAGGATTGAAGGAAGACTCATTAACAACCTGTGATATGCAGATGATACAATCTTGTTTGATGAAACCAAACAGGACTTAAAATACTTACTGATGAAGATCAAAGACCGCACCCTTCAGGATGGATTGCACCTCAATGTAAAGAAAGCAAAAATCCTCACCACTGGACCAATAAGTAATATCAAGATAAATGGGGGGAAAAGATAGAAGTTGTCAAAGACTTCATTTTGCTCAGAAAAAATCATTAACTGTCATGGAAGCAGCGCTTGAGAACTCAAATGACTTTGTGCATTAGGCAAATCTGTTGCACAAGAACTCTTTAAAGTATTCTAGAGCAAATGCGTCAGTTTGAGGACGAAGGTGTGCCTGATCCAAGCTATGGTATTTTCAATAGCTTCATATGCATGTTGGACAATGAATAACGAAAGCCATAGAAGAAATGGTGCTTTTGATTAATGATATTGGAGGAGAATATTGAAAGTACCATGGACTGCCAAAAGAACAAACAGATCTGAAAGAAGTATATATAGTTAGAAGCCAGCAAGGCCATATTTCATCTCTCATACTTCAGACATATTATCAGAAGTGACCAGTCTCTGGAGAAGGACATCATGCTTAGTAAAGTGGAGGGTCAGATAAAAAAAAGACACCCCCGCCCCCAACAAGATGGACTGGCATAGTTGGAGCAGCAGTAAGCTCAAGAGTAGCAGCCATTATGAGATTTGGCACAAGACTGGGCAGTGTTTCGTTCTGGTGTGCATAAGGTCACAATGAGTCATTACAGACTTGAGGGCACCTAACTACTACAACAACAACAATAAATCAAATTCTTCCCCTGTGAGCAAACCTATTCAGGGGAATACTGACTTTAAGATGAAAATCTGTGAGTAGCTCCATGGGGTTATGATGGAAAAACCATTTTTTAAAATTATAATTTTGTGGAAATAACTAGCAAATGAATAGTTTGCCAAAGTTGGAAAACACCTCACTTCCTAAATCCCTTCACAATATGGAAATTTAATTCCATTCTGTGGTGATTACAATTCAGTCTCTGGAGATAATTGCACCTAATTGTGGTCTTGTTATGAATAACTTTGTGGGAGAGAAATGCAGCTAAACAATGAGGTTGATTACCTGAAGTTTACAGCATTTAGAAAATGACAAAAATAGGCCAGAGTCCTTGGCTGGATATTGATCAGTGAATGAAAGCCAGGAGAGTCTTTGAGATTCAAGAAGGTTACTTTTCTTCGAATTCAAAGTCAATGTGAGTCATAACCAGTTGAAGACTGGCTTTATATATATACACATATGTTAATGTGCTGGACTATAAAATTGTTTGAACTGCAAGGTCAGAAGTTCAAGCTCACCAGCTTCTCCTTGGAAACCCTATATACGGTTGCTATGGGTCAGAACCGACACGACAGCACTCAACAATAACAACATATGAAGTGCTATTGAGTCAGTTTTGATTCATAGCAAACCTGTATAGGGTTTCTGAGGAATGGCTGGTGGGTTTGAACTTCCAACCTTGTGATTAGTGGTCCAGTGGCTATCCTACAGCACCACACTAGGACTTTCTGTCTGTCTCTCTCTGTGTATATGGGGAAACTTAATGTGGAATAGGAAGGAGCTCTGGTAGCGTAGTGGTTATGAATCAGGCTGTGAACTTCAAGGTCAGCAGTTCGAAACTACCAGCTGTTCCACGGGAGAAGGATGAGGCTTTCTGCTCCCATAAAGATTTACAGCCTCGGAAACTCTGTACAGGGTTGCTATGAGTCAGAACCAACTCCATGGCACACAGCCACCAATGTGGAATAGGAGTCCTGGTGTGGTGCTGTGGGTTAATACGCTGAACTGCAAGATTAGTTTGAACTGCAAGGTTGGCAGTTCAAACTCATCAGATGCTTCTCAGAAATTCTATACAGGGTTGCTATGATTTGGAACCCACTCCATGGCACTTCACAGCAACAACAGTAACAAGCGTGGAATAAGCACTGGACTGCTAATTGCCAAGTCAGTGGTTCAAACTCACCAAGCACTCCTTGGAAGCCCAATATAGAGTCCCTATAAGTTGAAACTGACTCAAAGACACTTAGCAAACAACACATATTGTAATTTTGATCTTGTACCCTACCACTTTGTTGAATCTTTCAACAAGTTCCAATAATTTACTCGCCGAGTCTTTGGGATTTTCTATGTATAGGATCATATAATTTGTAAAATAAGCACTGTACTAGAAACCGTGGACTGTGAATAACAAGGTCGGTAGTTCGAGCCCACCAGCAGCTCTGAGGGAGAACGATGAGGCTTTTTGTTCCTGCTAAAACTCTCCGCAGGGCCTGACTCTGACTCGTAACAGAACGAATGGCACTTAAAAGCAACATATGTATGTGCATTGTTTTTACTATAGGTAATAATAGTTCTGGTGACTCAGTGGGTTAAACACTGGATTGCTAACTGAAAGGTTCAAACCACTTTGTGGGGGAAAGATAGATGAAACTGCCTGATTCTGCAAAGATTGGCAATCTCAGAACCTGAAAGAGAAGTTATGTTCTGTCTACAAAGTCACTGTGAGTTGGAATCAACTCAGCAGAAGTCAGCTTACTTTTTTTCATATTTGGTTTATAGTTAATAATATTAAGTACAATTTATTATGTTATTATGTGCCAGGAGCTTTTCACACATTGACCAATCACTTTTTTGGTGACACATTTCATACCCATTTTACAGATGAAGAAGATAAAACTGGGAGAGAGTAAATGATTTGCCTAACGGTAATCATTTTGCAGGAGCCCTGGTGGTGCAATGTTTAAACACATGGCTACTAACTGAAAGGTTGGTGGTTTGAACCCATCCAGTGGCTTGATGGGAGAAACTTGGTGATCAGCTCTTGTACAGAACCTATCCAAGAATGCCCAATGGACTTGTTCTTCATCACATGGACTTACTGTGATTTGGAATCAACTTGATGACACCTAGCCATAATTTGGCAAGTTCAGATCAGCTTTGAACTCATGTATATCTTTAACGTCTGGATCTATCTCTATAGCATCCTGTTTACAAGCAGACCTCTGGGAAGCATGTTGTTTTTATTTATTGGCTGCCATCCAGTTGGCTCCAAGTCATAGAAACACTACCCGGTCCTGCTCCATCCTCACAGTTGTTGCTGCGTTTGATTTCATTGCTTCCAGCACTGTGTTAATCCATCTTGGGGTATTCCAGGTTTTGTGTGGTTTTTTTTGCTGATCCTCCACTTTACCAAGCTTAATTTTCTTCTCCAGGGAATGGTCCCTCCTGATAATATGTCCAAAGTATGAGAGGCAAAATCGCCATCCTGGCTCCTACGGAGCATTCTGGGTATACTTCTTACAACACAGATTGGTTTGTTCTGGCAATCCATGGTACTTTCAATATTATTATCCAACACCATAACTCAAATGCATCAATTCTTCTATGGCCCTCCTTATTTATTGTCCAATGTCCACATATATGTGAGGCTATTGAAGATACGATGACTTGGGTCATGCACACCTTAGTCCTCACGCTGGGAATCAAAGGCGTTACTTGTCTAGGCTTTTCTCTTCTAAATGGAGCACAGATAACAAAGTATCTTAGGAGTCTTAGAAGAGGCTGCTGCTTTTAAAACGTAGCTTTTCAGGAGGTAGAATTTAACAAGCACTTATGTTATTTCCTCCCTTGATGATGAATGGGGCTGACTTAATGGGGCTGATGGCAGATTATTCAGTAGGTTAGGCGGTGCTGTAACTTTTTAAGGGTGCACTGAGGTTCATAGGTTCAAAGAAAACAAAATTCTAATTGAAAAAATCCAGAGTGAGATTTAATTGTAAAAGCTTCCATCGCAGAGATAATAATAGCCCTACTGAAGGCCTAGACTTAGTAATAATAAGAATGAAAATGATAATAATGATGATAATAGCAATAATGATGATGATAATAATAGCTAAGATTTCCTGACTGCTTCACGTGTGCCAGGCAAAGGTCTTGAGTGATTTCCACATTTTTTTCTCATTTAATTTTATCAGCACTAGGAAAAAAAATACAATTATTATTCTTTAATAGATTCTTTTACATGCATGGAAACAGAGTCTCTTAGTAAACCAGCTATGGTGAGACTGGATTCAGTCTTCAAAGAAAGGCACATGTTTTCAATACATGTTACCCATAAAGGAGATGGGGCAGCAAAGGCCATCTGCCCTAAATTCTCTTCTCATTACTTGCCTTGATGTCTGAAGTTGTCACCATTAGAGTCAAAGTTTTGGAAGAACAAATAATCAATGGTGGTGGTGGTGGTGGTTATGTGCCGTGGAGTTGGAATTGACTCATAGTGACCCTGTACAGGGTTTCCGAGGTTGTAAATCTTTACGGGAGCAGAAAGCCTCATCTTTCTCCCGTGGAACAGCTGGTAGTTTTGAACTGATGACCTTAAGGTTTGCAATCCGATTCGTAACCACTACGCTACCAGATCTTCTAAATAATCAACACTTAGTACTAATTGTGTACCCTGAATTTGTGTAGATGCTGTAAGTGAGAGAAAAACAAAGTGGGCTCTGAATCTTGAAAGGAGAGTGTGGTGGCTCTGTAGGATAAACACTGTACTGTGAATCACAAGGTTGGCTATTGGAGTCCACCAGCTACTCTGTGGGAGAAAGATTAGGCTTTCTATTCCCACAAAGATATACAGCCTTGGAAAGCCAATACACAGGGTTTCTATGAGTTGGAACTGATTTGACAGGTACTTAACAACAACAACTGTCTGAGAAGAACTTTCAGCCTCATTGGAGAGGCCTGAAAGACCCATTGAAGAGCCCTGAAACCCAGAAGGAAGAGATGTTTGGGAGCTGAATTGCTTTCAGATTTTTGCAACGTTGTCTCCTTATATTTAAGAAATTAACATTCTTACTGTATTTTAGAGCCATTTTTGGTCTTTTTGAAACTGTGAATGAATGAGAAGCAATAAAATTGGTAATCTGGTATAATCTTATAATATCTCATTTAATGAGATATTTACTAGGACTCGCAGTATATGTATATAAGGAGCTCTGGTAGCGTAGTGGTTACGAATCCGGCTGCGAACTGCAAGGTCAGCAGTTCAAAACTACCTGCTGTTACTCGGGAGAAAGATGAGGCGTTCTGCACCCATAAAGATTGACAGCCTCAGAAACCCTGTACAGGGTTGCTATGAGTCGGAACCAACCCCACGGCACACAGCCAGCCACCATATATGTATATACCTATATATACATAGGAGTCCTGGTGTGGCACTGTGGGTTAATAATGTGCCAGACTGCAAAGCCGTTTGAACTGCAAGGTCGGTGGTTCAAGCTCACCAGCTGCTCCTCGAAAACCCTATACAGGGTCA
>NW_006408521.1:14672219-14687076 GCF_000296735.1 Chrysochloris asiatica
TATCTATCTATATTTCAACTTGAGAAACACTAAGCATATTCTTTCCTTTTGGTTTTCTAACTCCAGGGGTCTTTGTACATTTCATTATAGTACTTCACTTTGTTTTCTTTAGTTTCCCTTTGAAATCTGTTCTGCTTTTTTATGTCATCATTTCTTCCATTTGCTTTAGCTTCTGTATGTTCAAGAGCAAGCTGATAATTTATTTTGATCTTTTTTTTCTCTCTCCTGGCTTTTCAATGACTTTTTGCTTTTTTCATGTATGATGTCCTTGATGTTTTTCCACAATTCATCTGCTCTTTGGTCATTAGTGTTCAAAGCATCAAATTTATTTTTGAGATGGTTTGAAATTCAGGTAGATTATACTCAAGGTTACATTTTTGGCCCTCTTGGAGAAAAGATTGAAGTTGTCAAAGACAACTAAGAAGGGCTTTTTCCAAGCCAGTAGTGGAAGGATACAAAGGTCCATGTATCTCATATGTTGTTTTCCTTCTAGAACCCTCTTCCTCTCCATCCCTTATGTCTTTACATACATTATTCTTATTAATAGTTCAGTGTTAAGCTTAGATATAGTTTTATATGATGTACTATTCTCCTGTTTATCCTATAACAAATGATCTCAAGTTTACTGTCTTAAAATAATACAAATTTATTACATTACAGTTCTGTAGGCTAAATATCCAGCATAGGTCTAATTAAGCTGCAATCAAGATACCAGCAGGTCCTTTCTAGAGGTCCTATGGGATTCATTTCCTTGCCTTTCCCAGCTTTTTGAGGTCACACACATTTCTTGGCACTTGGCTCCCTTTTTCCATTTTCAAAGCCAGTAATAATAGTAAGTTAAGTTTTTCCTCTCAGAACACCTTATCACTCTGACCTCCTCTTCTGTAGTCATATCTCTCTGTCTTTCCTGTCTTCCTTTGGAGGATGGCATTCTCTTCACACTTGTAAGGATCCTTGTTGGACTCTCTCAGATGATCCAGGATAATCTATTTCAAGATCTTTAACTTAATCACTTCTGCAAAGTCCCTTTTGAAATGTAAGGCAACATATTCACAGGTTCTAGGAATTAGGACGTAGACATCTTTGGAAAGACATTATTCTGCCTACCACATGTGAGAAGTATTTCATGACCCAAGATGGAGTTGTTGTAACGTACCATTGAGTCGGTACCAACTCATAGCAACCCTATGCACAACAGAATGCAACACTGCCCAGTCTGGTGTCAACCTCACAATTGTTGCTTCATTTGAGTCCATTGCTGCAACCACTATGCCAATCCATCTTATTGAGTGTCTTCCTCTTTTTAACCAACCCTCTTCTTTACCAAATATGATATCCTTCTTCAGGGACTGGTCCCTCCTGATAATATGTCTAAAGCATGAGAGTCGATGTCTGGCCATCCTGACTCTAAAGATCATCCTGACTCTAAAGGATCATTTTCCAACACAGATTTGTTTGTTCTTTTGGCAATCCATGGCACTTTCAATATTCTCCTCTAACACCATAGCTAAGATGTATCAATTCTTCTGTAGTCTTCCTTATTCACTGTCCAACTTTCACATGCATATGAGGTTATTGAAAATACCATGGCTTGGGTCAGGCGCACCTTAATCTTCAAGTGGACATCTTTGCTCTTCCACACTTGGAAGAGGTCTTGTGCAGCAGATTTGCCTAATGCAATACATCCTTTGATTTATTGACTGCTGCTTTTATGAGTGTTGATGGATGATCAGAGCATAATGATGTCATTGACAAATCCAATAGTTTCTCCAAGTATACGGATTTTTTTTATAGGTTCAGTGATGAGGATTTTTCTTTTCTTTACATTGAGGTGCAACACATACTGAAGGCTGTGGTCTTTGAACTTCATCAGTAAGTATTTTGAGTCCGCTTCACTTTTAACAAGCAAGACTGTATCATCTGCATATCGCAGGTTGTTAATGAGTTTTTCTCCAATCCAGATGCCATGTTTTTCTTCATATAATCCAGCCTCTTGGCTGGATATTTACCCTACACCTTTTCTAATTTTAAACCATCTAGTATTCCCTTGTTCTATTTGAACAACTGCCTCTTAGTCTATGTTCAGGTTCCTCATGAGAATAATTGTTTCAAAACATTCATTCTCTGCAATGTTGTACATAGCTTGTCATGATCTATGCAATCTAAATCCTTTGTGTAGTCAATAAAGCACAGGTAAACATCTTTCTGGTATTTTCTGCTTTCAGCCAAGATCATCTGAGATTAGCAATGATGTCCCTGATTGCACGTCCTCTTCTAAATTTAACCTGAATCTCTAGAAGTTCTCTGTCAATGTATGGTTGCAGCCAATTTTGAATTATCTTTAGCAAAATTTTACTTGTGTGTAATATTAATGACATTGTCTAATGATTTACACATTCCGTTGGGTCGCCTCTCTTTGGAAGGGGCACAATTATGGATCTTTTCAAGTCAGTTGGCCACATAGTTGCCTTCCAAATTCTTGTCATAAATGAGGGAGTGTCTCCCATGCCACATCAGTTGGTTGAAACATTTCAATTTGTATTCCATCAATTCCTGGAGCCTTGTTCTTTGCCAATGCCTTCAATGAACCTTGCACTTCTTCTTTCAAGATCATTGGCTCTTGATCATAGCTACCTCTTGAGATGGTTGAACATCAACCATTTCATTTGGTGCAGTGACTCGTGTATTCCTTCCATCTTCTTTTGGTGCTCTCTGCATCATTCAATATTTTACTCATAGAATCCTTCACTATTGCAAGGTGAGGCTTAAAGTTTTTCTTCAGTTTCTTCAGCATGATAAATACTGAGGATGTTCTGCCATTTTGGTTTTCTAACTCCATGTCTTTGCACATTTTGTTATAATATTTGATTTTGTCTTCTTGAGCTACCTCTTGAAATGTTCTGTTCAGCTCCTTTACCTCATTTCTTCCATTTGCTTCAGCATGTTTACTCTGGAGAGCAAGTCTCAGAGTCTCTTCAGATACCCTTTTTAAGAGTACTGTGCTGATTGCTTGTTGGCCTGTCACCTGAACAAGATAGGGTACTCTTTAAAGGCAACTGTGTTGTGGGTTTTACTTGCTTCTGAGTTACTAGAGGTTAACAAAATACTGTCTAATACCAATATGTTGCAAACCATAGTATCTGTTATTTAAAGTTTTTGAGTTGTAGGCATCATTTGTTGTCATTGAATCTGCTCCTGATTTATGTTGGCCCCATGCACAATGGCATTAAACACTGCCCAGTCCTTTGCCATCCCCATGATGTGTTGCAGATTAGACCTTGTGTTGCATAGGGTTTTCACTGGCTCATTTTCAGAAGTAGACTAGGTTTTTATTCCAAGTTCATCTTAATCTGAATGCACTGCTGAAACCTGTTCAACATCATGACAACCAACACACAAGCCTCCACTGACAGATAGGTGTTGTCTGAGTATGATGTCCATTGGGTATCATGCACAGAAGGAGAAGATTCTTCCAGTAAATCACCAATGCTTTCAATTTTCTAGTAGCTGCATTAAAAAATTTAACAGGTAGAGTTAATTTTTGTACTCTATTTTATTTAACTCAATATAGTAAAAATATTATTTCAACATGTAATCAACACAATATTTATGAATGAAAGTTTTCTTTCCTTTACTTGGACCAAGTCTTCAAATTCTTGTTGTTGTTAAGTGCCATCAAGTTGATCCTGACTCAAAGTGACCCTTTATAGGGTTTCCAAGGAGTGACTAGTGAGTTTGAACCACTGACCTTGTAGTTCAAACTGATCTATGGATGAGTGGTTATCCCACATTGCCACACCAGGAATCCAAATTCCATTATATACGTTGTCATACACTGTACAACTCCATTAGGATTAGACACAATTCAAACGATCAATTACCAATATGGCTAGTGGCTATCATATTATACAACATATTCTAGCACAAGTCCTGTTTGGGGGCTTTCAGCCCAGAAGGGAAAACCTTCTGTGTAGGTGCTAAGAGATGCCTCACACCCCCCCCACCCAAAAAAAAAAAAACCCACCATAAACAAGATGAGAGACATTAGTTTATTATAGAAAAGAAAATAAAAGAGAGATGGTTTACTGACAAGAACTTTTTGACAGGATGTGACAGCTGTCTCCAGTTGTGGTCAGCTGGACATTCAAGATTCTTTGCACAGGAGGGGACTTGATACTATGCAGTAAACAAGCCTCATATTCTAAGCAGAATGGGAGAGGGCTATATGAGTAGAGTCCTATCTCCATTCAAGACCCAGGGAAAAAAAGGACATAGCCCAGCGCCAGTTGCCTGCTACTGTTTGTGTGAAGTGACCAGTTTGTGAGAACACAGAGCCCTGGTCTGCGTGGGACATATGCTAGTGGGGAAAGAGAATGGAGAGAGAGTAAACAAAGTACTTCTCCTGGGTTGACATTAGTGTGGCTGTTTTGTAGCATTCAGCTTGTGTCCCTATACTTGGGCCCTTACAAGTACCCCAGGCACAATTGTCCAGTTGGTGAGTGGACTGATGCTGAGTCAGCCTGTGTGCTGAATTTAGCAAGAAGTGAGTACTAGCTTCCCCATATATATACTCATGTGGCTTAAGTTTCATTAAATTTTACATAAAAATCAGAAAATCAAGTACCTAGTGACCAAATCTATTTCCATTTCTAATTTGGCCATCTGCAAATTCAGATGAAGAGGCAACATCCATTTCCTGCAGCAAGGGAGCATCGCAGCAGGAAACATTTACTCAGAGTACTCTTCCTGGTCTCCTGTGAGTAGAAAGTAATTAGCTTATGAGGTGAAAAATGTATTTTCACAACATTTCTGAGGGTTTGCCTTAGCTTTCATGTCCAGCTCCTTCGAAATATTATCCTTAAATTTCTCCAACTATAACCTAAAAGCTGACCCTACAAACTCTGGCTTCCTAAATCTCTTTGAAGCCTCAGAACAAGTTTGAGCACAAAGCATTGTCACAGTCCTGTGACAATAAAACAGATTGTCTCCTAAGGGTCCCCCATCCTGTGAGCTTCAGAGTGGGTCTACCAAACAGAGAAGGCTGACTGGCATTCTAAGCTGTTGTTTCCATCAGGATTGCTCCTTGATGTCCTATGATTTGCTCTTTCAAAAAGCCACTGGAATCTCCTGGATGCATGCCTACAAAAAGCCCATATGCATAAGGTCTCTAAATTGTGTTGACAAGCAGAGGGCTATGATCTAGTAGAATATTAAAGTACAATTAGAAGCAATTTGTTGCTCCCAAACAACAGATGGACTGTAAATAAAGAAAAAACATAGCCACAGAATTCTATGTTGCCCTTTGACTTTCTGTACCCTCAGAATTAGAAAAAGAAATGTCATGTATTAGGTTGATAAATGGTGTTGAATGAATGAATGAATGTAATGAAATTGTCCCTCTTGCTCTCAGATGTGTATGAGGAATGAAATGATACATCTGTTGCTAGAGATCGTGTCTTCTATAGAACACATGTGTAGCAAATTATAGTGACATTAAACACACTTTTAATGCAGTTCATTAAAGAAGAATGGAAAGACATACCTGAGAGGTTAAGTTGCAGGCTTTTACATTGTCCAAACTTGTGACCAATTTCAAGGTAAACTGGATACTGCCTAGGAGCTGAAGGTCATTTTGTGTTCCCTAGAGCAGGCCTGGCAGATCACCTTGTCAGCCAGAATCATCCAAGAGGCAATAATAAATGTGACCTAGGAGTGGTGTAAGCATGCAGACTAAACTAATTAGACTAATTGACTTTTGTAGGTTAACTTTGCTAATTGAAAGCTTACTTGATTACTCTCCAGTTTGCTTGCATGTTTCAATTTGTCTGTGCATTCTGAGTAGAATGCATCCATTGAACTCAGGGTCCTTACACTGTGAAGCTCTTAGATTCAGGGGAAGATTGAGGTCAAGCCACATGGAACTCTCCAAGGAATGCTCAGTTTACAGATGCTGGAAAGAGACAAAGACCTTTATCCCACAGCCAACAAAGAGAGAAAGGCTGCTCCTAGTGCTAGCAGTCTTGATTTGAACTTTTAATTACCTAAACTGTGAGATTCAAAAAGTTGTGGGGTGATATCATACAAGAAGAAAGCCAAAGGTCATTAAGAAGGCAAGAAAGAAGGAAAAGACCAAAATGGATGTCAGAAGAAACTCTGAAACTTACTCTTCATAGAGATAATAAAGCAAATGGAAGAAATGAGGAAGTAAAAGAGCTGAACAGAAAATTTCAAAGGGCAGCTTGATAAGACAGTCAAATATTATAATGAAATGTGCAAAGACCTATAGTTAGAAAACCAAAAGCATTCTCAAGCTGAAAGAACTGAAGGGAAAATTCATACCTTGACTTGCAATATTGAATGATTCTATGGGCAAAATGGAGTCCTGGTGTGGTGCTGTAGGATAAGCACTAGACCACAAGGTCAGTTTGAACTGAAAGGTCAACAGTTCAAACTCAACAGCCACTCCTCGGAAACTCTATGTAGGGTCATTATGTGTTGGAGCCAACTTGATGGCACTTAACAACACCAACATGGGAAATGTATTGAATGATGCAGAAAGCATCAAAAGATTATGGAAGGAATACACAGAATCACTGTACCAAGATGAAATGGTTGATGCACAACCATTTAAAGAGGTAGTGTATGATCAGGAGCCAATGGTATTGAAGGAAGAAATCCAAACTGTACTGAAAGCACTGGCAAAGAACAAGGATCCAGGAATTGATGAAATACAAATTGAAATCTTTCAACAAACTGATGCAGCACTGGAGACACTCTGTCATCTATGCCAAGATGGCTAACTGATTGGAAGAGATCCATAGTTGTGCCCATTTGAAAGACAGGTGACTGAAAAGAATGCAGAAGTCTTTGGACAGCATCCTTAATGTCACATGCAAGTAAAATGTTGCTAAAGAAAATTAAAAATGGCTGCAACATTATATTGGTAGGGAACTGCCAGAGTTCAAGTGGATTCAGACAAGGATGTGGAATGAGGATTATCATTATTGACATCAGATGGATATTGGCTGAAAGCAGAGAATAACAGCAAAATGTTTATCTGTTTTTTATTGACTATAAAAATGCTCTAGACTGTGTGGATCATGACAAGATATGGATAACATTGCAAAGAATGGGTATTCCAGAACACTTAATTGTGCTCTTGAGGAACTTGTACATAGACCAAGAGAGGCAGTCATTCAAACAGAAAAAGGGAACACTGAATGATTTAAAAATCAGACAGTGTTTGCTCCAGCATTGTATTCTTTCACCATATTATTCAATCTGTATGCTGGGTAAATAATCTGAGAAGCTGGAGTATATGAAGAAGGTGGCATCAGGATTGAAGGATGACTCATTAACAACCTGTGATATACAAATGATACAAACTTTCTTGCTGAAAATGAAGAGGACTTAAAATAGTTACTGATGAAGATCAAAGACGACAGTCTTAAGTATGGGTTGCCCTGCAATGTAAAGAAAACAAAAATTTTCACCACTAGGTCAATAAATAACATCACGATAAATGAAGAAAAGATTGAAGTTGTCAAAGACTTCAGTTTTCTTCAATCTACCATCAATACTCATGGAAGCAGTAGTCAAAAAATGAAATGATGTATTGTATTAAGCAAATGTGCTGCACAAGATCTCTTTAAAGTGTTCAAAATCAAAGATGTCAGTCTGAGGATCAAGGTGAGCCTGACCCAAGCCATGGTATTTTCAATAGGTTCATATATATGCATGTGAGAGTTGAACAATGAATACGGACGATCCTGGACGAATTGATGCATTTGAATTATGGTGTTGGAGAAGAATATTTAAAGTACCATGGACTGTCAGAAGAGCAAACAAATCTGTGTTGGAAGAGGAACAGCTGGAATGCTCCTTTGAAGCCAGGATGGTGAGACTTCATCTCTCATACTTAAGACATATTATTAGGAAGGACCAGTCTCTGGAGAATATCATGCTTTGCAAAGTGAAAGGTGAGTGAAACAGAAGACCCCCAACAAGATGGATTGGCACAGTGACAGAGGCAATGGGCTTATGCTTAACAATGATTGTGAGACTGGCACAGGATGGGTAGTGGTTCGTTCTGTTGTGCACAGGGTCGCTATGATTCTGAACTGACTCCACAACACCTAACAACAGCAGCAGCGCACTGTGAGAGAATACATTTCTATTTGTTAAAGCCTTCCACTTGTGGGATTCTTATTATAGCCCAGAGTTCTGGTGTGACCCTCTAGAGATAAGCACTGGATTGCTAGCCATAAGTATGGCAGTTCAAACCCACCATTTCACTCCTTGAGAAGCCTATACATCAGGCTACTGATTCCATGGCACTTGACAACTACAGATAACTAAGGTAGATCCTTTAGCCCCAGACAAGTGCACAACAGAAACTAAACTACACCAGTTGCCATGGAGTTAATTTGAATTCATGGTTACTCCATGTGGGTCATAGGGTTCAGTGACTGAGTTTTTAGAAGTAGATCACCAGGCCTTTCTTCCAATACATCTCTGGATTGACTTGAATTGACAACCTCTGGTTAGCAGTTGAGCTTATTAACTATTTCAGCCACCAATTGATTCTACAAAACCAAAAAGAACCCTATTGGGTACCTAGATAGAAAAGATGGAAATTGCAACAATGTCTTCAGCGTCTTTATTGTGCCACTGCTTGGCACAAGCAGAATGCTCTTACAGGTCTATCTACAAACTCATCTTCTTGGAGTGGACATAGGTTACATAGTTGTAATTGGTCATTTCAATGGGACATATAGTAATCACAATGTCAATAGTTCTTCTAAATGAGTGGGTGTCCATTTTTTCCAATCACTGGAGAGAAGGAGGAAGAAAGTAGATAATAAGACATAAATCTGGTAAGATACATGAGACTGCAGAGCCCCACATGTCCCTACCTCGACTTCTGTAGCTTCAGCCTCTCTCTGACCCTCTCCTCTAAGCTTGCCATAGCAGAAGACAGCTGGGGAAATGAGTTTTGACACATACTTTATTTTACATGGTCTTATTTCCTCTTAAAACCCAGACAGAGAACAATGTGTGATTACTTTTCATTCATGATATGTTTTGAGGCCAAGAATACCGTTACCTAAATTCTGAACATAAATATAATCTTGAGTCTTTTGTTTTCTACCTTACTTTTATTTCTTCCTGATCTAACAAGACAAGGTAACATTTACAGAGAAAAATTTCCACACATGGTCTCAAATGCCTTATTTTTACATGCCAGCTACTCAGGTATAATAGTAATAATAATAATAATAAAATAATTTGGAAACATTCATTACAACAAAAATACAATTGTTGGCCAGTCTGTTAAAGCCAGATGATGGACTGATGCTGCATGGCATCAAGTCAGTTCCAACTCATAGCAACCCATATAGGGTTTTTTCGAGGCTGTAAATCTTTACAGCAGAAAGTCTCCTCTTTCTGCCGTGGAGTGGCAGGTGGGTTTGAACTGCTGACCTTGAGGCTAGCAGCCCAGTGTGCAACTAACTATGCTCCCAAGTTCCTCAGGTGATGGACAAGTCCAGAATCAAGTCAGATTTAGGAGTTGGGTGAGGCTGAATTGTAATAGATTCTAAAAAGTATTCATGAGTAGAATCATCTACTTTAGGCACAAACATGTGCAGATATGCAAGGGGAACCAAGCTCTGAGTCTAAGCTTTTTATACAACTGTGAGGAAGAATAGACCAGAAACTGATTTTAATTAAAGTGAAAATTACCAGAAAGCAAATTTTGGGCAGGAGGCCCAGGAAAGTGGCTTGGAATTAGTGAAAGAGTATAGAGATATACAAGACAAAAAAAGAAGTTAGAATAACTAAGTAAAGCTGTTTTGCTACCTGTTCTAGTTATGCATGTCCTGTTTGCTGTAGGCATGTAAATATTGACAATTGTGTCCTAGAAATGAGAGAGATGCAGAGACAGAGAGGCAAAGACACAAAGAGACAAACAGAGAAAGAGGCTTGCTAGTAAATAATCCTTTTGGACTACTGGAAGCTTGGCCAAGTTTTTTTCCATTGTAATCATGAAATTGGCTATAGCTTATCAACTTGAAAATGCCAAAGCTCTGGTAGGAAATTAAATGTTTGGATTGGTGATTTTGAGGTTGTCATTGCAAATATTTTCTCTAAAAATAGAGGCTTCAATAACATTGAGACAGCCAAACAAATCTGATTTATCTTTTCAATGGTGTTTATCTTGCGCTGATTTTGCTACGTGCTTGGCTTTGGTATTGTGTCATCGCTAGGGGCAGATCATCATTTTAGTTCCAGCATATGGCTCAGGAATTGAGATCAGTTCTCTTGTATTATGTACTAAATGAGTAAAAATGGTAACTGCTGTAATGATGTGAATTGGCATGGAAAGTGGGGGCAAGATAATGCTGGCTCTGCCTCCTGTTCAATTTTTGGCACATTCTGTTCTCATGGGACTGGCACCAGCAGCTTCTCAGCAAAGGATTTGTATTTGTAGATTTTAGTGATTCCATTTTATTTTTTTTAAATTGAACATCATATGCACAAAGCTGGATTAATCACTGTTCTGAGTTTGTGGAAGACTGTCGTATACCCATGGATGTCTCCTTCCTTTTTTCCTTCCCATTTACCTATTTTCCTGAGTTTAAAATTTCACCTTTTTCCATCATAGGCACCCACTCTTGTGGCTTTTCATTTATATAAATAATATTATGTTAAATATCTAATTCTGCTTTCTACTTTTTTATGTTCAACATTTTGTTGTTGTTGTTAAGTGCTTTTGAGTCAGTTCGAACTCATCGTGACCACGTATAGGATTTCCAAGGAGCAGCTGATAAGCTTGCACCACCAATGTCATGGCTCAAACTGACCTTGCAGCCCAGCGCATTAACCTTCCACAGGTCAGTTATCCATTTCCTATTAGAGTTCATCCAAGTGATTCAAAACTCACTTTGATTCCAAAGAGTGCTGCAGTATTTTCATACTTGTCTTTTTATGTGTATGTGTGCATTTCTATGAAAAATATTCCCAGTTGCAGGATATGAACATATTAAGTTTCACCAGATACTTTCAAAGCGGTTGCTTAAATGGGCAAGCAATTCTCCTTCAATATTAAAAATTAAAAAAATCTTGTAAATCACCTCAAACTTCAGCCCTTTCCACAAAATGCAGAGATGCAAGCCATATCCGCTTATACAGTTACAAGAAAAAATTGATTTCAGCTGATGAAAATTCAGCTCTCCCCACTGTTTCCAAAAATGTAACCAAAATAAAACAAAATCCCACAAAGCAGAAAACTGGTAACACTTGGCAAACATTTGGGAAATATAAACACACCTGAGATAGAAATTCATAAACTAAGACTTATGAAAGTTGGAAAAATGAATCAAGAGTTTATTCCATTCAGGAAAGAAATAGAGAAAATTAATAAAATATATGAGGAACAAAGACTAAATTATGAGGTACTCTAAAAATAATAGATTCAAATGAAAAATTGATAAGGGTTACTGAAGAAAAGCAGTAAAAAAATTCTAGAAGGAGATGAAGAAAATTATAATAAAGATTAGAGAGGGTACACAAGACAGGCAAAGAAAAGCCAACATATATAATTTAAGTCTCTGAAGAAGGAAAACAAATAATGAATATTAATTAAAATGTGAAAGTATAATCCAAGAAAAAACTTTGAAAGTAAGGAAATTAAATAAGACCCTGAAATCTTGGAAAAATTCATTCTGAACAACTCTGATACATATCTTAGTAAATTTATTAGACTTTAAATATAAAGAAAAAGTCTTCTGGGTCTGTTGTTGTTGTTGTTATGTGCCGTGGAGTCGGTTCTGACTCATAGAGACCGTGTACAGGGTTTCCGAGGCTGTAAATCTTTACGGGAGCAGAAAGCCTCATCTTTCTCCCGCGGAACAGATGGTAGTTTCAAACTGCTGACCTTGAGGTTCGCAGTCCCATTCGTAACCACTACACTACCAGAGCTCCTTGTCTAGTGGGGATCAAATAATTATGCAGGTAGAAGAGTTACATAGAAGAAGCCTTCTTAAAAGCAATCTACAAAGAAAAAGAGAGAAAAAGAAGAGAAGAGGGAAATGGTCACAGGAAGAAGAGAGAGAATGGGCAGGGAATAGTGTTCACGAGAAAACACATTAAAAATTCATCCTGATATTTCCAATTTGAGTTTGGGATGACAGAGGTTTTAGCTAATTTTTTCATTTTACTTTGGTATTTTTTTTCTCTTATGTTGAAAAATCTTGGTTCCTAATAAATTCACAAAATTAAGATTTCGTCGCAATCCTTTTTTGTCCTTAAGATATGTGTCCCACAAGAGAGATCCAAATTATTGTTTTTAAGTCATTTGAAATACTTCCTCTTGAGACAATAAGACGTCCTATTTGCTACAAAATTAGGTTCACTCATTTCATTTTTCTTCTCATTTCTAAGGATTGCTTTTTCGTACACATGATTCCAAAGTACAATCTACAGAGCGATGTGTATTCAGAGGCAGATGTTTGTATCCAGTTTTTGGTTTATGTTTGTATTTCCCCTTTTCTTTGGTATAAACACTAGCAAGAGTTTTTCTTTTTTCATTTAAAAATATATATCATGGAGATGGCATTAGAGTAATATATAGAGCTATTGCAGAGCTCATTCCTTTCAAAAAAAGAAAAGAAATATGCAAACAACTTAGCAGTTTTTGATAAAGTTAAACTTAACCTTACCATATAGTCCAGGAATTCCTTCTAGACAGTCAAGAAATAAAAACATATGTTCATGGAAACACGTGTATTTGAATGTTCAAATCAATGTTATTCATATTAGCCTGAAACTGGCAACAGCAGAGTATCTATCAACTGGTAAATGAATGAATAGTTTGATATATCTTTAGAAAGATAATATATGAAAAAATAAACTGATACATGAAACAACTGATACATGCCACAACATGGATGGATTTTAAAAGTGTTATGCTAAAGGAAAGAAGTTAGATACAAGCAAAAGAGTATAAATTGTATGATTTTATTTATATGCACTTTTAGAAAAATCAAAATTACAGGGTCTAAAACCAGATGACCATATTTTTATGTAAATATACCATGCACAGTGTGCAATGACAACTCCTCTATGAGGTATTTTCGTCAGCACTCGGTGCTAATTTTTTTGCATGTTACTGTAAAAATTAGCATTGCATGCTTACAAAAATACCTCCTGGGGGAAGGATGAGGTTGGTAAACAAATGCTAGCAGGCAGGTTGTTTATGTAAAAATATTGTAGTGGTAGCTGAGACTGGCAAAGAGAACTAAATTAATATGGAATGGTAGTTAATAAGTTGTTTTTATTAGTTAAATGGGTTAGTAATTCTACAACCACTTTCTGTACATTTTTGGATTGGAGAAATAAGTGTATATATTGAGCATAAAGGGTGAAGTATTTTACTGTTGAAGAAGGGAGTTACAAATACATCATATGTTGTTGCTATTGTTTAGTGTTGTGGAGTTGGTTTCAACTTAAGACCCACTCTGTATAGGGTTTCTGAGGAGCAGTTGGTGGGGTTGAACTGCCAACTTCCTTGTTAGCAATCAAATGCTTATTGTACAGTACCACACTGTTGTTATTGTTGTTAAGTGCCGTTGGTTCTGACCCATAGTGACACTGTATAGGGTTTTTAAAGAGCGGCTGGTGAGCTTGAACCACTGACCTTGCCATTCAAATGGCTTTGCAGTCTGATGCATTAACCCATAGCGCCACACTAGGACTCCACAGCACCACACTACAAGTCCATAAATACATATATTGTTGTTGTGAAGTGCTTTTGAGTATTTTCCTACTCGTAGCAACCCTGCATGGGGTTTCCAAGGAATGGCTGGTGAGCTTGAACCACCAACCTTGCAGTTCAAACCTACTTTTCAGTCCAGCATATTCACCCATAGCGCCACACCTGGACTCCACATTCCAATAATACCACATGATTTCTGTGGCATTGGAATGGATTTAGAGATACTGATAATGAAAGCAAGGTTTTATATAGATAATTCTAAAATGTTTCAGTGACTGTGTGTGTTTTTCTATCTACACACACACACATACCAGGAACCTGGTAGCATAGTGGATTCTGAGCTGGGCTGCTAGCCGCAATATCAGTAATTTGAATCTACCAGTAGCTCTGTGGGAGAAAGATGGGGCTTTCTACTCCCATAAAGACTTACAACCTTGGAAACCCTATAGAGGGTGGCATACCACCACCACCAACACACACACACACACACATTGAGTTGGTTCCAACTCATAGCAACCCTATATAGGATTTCTGAGGAGTGACTGGTGGGTTTGAACTGCCAACCTTGTGGTTAACAATCCAGTGCTTATCCTACAGAACCACACCAGGACTCGACATTCATATTTTAGGGGATTTCAAAAAGTTCCTGGAAAGATGGAATTAAACAATAATGGCGTTTTTCTAAAAATTTTTGAAGCCCTTTCTTATGTCCTAGCTTTGTACATTGAGATACAGTAGAAACAAGTTGACACCCCAGTAACATTAAGCACAGCTAGAATCAAGATTTTGATTTTTAAATACCATTCTACACTAAAAGGAAACAGCACTTTTTGGAGAAATGGATGGTTGTTAGGTTAGGACAAAGTACAAAATGAGCCTGAACTATCTTCTACCATAAAGTAAGGAAGTGATCAAAGAATACGGTATACCCACCAAAAAGAAATATTATTCAGCTTGAAGAACTTCCACTGAGCAAATATGAGATGATTTTACTTTCAAAATAAATAATAGTAGTAGTATTTTGTTGTTGCTATTAGGTGCCATCCAGTTGGTACTGACCCATAGTGACCTTATGCACAG
>NW_006408521.1:14687323-14689404 GCF_000296735.1 Chrysochloris asiatica
CTTCTCCAGTGACTGGTCCCTGCTGACAATATGTCTGAAGTATGAGAGTCGAAGTTTGGCCATCCTGGCCTCCAAGGAGCACTCTGGCTGCACTTCTTCCAACACAGATCTGTTGGTTCTTTTGGCAGTCCAGTATTATTAACTATTAAATACAATAAGAACCCATGAATCTATGCTAATAGAAATAAGCAAGTGAATGAAAGAATAAATTAATGGGATTGTAGCCATATACAAAATTAGTCAACATTTTTTGACATTCTTTTTATTGAGAGGGAATCTTTCTCCCCTCCCCTTGGTTCTTCATAAGGAACCTTGTTGGCATTGTGGTTAAAGTCTTGGTTGCTAACTGAAAGGTCATCAGTTTAAATCTATCAACCATTCCATGGGTGAAAGATGTGGCATTCTGAGTACATAAAGATTACAGTTCTGAGAACCATTCGAGGTAATTCTATTCTGCCCTATCGGCTCTCCATGAGTTAGAATTGACTGAGCACGACGTGTTGGGTTTTGGTTCTTCACTATCACTTGTATCTATAATGCAATAGAAAAGGTACTATATAACTTCTGAGGCTAGATCAGAAAGTCCATGCAGCCTCTACCAAACATCCTTGGTTAGCTAGTTATAAGGAAGATATTCTTGGGATAGTCCCTTTCATAATCTTGTGGCCTAACAATAAGAATCTCTAGCCTAAAGGAGAGGCCACATGTAGGTATTACAGTTGGCAGTCCCAGCTGAGCCCATTGTTGGGTAACAGGAGCCCAGGAGCTAGGTGGCTGAGTGAAATCATCTTGGAATGGGCTCCTCTAACTTCAACTGTTACAGACACTAACCACTTAAGCCATCCTTTTTTGTAGCCCAGACATAATGGAGTAAAGAATACTCTCCACCATGCACTTTCTAGATTCCTGGTGCACAGTAATTTAAGCACAATAAAAGGGTGATTGTTTTTGCCACTAAGTTTGGGGTAGTGTGCTACGTGATAATTGTATCCAGAACATGGTAGAATGGCAACTAATAAATGTTGATAGAATTGCTATTTGGTTGCCATCATAGTGTTAAAAAGCAAATATGTCTTTCTGAGAACTAAGGTGCCCCCTGATCCAAACCATGGTATCTTCAATCACCTCATAAGTATTGTGGAGTCCTGGTGTGCCGCTGTGGGTTAATGCTCCAGACTGCAAAGCCATTTGAACTGCAAGATTGGTGGTTCAAGCTCACCAGCTGCTCCTCAGAAACCCTATACAGGGTCAGTATGGATCAGAACTGACTCAATGGTACTTAACAACAACAACAACATAAGCATGTGAAGGAGCCATATTAGCCTAGTGGGTTATGAGTTGGGCTGCTAACTGCAAGGTCAGCATTTTGATTCTACCAGCTGCACATGGGAGAAAGATCAGATTCTCGACTCCTATAAAGATTTTAAGTCTCAGAAACCCTGTGGAAGAATGACATCATGCCTGGCAAAGCAGGAAATTAGTAAAGAAGAGAAGACAACCAAGCACCAATGGGATCAAACAACAATTGTGAGGATGCTTCAGGACTGGAAAGTGTTTCATTCTGTTATGCTCGGGGTCTCTATGAGGGGGGACTGACTGGACAACACCTAGAAAACCCAACAGCCACTCAAAGAAATAATTGATTAAAACAAGAACCATGATAATACTAGGGGGCAAAAATATGTTAAAGAAGGTATTAACATAGTCATCAAGTATCTCTCTAGAAAGTATTTAGTAGATGTGTAAAGGGAGAAAAAAGCCTTACAGTGGAGAAGTCTATCCTGAAATATATCACCTTTACAAGTCATAAAGGCTAATGCCACCAGTAATTGAAGAGACTTATATCATGTATACCTGGCTTGATACATTAGAAAAGATGTAACTTCCCTTCTGTGATATTCCTGCCAAAACTTCATAACCTAGATTTAATTATGAAGATAAATCAGACAAACCATTTCTTAGACACATTATACAAAATAATTGTCTTGTATTCTTGTTATCTATCACTTGTCTGTCAGTTTATAACACTGTGGTGACTTGCATGTCACTGTGATGCTGAAAGCTATGTCACTAATATTTTA
>NW_006408521.1:14691109-14695629 GCF_000296735.1 Chrysochloris asiatica
TTCTGCTGTGCATAAGGTCACTATGAGTCGGTACCGACTCAATGGCACCTAACAACAACAACAACAACAAAGAAGATGAGTTAACACCAGCACTATTCAAATTTACACATCAACCACTAAAGTCAGTGATGATGACATTAAATAACTTTACCAACTTCTTCAGTCTGAAATTGATCAAACATGCAATCAATATGTATTGATAATGACTGGTGATTGGTATGCAAAGATTGGAAACAGAGGAAGGATTGCTAATTGGAAAATATAGCCCTGGTGACAGAAACGATGCTGGAGATCACATGATAGAATTTTGCAAGACCAAAGACTTATACACTGCAAATATTATTTTTTAAACAACATAAAACATGACTATACACAAGAACTTCACCAGATGGCGTGCACAGAAATCAAATTGACTACATCTGTGGAAACAGACAGTGGCAAAGCTCCATGTAGAGGCAGACTGTGGAACAGACCTTCAATTGCTCATGTGCAAGTTCAGGTTGAAGCTGGAGAAAATTAAAACAAGTCCATAAAAGTAAAAAATTTACATTGAATCAATCTCACCTGAATTTAGAGGTCATCTCAAGAAAAGAGTTGATGCATTTGACACTAGTGACTGAAGATCTGGAGCGTTGTGGGATGACAACAAGAACATCTTATAGAAAGGAAGCAAAAGGTCATTAAGAAGACAAGCAAGAAGGAAAAAACAAAAATAAGTGTCACATGAGGTTCTGAAACCTACTTTCCAGTGTAAAGACGCTAAAGCAAATGTAAGAAATGAGGAAGTAAAAGAGCTGAACAGAAAATTTCAAAGGTCAACTTGAGAAAACAAAGTCAAGCATTATAAGAACTGTGCAAAAGCCTGAAGTTAGAAAACCAAAGGGAATGAACATGCTCAACATTTCTCAAGCCGAAAGAACTTAAAAAATTCAAGCCTCAACTTACAATATGGAAAGATTCTATAAGCAAGATATTGAAAGATACAGAAAGCATCAAAAGAAGTTGGAAAGAATCCACAGAGTTACTGTACCAAAAAGAAATGGAAAATGCTTAACCAGTTCAAGTAGTAACATTTGATCAAGCTCCAATGGTACTGAAGGAAAAAGTCCAAATGGCACTGAAGGCATTGGCAAAGAACAAAGCTCCAGGAATTGATGGAATACAGACAGAAATCTTTCAACATATTAAGGCTACACTGGAAATACTCACTCATCTATATCAAGAAATTTGGAAGACAGCTACTTTTGGCCTAATGATTGGAAGAGATTCATATTTGTGCCCATTCCAAAGAGAGGTGATACAATGGAATGTGGAAATCACAAGACAATAGCATTAATATCACATGCAAGTAAAATTTTGCTAAACATAATTTTAAAACACCTGCAAACAGTACACTGACAGGGAACTGCAGAGTTTCAAATAGGTTTCAGATGAGGATGTGGAACAATGGATATCATTGCTGATATCAGATGGATCTTGGCTGAAAGCAGAAAACACCAGAAAAATGTTTACCTGTGCTTTATTGACTATGCAAAGGATTTCAATTGTGTGTATCATGATAAACTATAAACAACATTACCGAGAATGAGTATTCCAGATTACCTAATTGTGCTCAAAGGAAGCCTGCACAGAAACCAAGAGGCAGTCATTCAAGTAGAAAAAGAGAATACTGAATGGTTTAAAATCTGGAAGGTGTGTGCCAGGGTTGTATCTCCCACCACATTTATTCACTCTATTTGGTAAGAAAATAATCTGAGAAGCTGGATTATATGAAGAAAGTATGGCATTAGGATTGGAGGAAGGCACATTAACAATCTGCAATATGTAGATGTTACAACCTTGCTTGCTCAAAGCAAACAGGACTTAAAATATTGATGAAGATCAAAGACAACAGCCTTCAATATGGGTTTTACTTCAATGTAAAGAAAACAAAAATCCTCACCACTCCATCTCTGGATCAAGAAATAACATAATAATAAATGAACAAAAAATTGAAGTTGTCAAAGACTTCAGTTTTCTTTGTTCCACTTATCCACCCTCGTGGAAGCAGCACTCAAGAAATCAAACAATATATTGCATTAGACAAATCTGCTGCACAAGACCTCCTTAAAGTGTTCAAGATCAAAGATGTCTGAGGACAAATGTGCGCCTGACCTAAGCCATGGTATTTTCAGTAGCTTCACATGCATGTGAAAATTGGACAGTGAATAAGAAAGACCATGAAATAACTGATGAATTTGAGATATGGTGTTGGAGAAGAATATTAAAAGTACCATGGTCTACTAGAAGAACAAACAAATGTGAGTTGGTAAAACTATAGCCAAAATGCTTCTTAGAAGCCAGAATGAACAGATTTCATCTTTCATATTTTGAACATATTTTCAGGAGGGATCAGTCCCTAGAGAAAGACATCATGTTAGGTAAAGTCAGCTAAAAAGAGGAAGACCCCAATGAGATGGATTGTCACAACGGTAGCAGCGATGGACTCCAGTGTAACAAGTGTGAGAATGGTGCAAGACTGGTCAATGCTTTGTTCTGTTGTGCATAAGGTCGGCATGAGTTAGAATCTACTCGATGGCACCTAATAACAACAACATTCTTATTATAATGGTTATAAAAGACAAAGAAAGACTGAGCAATTTCTGATGAAAACCAACTTGCAAATAACATGGAATATATGACTCCTGAACAACAACAAAAATAAAGCTTTTATTTTACATAAAGAATAAGGAGCTCTGGTAGCGTAGTGGTTACGAATTGGGCTGTGAATCTCAAGGTCAGCAGTTCGAAACTACCAGCTGTTCTGCAGGAGAAAGATGAGGCTTTCTGCTCCCATAAAGATTTACATCCTTGGAAACTCTGTACAGGGTCACTATGAGTCAAAACCGACTCCACAGCACATAACAACAACAGCATAAAGAACATGACTGGGAAAATCATTGAAATTGCAACATGCACTGTAGATTTAGAGAACAACAACACTTCACTAATGGCAATGCCCCTATTCTGATAGTCATATAGTAGCCTGGTGTGGTGCCTTAGGATAAGCACTTGACCTCAAGGTCGATTTGAACTGCAAGGTTGGTGCTTGGAACTCTTCAGAAACTTTATAGGGTCACTATGAATTGGAACTGACTTGATGGCACACACATAGTAGTGCTGAAAGTGAATGTTCTTGTGTTTTGGAAACACATGCTAAAGAATCTTAAAGTAAAGGGACATTATACCTGCAGCTTACTCTTAAAAGTTTCCAAAAGTTACACCTACCAAGTGAAGTAGTTAACAATTGGGAGATTTACATGAATGGTTGTTCTGCACTCTACTTGCAACTTTTGTGAGTTTGAATTTATTTCAAAATAAAAAGCTAGACAAAAAAAGAATCATAGATGGAGTAAGAAATTAATATAGCATGTTGTTAATCAAAATAGATAGCAATAAGATAACCTTTTTGAAGGTAAAAGTAGGGAGAGACTAAAGTACTAGAAAATGTTACCCAATTTATATAACAAGAATGATTTTGCATCCATTAAACAATACAGCTTTGAACTATTTAAAGGGGAATTTCAAGAAGAAATTACTATCTCCATTCAGTAGGTAATTTTAAATTCTAGGAGACCAAATAGATTAAACAATATACAAGTTTTGAATACTACAAGTTCCAATTTTTTTTTATTGTGAAAGAAGGTTTTAATTTATTTACAAAGTTTGTGCTTTTAAATGTAAGAGAGTAAGGCAAACTACTTTTGCTACAGTGGTGGTGGCTATGTGCCCGTGGAGTCGGCCCGACTCATAGCGACCCTGTACAGGGTTTCCAAGGCTGTAAATCTTTACGGGAGCAGAATGCTTCATCTTTCTCCTGTGAAGCAACTGGGAGTTTTGAACTGCTGACCTTGAGGTTCACAGCCCGATTCGTAACCACTACGCTACCAGAGCTCCTTTGCTACAGTAGTTGTTATTAAGTGATAAAGTAGGGTCACATGGAAAGTTAGGCAATCCTTAGTGAGATTATAGTCCTGTCAGTCTAGCCTTTCATCAAAACTAAGAAGGACAAAGGACACTTTTTAGAATGAATATCTTTGTACAGTAGGTCCGAACTATACCAGTATATACTAACCAGATCATCCAATTTCATTTCCTCTTTCACTAACATTCGCAATTATTGTGGCCAGAATCTCATCACACCAACAAAATCTGAGCGTAGAGTGTGTTTCCAACTGGAATAAAAGTAAAAGGCCCAAACTCACCTTCTATTAGATGAATTACCAAAAGCTACCTCCTTGTTCTAGGTACAATTGGTATCTTGGCTAAAATTTAATGCTTAAATTAATGCCTATAGTGAAGAACTTCACCATCGAACCGTAGGCACACAGGGATCATTTCATCCTTATTTTGCCAGTTTTGTTTGTTTAAATGGAGCCAGGAAAAAAGTCAAAACAGATTTTAGAGGTCAATGGGTTGCAATATACTCTAAGATTCTAAACAATGATTGTTGTTGTTAAGCACAACTGAGTCAGTTCCGA
>NW_006408521.1:14696344-14704974 GCF_000296735.1 Chrysochloris asiatica
ATGTTCTCCCATGTAAACTATCACATAATTCACAATAAAACATTTAAGAAAAAAAAAAAAGGTGATCACATCTAGGAAAAAAAGGATTTACAAATAATGTACCATGAAATATTTGACTAGCCACATTTTAACCACAATGTAACAGTTAATTTTTAAAACCAGCCCAAGTAATCAGGCTATGTCAAAAATACAATTGAAATACAATTCTAAATACTTAATGAGTTCAAGAAGAAAGTTTAATAGAGGTTATAATGTATTTAGCATGGAGTGCCAACGAGAACACAGCTAAAATGGGCATGCAGCTAAAAGGGTATTTTAGAGGAAATTGTATAGATGTAAAAGCGTATATTAGGAAACAAGGGAATGGCGCTGTGGGGCAATGTACTGGACTGCAAAGTCAGTTTGAACCGCAAGGCCGGTGGTTCAAGCTCACCAACTGCTCACTGGAAACCCTAGACAGGGTCACAATGAGTCTGAACAGACGTGACAGCACTTAACAACAACTATTAGGAAACAATGATGATTGAAAATTAATGAACTAAGTATTCAACACAAAAAATCTATGATTAATGACAAAAATAGTTTAAAAAGAAATTAAGAGGTGCAGAAAAGCATATGAATGAAATTCAAAATTGGGGGAAGATTTGGGGTTAACTTCAATTGTGAAAATGGAGCTCAAGCTATGTAAACAAATTGAAGATCTAGGACGGAGCTCTGGTAGCGTAGTGGTTACGAATCGGGCTATGAACCGCAAGGTCAGCAGTTCAAAACTACCAACTGCTCCACGGGAGAAAGAGGAGGCTTTCTGCTCCCGTAAAGATTTACAGCCTCGGAAACCCTATACAGGGTCACGACTCAACGGCACTTAACAACAACAACAACATTCTAGTTAATAGAGTCCTGGTGTGGCTGGGTGGGCTAATGCCTCAGACTGCAAAGTCGTTTGAACTGCAAGGTCGGTGGTTCAAGCTCAACAGCTGCTCCTTGAAACCCTATACAGGGTCGCTATGGGTCGGAATCAACTCAACGGCACTTAACAACAACAATTCTAGTTAACATTTATTTTTATCCAGTAGCAATAATTTCTATGGAGGCATTTTCTATGCCTGTTTAGATATTGGGCTTTGTGATTACAACTGCCAGGCAAGTCAGTCAAAATGTATCTACCAAGAGAGCTTCAGGTAGCATTTTCAACTCGGGTGCCATATCTAGGTTTGTTGTTTTTTGTTAAGTGCCATCGAGTAGGTTCTGACCCATAGCGACCCTGTACAGGGTTTCTGAGGCTGTAAATCTTTATGGGAGCATAAAGCCTCATCTTTCTCTCACAGAACAGCTGGTAGTTTCAAACTGCTGACCTTGCGGTTTGCATTGACATTAAGTCAATTCTGACTCAGGGTGACCCCACATGTTACAAAATAGAAGCAGTCCATAGTTGACTGTAGTCTCTAGGGAAGCCCATCACCTGTCCTATCTACCTTAGCATCACTCAATGGGCCTGGACTCCCAATCTTTAGTTAGTAGCCAAGGGCGAACGATTCGAATCATACAGTGTTCTAGTGTTGGCATGATTTTATCATTCATTTGTTACTCTATTCCACAGGTGATTTTACTCTGTATTGGATATAATAGCAAGCTCTTACCCTCTCTAAAAGAAGCCCTGGTAGCTTAATGGTTTACAAACTGAGCTGCTTATCACAAGGTCAGCAGTTTGAAAATACCAGCTGCAGTGCAGAAGGAAGATGAGTCTTGGCGTTCCTGTAAAGGTTTACAGCTGTGGAAACCAGACGCAGCGTCTCTATGAGATGGAATCGATTTGGTGATCCACAACCACCACTTCCTTCTCTGAAGAATTCCTTCAGGAAATTTTTCTCAAATAAGCGCTCATAACCTCCAGGACCAACCATAATGGGAACTCAAGGTAGAAAGATAAATAGATACTTCTGTATGTTTTGTTAGCAGTGTGCAAGAAGATCCCTTAGTATTTAGAATTTCTGATTCTCAAAACTATGGTGACTAATCAAGTACGTTTGAATTAGTAAATGTTTGGAATTTATATTATAATTCAAACCGAGTAGCATCTACTTTTCCAGCTCAGAGAATTATGTTAATAAAAAGAATTTCATTTCCACAAGTAAAACTTTATGTTAGGATTGAATTTCTCTATCACTTTAGTGAGTGAGAGAATGCAACTAGCCCAGTGTTATGGTTGAGTTAGCTATTACCTTTTATAAGATAACCTTTTGTGTTCCTAGTACGTAAGGAATGGATACATCACCTAAATCAAGCTATGTTTACTTATCAGGGCTGTGTTTTCACCGCTGTTTAGAGCTATGTTCTCTGGCGCTGTTGCCTAATACACTTTGAGTATTGTTTCCCTCTGTGTTTTCTGATATAATCTGGAAAAATAACCAGAAGCAAACACAATTCTGTCATTCTATTTTTGGTAGAAGGAAGACTGTTGTTATTTGGTTTGGGGAAAATAAAGGCAGCATTTTGGTTTGGAAAATTTCCCAGACTAAAAAATAATATTTGACACTGTGAAGAGTAGGGCCAGTTGCGTCCTTTGTGAAAAGCAGAACAAGCCAGTTTATTTGCAGTTCATTTTTTTCTTGCTTTATGTGGTTAAATAAATTTCTCTCAAATATGGAAGCAATTATAGGGACATTGAAATCAAATTGACAAAGTGCCCATTATTTTTTTCTGCAAGAAAATTTAAAACAATTGTTGTAAATATATATATATATATATATACTACAACATTTGCGAATTCAACATTTTTCAGGAAAGATATTAATTACATTAACTATATCATACAAAATCAAACAATCCAAACTCATTGCCGCTGAGTGGATTCTGACTCTTAGTGACTCTATGATTTCCAAGACTGTAAGTCTGTGGGAGTAACTGCCACATCTTTCTTCTGTGGAGTGTTGCTGGGTTCAAATCATTGATCTTTGGGTTAGTAGTCCAACATTTTAAAGGATTACACTATCAGGGTTCCTTATGTTGTACAACCATCTTCCATAATCACTGTCCGCTTTCCCCATCCCCCTCATCCCTGGAAGTCACTAATAGATGTTGGCCTCTCTAAATGTGCCTATTTTTGTTATTTCATATAAATGAGGTAATATAATATTTGTCCTGTTTTAATTGATACGTTTCACTAGTATAACGTTTTCAAGGTTCATCCATGTTGTAGCAAGTATCAAGGTTTCATTTCTTTTTATGATTGAGTAGTATTCCATTGTATGCACGTAGATGTACATTTGTTTATCCATTCATCCGGTGATGGACATTCAGTTTCTGTCGTTTGGCTATTGTGCATAATGCTGCAGTGAACACTGGTATACACATATCTGTTAACATCACTGGACAAAGCATGAGATTTTGATGGTGTGCTGTTAGGAATGAACTCTAAGAATATTAACATGGTAGAGTGGTTGAACTCTGCCTCTGAATCAGACAGACACACCTGAATTTGCATCATCTCTGAGTCTTACCAGTTGTATGACCTTCCTTTTTAAATCTCTCAAATGGGAATGGTCAGTGCTTGACTGAGTAGCTTGATGTGAGAATTGAGGCATTATTCATAAGGCTTGCAGCACTGTGCCTGACGCACAGTGGGCCTCTCCCTTTATCCTCAAAGAAACTATTAGCATAGAAATTCTGGGAGTTTAACTCTTTACATGACACACCCTGGGACTGGAGAATCTGAATATTTGAATATTGATGAGGCTGGCCCTAGATAAAATGTAATGCAGGTGCTGCTGAACAGGCATAGAGAGTAGAGGTATCTGACTTTATAAAATGATTGTTATTGAAGGGAACTGCTGAGTGGGAATCAGACCTAGGCAAAGATATAACAAATGACTGGATGATTATGTTCTCTTTTAATGAGCTATAGTAATGGAGTGGGATATGATTTGGGCTGCTAACTTCAAGACAGCAGTTCAAATCTACAAGCCACCCTGCAGGAGTACGATGACCCTTTCTGCTCCCACAAACATTTACAGCCTTGGGAATCCTATACAGGGTGGCTGTCTAGTGGAACCAACTCCATGACACATAACCACCACCATCACCACCATGGTCTCTTATAGAGCTCTCAGGTAGTGTGAATGGCTTACTTGCTCACCACAAGTTTGGAGATTCTAATCCAATAAGAAAAAGAGAATTTGACAATTAATTTGTACTGCAATAATATTAGGAAAGTGATAGGAAGAGAAAGACTCTAATTAAACAATATATTTCCCATAAAGGGGAAAGCCATTGGTAATACTACATAGCTAAGTGAATTCATTTCTAAACTCTGAAAGTCCTGTGTCTGTGACTGATTTCAGTTGAAGTTAGTCATGTTAGGGGCCATAGGAGTTGTTCTGTGCACTGGGAAAGAGGCTTGCCTAGAGGTTGAAATTTACAAATAAGGGAGGTAGGTTATAGAAGTTAGGATGGTTAGATAACTGAAGCAATGCATTAATGTGGTATGAAATATTTTGGATTATGCCATTTATTGTTGTAAAATCTGGTATGGTGCTGTGGGTTAATGCACTGGACTGCAAAGTTGGTTTGAGCCACAAGGTCAGTGGTTCAAGTTGACTGCAAATGTAGCTTGAGCACAAGATCAGTGGTTCAAGCTCACCAGCTGCTCCTTGGAAACCCTATACCAGGTTGCTATGGGTTGGAACTGACTTGACGGCATTTCACAAAAACAACAACAATCTGATATAAAATTATTGTTGCATTATTGACTGTAAAAAAAAAAAAAAAGATGGTAGAGTGATATAGTAGCATTGTTGTTATTGTTATTAGGTGCCCTCAAGTTGTTTCTGATTCACAGCTAACCTATGCACAACAGATTGAAACGCTACCCAGTCCTGTGCTAGTCTCACAATTATTAGGTTTGAACCATTGTAGCTGCCACTGTGTCAATCCATCTTGTTGGGAGTCTTCCTCTTTTTCACTGATCCTCTACCAAGCATGATGTCCTTCTTTAGGTCCTGTTCCTTCTGATAATGTGTCCAAAGAATGAGAGATGAAGTCTTATCTTCTTTGTTTCTATGGGGCTATACTTCGATTAAGACAGATTTGTTTGTTCTTCTGGCAGTCCATAGTACTTTCAGTATTCTTTGCTAACACTGTAATTCAAATGCATTGATTCTTCTAGGTCTTCCTTATTCATTGTCCAACTTTCACATGCATATGAGGCGATTGAAAATACCATGACTTGAATCAGGTACTTCTTAGTCCTCAGAGTGACACCTTTGCCTTTTAACACTATGCTGGCTCTTTAACACTTTAAAGAAGTCTTTTGTAGCAGATTTTCCTAATGTAATAGGTCTTTTGATTTCTTGACTGCTGCTTCCATGAGTGTTGATTGTGGACTCAAGCAAAATGAAATTGTTGGCAACTTCAATCTTTTCTCCATTTATCAAGTTGTCTATTGGTCTAGTTCTGAGGATTTCCATTTTCTTTACATTGAGGTGCAATCCATACTGCAGGCTGCAATCTTTGAGCTTTATCAGTAGGTATTTCAAGGCTCCTTTGCTTCTAGCTAGCAAGGTTATGTCATTTGTCTATGGAAGGTTGTTAGTGAGTCTTCATCCAGTCCTGATGGCAAGTTCTTCACACAATCCAGTTTCTTGGATTACTTGCTCAGTATACAGATTCAGTAAGTATGGGCACATAAGGACACAACTGTGGCACACACCTTTCCTGATTTTAAACCATTCCCCTTGTTCTGCTCTAATGATCGCCTCTTTATGAGCACAAGTAAGTGTTCTGGCATACCCATTCTTCACAATATTTTGATCCACACAGTCAAATTCCTTTGCATAGTCAATAAAACACAAGTAAACATCTTTTACACTGCAGGATAAGGCACTAAACCACAAGGTTGGCAGTTCAAACCCACCAGCCTCTCCTCGGAAACCCTATAGAGGGTCATTATTACTTGGAAATGACTTGACAACACTCAACAGTACAAAAACAACTGCTTTTAGCCAAGATGCAGTAATGATATCCCTAGGTCCACTTACTCTTCTGAACCCAGCTTGAATTTCTGTGAGTTCTGTGTCAATACACTGCTGCAACTGTTCTTTAATTATTTTCATCAAAATCTTGGTTTCATGTGATATTAATGATAAACTGTTAACAGATTTCTGCATTCTACTGGATCACTTTTATTTGGAATGGGCACAAATATGGGTCTTTTTCAATCAGTTGGCCACATAGCTGTCTTCCAAATTTATTGGCATAGGTGAAAGAGAGCCTCTAGCACAGCCTCAGCTTTTTGGATCATTTCAGTTTGTTTTCTGCCAATTCCTGTAGTGTGGCTTTTTGACATTGTCTAAAGTGCAGCATGGATTTCTTCCTTTACTATCATAGGTTCTTTATCATATGGTATCTCTTGGAATGGTTGAGCATTGACTGATTTGTTTTGGTACAATGACTCTTTGTATTCCTTCCATCTTCTTTTGATATTTTCTGCAGCATTCAATATTTCCCCCATAGAATGCTTCAATATGGAAACCCAAGACTTGAATTTTTTTCTTCAGTTCTTTCAGCTTGAGAAATGCTGAGTGTGTGTTCTTCCTTTGTGTTCTTTGAACTCCCAGTCTTTGCACATTTCATTATAATAATTGACTTTGTCTTCTCAACCTGCCCTTGAAATTTTCTGTGCAGTTCTTATACCTCCTCATTTCTTCTAGTTGCTTTAGCTTCTCTACACTCTAAAACAAGTTTCTGCATCTCTTCTTACATTCATTTTAATCTTTCCTTTCCTATCTTTTAAATGACATTTACTTTCTAAATGTATGATGTTCTTGATGTCATTCTACAACTCTTTTGGTCTTGGTCATTGTTGTATAATACACAAAATCTGTTCTTCAGTTGATCTTTTAATTCAGGTGGCAGATAGTCAAGGTTGGCTTTTGTGTAGTAGCAAATTATATTCTATACAAATATAGATTGTTGTTGTTGTTATGTGCCGTCGAGTCAGTTCTGACCCATAGAGACCCTGTATAGGGTTCCCAAGGAGTGGCTGGTGAGCTTGAACTGCTAACCTTGCAGTTCAAACTGACAATGCAGTTGAGTGCATTAATCCACAGTACAACTCCAGGACAAATCTGGATAGATGCCTCTATTTCTTTTTATTCTTTTAGCTTCATTTTATGATATAGGACAAAACACAGTAAATCATTTGAATTATTTCAAGGCACTTAATGCTGAGCAATGCTATCTTTTTGCCTTAAAACCACTCTGATCATTTCCTGTTAGTTCCTGGGGTGAAACACACACACACACACAACCAAATGTTCCCTCATTCTCTTGAGGTTCTTCTTTCTTAATGTATATGACAGAAAAAAAAATGACTTTGAATAAGGTAATGATACATCAGTATTTAATATATAATTTCAATAGTTCTACAAATGAAGACAGAATTTGGTCTGCAAACCATAATGGGCCATCTGAATTTTTCTTTCCTTCTTTCTGTTTCATCTAAATTTATATCAATTCACAAAATCTTGGAACATTCTCTGAGCAAAGTAAGAGACTTCATTCTTTTCTTCTACTTTTATAAGTTAAAGAGTAAGTAATTAAATAGCTAAGGTACCAACTGAGTGAGTTTTCATTTCTTGGAGGCTACTAAAATATCTCCACCACTTGTCTGTCAGTTTGTCGTACTGTGCTGACTTGTGAGTTGTTGTGATTCTGAAAGCTATGCCACCGGTATTTTAAATACCAGCAGGGTCACCCTTGGTGGACAGGTTTCAGATGAACTTCCAGATGAAGACAGACTAGGAAGGAGTGACGTACTACTAACAAATATTTAGTTACTGAAAACCTTATGAATAGCAGAGAAACACTGTCAGATATAGTGCCAGAAAATGAGCTCTTCAGATTGGAAGGCACTCAAAATGTGACTAGAGAAGAGCTGCCTCCTAAAAGTAGAGTTGACCATGATGAAGTGAATAGAGTAAAGCCGTAAAGCCTGTAGCAGTAAAGCCAACAGGACCTTCATTTGCTGATGGGGCACAATTCAAAATGAAGAGAAACAGTTGTAAACATCCACTGAAAATCGGAACATGGAATATACGAAGTATGAATCTAGGAAAATTGGAAATTGACAAAAATGAAATGGATCCATGTTCCTACAGAGAAAACCAGTTTATACCACTATTATTCAAATTTATGCACCAACCACTGAAGCCAGTGAGGATGAAATAGAAGAATTCTACAAACTTCTTCAATCTGAAATTGTTTAAACATGCAATCAAGATGTATTGATCACTACTGGTGATTGGAATGCAAAGGTAGAGAACAAAGAGGAAGGATCAGTATTTGGAAAATATGGCCTTGGTGATAGAAATGATGCTGGAGATTGCATGATAGAATTCTGCAAAATCAATGATTTGTTCATTTCAAATACCTTCTTTAGACAACATAAAAGATGATTATACACATGGGCTTCACCAGATGGAATACACAGAAATCAAATTGACTACATCTGTGGAAAGAGACAATGGAAATGTTCCATATCATCAGTCAAAACAAGGCCAGGAGCGGATTGTGGAACAGACCATAAAAATTACTCACATACAAATTCAAACTGAAACTGAAGAAAATGAAAA
>NW_006408521.1:14716324-14722382 GCF_000296735.1 Chrysochloris asiatica
TCTCTCCAATATCTCCCTTTATTTTCACATAGTCTTCTCCTTTAAGTTTCTGTCTAATGTACCTAATATAGTACTAGCCCAAGTTCAGTACCCACAATTCATGGTAGCTAATAAATAAATAAATAGCTATTGAATAAATGAACCCATGAATTATATATAATTACATTGCTGTGTCTAGATATAGTTTTTGGTCATAGCCTCAATAAATTAGTTAATTTTATAATTGAATGTTGTGCAACCATCACAATTATCTAGGCAAAGAAAAGTATTGTATAGATCCTAAATGATCAAACCAACATTTTTGAAAAAATATGGTATGTTGCATGGTATAGACTTTTTGAACTGGTATAAGTGTTTACTAGCATTCCAGAAGTAGTTCTTCATTTTTCAGTCTTTGAAAACTCAGGTATTAACTTCTTTCACAACTTGAATCTTCTGTTGTCATCCTTTTTTTAAAATTATTTTTTTTATACATTTAGCTCATTGGAGTTATATTAAGACAATCATTGCTTCAGGGTTGATGGATGGACTATCTTAGTAGCCAACTCATTCTATTACTATGTTCAGATTTTTTAAAAAAGTCTGTATATCTTACCCACTTCAAGAGCAGTATTGAATTAACTTCCACAGTTAACTTGAACAAACAAGGCAATACAAATTATTTTTTAATGCCAGGTGTCAATTGGTGGTAGTGGTGATTTTGTGCTGTGGGGTTGGTTCTGACTCAGTCACTGTGTATAGGGTTTCCAAGGCTGTAAATCTTTACAGGAGCAGAATGTCTCATCTTTATCCCATGGAACAGCTGGTAGTTTTGAACTTCTGACCTTGAGGATAGCAGCCTGACTTGTAACCACTCCACTACCAGAGCTCCTTAGAAGTCAAATAGCAAGAGGAAAAGTGTATATCAGATACCCAGGATGAAATGATTATTGTAATGATGTTCTCAATTTAATCAATGGTCTTGCTGATGATTGAAAATATCAATTATTTAATTAATTAAAGGAAAAAGAATATAAATTCATTAGTTTTTTTCCTGACTTTAAATTCTAGGAGGAATTTACTGTATATTTTTTACTTACACAGAATCTTTGGCTATTAACCAAATTCAACAATTTTTACTCCCCCAATGCTCTTTCTAAGGAGCTCTGTGGTTATGAGTAAGGCTGCTAACCTCACGGTCAGCAATTTGAAACTACCAGCCATTCCATAGGAAAAAGACGAGGCTTTCTGCTCCCATAAAGATTTATAGCCTCGGACACCCTATGCAGGGTCTTTATGAGTTGGAACTGACTCCACAGCACTACTACCACCACGACCATACTCTTTCTGAACCCACTCTCAACTCAAATTTCTCTGTGGCTTTGCTAATATATGGGATTTATGGGGTGTGTCAATGGCAGGCAATAGTGAAATGCATTGAAACTCTTTCCCATATCTTCTAAACATACATTTAAATAACCAGAGTGAATTTTCACTTAAAAAACTATTTTCTGTAATCAAGATTTCGGAGTCCTTCTAAAAGTTCAGAAATTGCTGAATTAACTGTTATTATTAGTAGAAATCACTGATCCATAACACTGTGCTACAGCATTTGGCACATAGTTTGCATGTATTAATATTGGATGAATACATCATGAATGAAATTAAGCCACTTTTTAGAACTGAAGTAAAACTCTACTTTCCTTCCACTACTTTACCTAGTTTGAAAACCTCAGATATCAGGTATAATTGTCACAGTGCTCGCTTCTCCTCTCACAAGCTTATAATAGAGAAGCAAAAGGAATTGGAAAAAAGGAGGAAGTGAAAGCACTGAACAGAAAATTTCAATGGACAGCTTGAGAAGACAAAGTATTATAATGAAATGTACAAGACTGGCATAGGAAATCAAAAGGGATGAACACCTTCAGCATTTCTCAAGCTGAAAGAACTGAAGAAAAAGTCAAGCCTAGATTTGCAATATTGAAGGATTCTATGAACAAAATACTGACTGATGCAGAAAACACCATAAGAAGATGGAATGAATATGCAGAGCCATTGTATATATATTAAAAAAAAATTAGTCTATGTTCAACCATTTCAAGAGGTACCATATGATCATGAATTTTATGATAGTGAAGGAAGGAGTCCAAGTACAGTGAAATCTAGGAATTGAAGGAATATAAATGGAAATGTTTCAACAAACTGATACAGTGCTGAAGGCCCTCACCTGCCTACGTCAAGAAATTTAGAAGACAGATACCTGGCTAACTGATTGGAAAATATCCATAGTTGTTCCCAGTGAGAGGTCAAAGGTGACCCAACAGAATGCAAAATCATTGAACAATATTATTATTCTTACATACAAATGCGATTTAGGTAAAGCTGATTAAAACATGGTTGCAGTAGTACATTCACAGCGAATTGCCAGAAATTCAAATCAGATTCAGAAGAGAACTTGGAACTAGGGCTATCATAGCTGATGTCAGATGGATCTTAGCTAAAACAGAGAATACCAGAAAAATGTTTATTTGTGCTTTATTACTATTCAAAGGCTTTCAACTGTATGGATCATGACAAACTATGGATAACATTGTGAAGAATTGGTATTCCAGAACAATTCATTGTGTTTATGAGGAACTGTGCCTAGACTAAGAGGCAGTTTTTAGAACAGAACAAGGGGATACTGACTAGTTTAAAATCAGGAAAGGTATGTGCCAGGGTTGTATTCTTTCACCATATTTTTTCAATTTGTATGCTGAGCAAATAATATGAGAAGCTGGAATATAAGAAACATTGTATCAGAATTGGAGGAAGACTCATTAGTAGTCTGCCATATTGCTCTGTAGGATAAACATTGGACAGGGAACCACAGGATCAGCAGTTCTATCCCACCAGCTGCTCTGTGGGAGAAAGATGAGGCTTTCTAATCCTGCAATGATTTACAGTCTTGGAAACCCTATACAAAGTCACTGTAAGTCAGAATTGACTGGATGGCACTTAACAACAATTACTAATATACAGATGACACAACCTTGCTTACTGGAAGTAAAGAAAACTTAAAACACTAATGAAGATCAAAGACTACAGTGTTTGGTATGGACTTAACCTCAATGTAAAGAAAACAAAAGGCCTCACAACTGAACCAATAAATCACCTCATGATAAATGGAGAAAAGCTTGACATTGTCAAAGACTTAATTTTGCATAGATCCACACTGAACACTCCTGGAAGCAAGAAGTCAAGAAGTCAAAAGACACACTGCATTAGGCAAGTTTTCTATAAAAGATCTCTCTAAAGTGTTCAAGAGCAAAGATGCCAGATATCAGTTTGAGAACTAAAGCACCCCTGATTCAAGTCATAGTAGTCTCAATCGCCTCATATGCATATGAAAACTGGACATTGAATAAGGAAGATAGTAGAAAAATCTATGCATTTGAATTACTGTTGGATTAACAAAAGAACAAACTTGTCTTGGAAGAAGTACAGAATGCTTCTAAGTCTAAATGCTTCTTAGAAAAGAGGATGGGCAAACTTCACATCATACTTTGGATATGTCATCAGGTGGGACTAGTTCCTTGAAAAGGACATCATGCTTGGTAAAGTGGAGGGCCAATGAAAAAGAGGAAGACACAAAACAAAACAGATTGGGATTCTGGAAGAGTGAATGGCAGACTATTCTCTGGGAGATCAATGAAGATAAGAACTTATACATCTCAACCACAGGTTATGTCAGAATTTGTACTGGTTTGGTGGAACTTGGAGATTAAGGAGCAGAACACCTACAGAAAGAAGTGACAAACTCCAATACCAGAAATATACCCCAATCCATAACCATGTCTGCTATATATTTTGGAGCTCTGGAATTAGGAGCATGGATATTTATTATGGCTATGTCATCTTGTTCAATTGTCCCTTTAATCATGAGATAATATCTATCTTTATCTATTATGCTGTTTTTTGCCTTAACATTTATTTTATCAGAGATTAGTTGGTATTGGTTCTTGCCTGGATTTTAGTGTTTTATAGAGTGTGATTGTAGCTTGACTATATAGCAGCAATTGCTGTCTCTTCTTTGGTAACATAGAGAGAGAAAGAGTCCCCCAAAGGTAAAAGGGGGAGCATAAAACTGAAAAATAGCAACAGCAAGAAAAATAACAACAACAACAAAACTGATTGGATATTGTAGTCTGTAATCACACCAATCACAGTTGGTAAGACATGGATTGGGGTATATTTTTGGTATCAGTGTTTGTCACTTCTTTCTGTAGGTCTTCTGCTCCTTATATCTACAAATGCCTAGGTCATACTGACCACCTCTTCACCTTGACACCAGAGAGGTAACAGGTAGAGTAAAAAAAAAAAAAAAATTCCAGTCACAACCTTAGATATGAATAAATTAAGTTTTAAAAATGAGGCATTTCCTCATTCAACTACTGTAGCTTATCTGTAATTGGTTAAAATATTTATCTGTAAAAGTACAAATGTCATATCTGACAAGGGATTAATCCTAGGATTTATAGAAGATTCCAACACCTCAAGAAGAACTATAAATGATCACCTGATTCAGGTTTCACCTATGACTGGTATGGTTGAGGGAAACATGGATTCCAGCCTCATACTGAAAGGTATATTTTCACATGTAGGGCATTCTGCCACTTAATTTCTCTTTCGGAACCAGAGAAATTATAGGAATTTTTGAAAGCAAAGCCTGTAACTCCCCTGTTGGAAGAGCTATTGCTAATTTTGTGTTGTCAGAGCTACTTATATAGTCCCTTCCCAAGAGCTTGAGAGGGAGAATCGGCCATCTGATGAGCTAGCTTTATCCTGACATATTGTGGGTGGTTAATTGCTTCAAGATTGTTAGGGGATCTCATAATGGATTTTATCACGGGACAGCTTCTTCAGGAGAGTGATCTATCTTATACTGACAAAGAGAGGAAGTCATGTTTGGAAACGAGAGACCAGATGGTGACAATCTGGACCACTCAACCGTAACGCTAAACAGATAACCTAAAAAGTCAGCAGCTCAGCCTGGTTTTTGACACAAGGGGATTTGTGCCATAAGAGAAGATGAAACTACACGGTTTCCTCAACTGCTGACCTAACCATTCTATTTAAAATGGAATCCACTGGCACTCCTGTCCTCTTTTACCTATCTTGTCTACCTTTCCATATACTGTCTAGTAACATAATTAACTTATTAATGACTACTCTTTTTTGTCTCTCTCTCCATTAGAACATAGCCTCCATACAAGAAGAGATCTTTATGTATTTGGTTAGTGAGAATTAGATCAAACTACATGAAACAAAATTTACATTTCGGGGGATTAATATAATGCTATTCCCCAGATGAAGGTCTTTGGGTGTCAAAATTGGTTTGAGAGTCCTGATGTGGCACTATGGGTCAATGAACTGGACTGCAAAGTTAGTTTAAATTGCAAGGTTGGCTGTTCAAGCTCACCAGCCACTTCCCAGAAACACTATACAGAGTCTCTGTGGGTTGGAATTGACTCAACAGCACTAAACAACAACAACACATGAAACAAAACTTCCATGGGGGGTGGGCTTAATATAGTGCTATCTCCCAAACGAAGGTCTCTGGGTGGCAAAAAATGGTTTAAGCTTGGCCACTAACCTGAGCGTTAGCTCAAATCTATGCAGCAGCAGCATGGAAAAAAGTCCTGGTGAAGTGCTTCAGTAAAGAATATAGATTATTTGGGAGGCAGGGCTTGATGGTGGATAGTGTAGAGATGCAATGAAGTTCGCTGTAAGCAATACCACAGAATACCAGATGAAGCAATTTCAGGGCAGAGCTCCAAAACTCTGAACCACATAGGTAGGAATATTTAAAAAGTTTGAAGACTTATAGTTGTGGAACTTGTAGCAGAAGTAAGAAATTGCATACTTTTGAATCTGCCGGGCTTGGCGGCCTGGAGCTGACAACTTGGGTGAGACAAAATGGCAAGACCAAGCAGGGGAGTAGACCCATCACAGAATAATGCCACGGGAACCTCAGAGCAAAGGTGGACAATATACTTTGTTGGTTTTTCTTTGTTCTGATTTAATTTTTTTTTTTTTT
>NW_006408521.1:14723983-14724988 GCF_000296735.1 Chrysochloris asiatica
GCAGCTAGGGAAAAGAGAAGTGTTACATACAAAGGCAAGCAAGTCTGATTAAGCTTGGATCTCTCAGCAGAAACCATGCAAGGAAGAAGGCAATGGGGAGACATATATAAAACCCTGAAAGAATAAAACTGTGAACCAAGAATCATTTATCCAGCAAAGCTATCAGTCAAATACGTCGTTGTAATCAAAACATTCCAGGATAAACAGAAATTAAGGGATTTTGCCAAAGCCAACCTTGTGCTACAAAACATCCTAAAGGGAGTTTTGTGGACTGAGAACCAACAAGAACAGACAATAACCAGAGATTGACTTATGTGGCAGCACCTCCCAGAACTAAATTGACAGAAGGAAGAGTCAAGAACAGAACAAAACTATAAGAACAAACTCAGAGAATCTGGGATGTCAGTCTATGATAAAAGCAATTACAATGTGAAAGAATGTAAACACGTAAGAACAGAGATCCGGATGGTGAGAAGGTCAGGTAGATTACAGGATAAAATAGACTGCACTAAATGGAGAGCAAAGTTAATGGAATATAAGGTAACCTCAAAGAAAATTAACACTTCACAACAGACCAAGAAAATAAAAATCCAAGAAGAACATGGAAACATTAAAACTATGAGGAAACTCACAAGAAAGAACACAAAAAGCATGAACTCAATAAAGGAAGACACACAGTAAAAAGAAAGCAGCAACACCTCAAAACAACAAACATAATGGCAGTAATTAATCAATACCTATCAATAATTATACTGTAAATGGATTACATACACCAGTTAAGAAACGGAGGGTAGCAGAATGGATAAGAAAAAAAGATCCTTCAATATGCGATCTGTAAGAGACACATTTTACACATAGAGACAAAGATTAAAAGTCAAAGGATGGAAAAAATATACCAAGCTAATTGCAATCAAAAACAAACAGGAGTGGCAGTACTAATCTCTGATAAAATAAACTTTAAGTCAAAAAACAGCATAATAGATAAAGATGGACATTATCTCATGA
>NW_006408521.1:14725378-14744849 GCF_000296735.1 Chrysochloris asiatica
AGGAAATAAAGTTAAATACATGGAACCTGCTGAAAAGTGACTGGGTAGTAGAAGAAATTAAACGTGATTCACAAAGTTCCTAGAAACAAATGAGAATGAAAACACAACATACCAAAATCTTTTGGACACGGCAAAAAGCGGTGCCGAGAGGATAATTTATTGCAATAAATGCACACATCCTAAAAGAAGAAAACCAAAATTAACACATTAACACAGCATCTACAACAATTAGAAACAGACCAACAGAGGGAACCCACAGCCACCAAAGGAAAAGAAATAATAAAGATAAGAGCAGAAAAAAGATGAGATAGAAAACAGAAAAACTATAGAAACAATCAACAGGACAAGAAGCTGGTTCTTTGAATGGATTAACAAAATTGACAGACCAATGGCAAACCTAACTAAAGAAAAGAGGCAGAAGACCAAAATAACACACATTAGAAACAACATGAGCGATGTCACAATGGAACCAAAGGAAATCAAAAGGATAATAACAGAATGCTATGAAAAGCTATGCTCCAACAAATTTGAAAACTTAGATGAGATGGATACATTTTTAGAAAAACATGACCGACCTAAACTTACACAGAGTGAAGTAGAAAATCCGAACAGACCCATAACAAAAGAAGAAATTGATCAGGTCATCTAAAAACTCCCAAACAAAAGAAGATGGAGCAGCTGGGGACTCTAGACCCAGAGAGGAAGAGGGGCTGTGTGTTGATGACTGGCAGGCTGCTTACAGAGTATACCGTTTGGTTGGTTGATGATGCATGGAGGGGATTTTAATCATGGCATTGAAATGATATACGATAGGATGAATGTAATGCTAATGTTCTCCCATGTAAACTATCACATAATTCACAATAAAACATTGATAGATAGATAGATGATAGATAGATAGATAGATAGATAGATAGATAGATAGATAGATAGATAGATAGATGGATAGATAGATAGATAGATATATCTCCAACAAAACCCAACAGAACATATCTACTTTGAAACAGCTAGGTTACCATGACTCAGAATTGACTTGATTGCAGCCAAGAACAACATGTCCAAAGCCCGTAGAAAAGGGCCTGGTACATAGCAGGTCATCATTGAAAATATACTTAATGAAAAATAGAGAATAAAAGATTATACCTGACTCAGACAACAAGGAAGTGTATGTGGGAAGTATGGCTGGCAGTTCCCTTTCAAGCTCCAAGCAGGCTGTTTTGTAAAAAGGACAAGATCGAAATATCTATTTATCAGCAAATATTTTTGTATGCTAAAATAATCCCTGGTGGTGTGTTCATGTAAGCACTGGATTGCTAACCACAGAGTCAGCAGTTCAAACCTATCAGCTGCTCCAGAGGAGAAAGAGGACACTTTCTAATCCTTAAAGATTTACAACCTATGGTTGACACGAGCTGGAATCTACTCTATAACCGTGGTTTTGGTTTTAATGTGTATCAAATACTGTTGTTAAGTGCTGTCGAGTCAGTTTCCAAGGCTGTAAATCTCTGTGGAAGCAGAAAGTTTTGTCTTGTCCTGTGTCTTAATAATTACATAATAATGGCTAACATTTTTTAAGCTCTTTGTTGTTGTGTTCCATCAAGCCGATTTTAACTCATAGTGACCCCATGTGAGACAGTAGAGCTGCCCCCATAGAGTTTTCTAGGCTGGGATCTTTACAGGAGCAGATAGATACCCAGGTCTTTCTCCTGCAGAGCTAGTCAGTGGATTTGAACTGTCAGTATTTTAGTTAGCAGCTGACTGCATAACCGTTGTGCCACTATGGCTCTATACTATTTATTAAACTTTTACAACTCTATGTTGTAGGTATTATTTTTCTTAAAGAAAGGATATCCCCCAAAATCCTGTTGCAGGTGGATGAGCTGGTTAGGGCTCATGTGTGAACCTGTGAAATCTGACTTCAGAGTTCATTCTTTTTATCAATTCTTCCTGACTTTAAGTCTAGTACATACTAGCAGGTAAAACACAATTATACTCAATTGGAACTTCAGACTGGGGAAAGCAGTCTCTTACTGCTACATGCCCTTAAAAAATACTTTCTCCTGACCTGCCAGGATCATGCAGGGTTGCAGAGTCACATGTGGGGATATTTGCTATGTTGATTATTTTTATACTTTGCATAATGTCAAGCAGACTCAACTTGTACATTATGATTTCTATTGGAGTCCTGGTGTAGTGAACTATAGAATAAAGCATTGGACAAAAAGATCAGTTTGAACCCCAAGTTGGTGGTTCCAACCAAACTGACTCAAAACTCAACTGACTCGGAAACCCAATCGACTCGAAAACCCAACCTACTCAAAGGCACTTAACAGCAACAACACTGAATGTAAAAAACCTTATCAATTAAAGAGAAAGTTCTTATAAACATTCCAAACATTTGTTTTGTGTTGGCTGGAGTTGGAATCTAAATAAAAGCTGCAAGTGTGACTAATAATTATAATCTAATTTAGTGCGCTGAATTGGAAAGGAGTAATTGCTACATGGGACTTTTTTGGAGTAAATGATTTATGCTTGACCTACAGTAGGTTATTAATTTGGAAAAAGGAGGAATTTTAATGCAAATTAATTAAATTTTGAGTTCTTTCTGATTAAATTGATCAGAATAGTGGAAAATTCTAGGGCCTTATGGTATTTGAATACATTTGGAGTTGAGATATGGAATAAACATTCTGGTGAAGTCTTCAAAAGTTGTGTATAAAGACAGCCTTATGCTGAGCCCTTTCTGATCTGATCAAAGAAGAGTCCGGAAAGAATTGAGCTCCTTTCCCAGAAAGGAAAAAGCAGCGTCATGGACTGTGTACTTGCTGTACTTTCACTCTTTCCAGTTTGATGGAGTCCTGGTGTGGCGCTGTAGGATAAGCAGTGGATTGCTAACCACAGGTCGGCAGTTCAGACCCACCAGCCCCTCTTTTGAAACCCTTTATGGGGTCACTATGAGTCAGAACTGACTCGACAGTACTTAGCAACCACAGGGCCAGCCATCACCCTATTTACTCCCCCCATTCACTGAATGCTTGCAGTAAGCCAGATGTTATGCCTAGGATTTTTAAACCTTGGCTCAATTAACATTTTAGAGTAATTCTTTCTTATTGTTTTTGGGGTGAGGACCTTGCTGTACATTGTAGAATGCTTAGCAGCATTCTTGGCATCCACCCACTAAATGCTACTAGCACTTCTTCGATTGAGAAAGCTAAACATGTTTCTAGACACTTTAAAAAAATATTCCCTGGTGAGGGAAATGTTCCTTTGTGTACATTATCTAGTTCATTTCTTACAACACTCCTGTAAATCAGGTATATTAGCTAGTGTACATTTTTACAGATGAGAAAACTGAGGCTCAGAGAGATTATACCTGATCAGAGGCAAATATAGATTGAAGCCATGAGCCAAATATAGATCTGTAGTGATTCCAAATCCTCTATTTTTACATGGATGATGGCTTTGAGGTTATTTAAGTTACCGCTATTATTTTTGATAAATAAGGAGAAATCAGGTAGTTAAGTGATTTGGTCAAGGTTATATAACTAGTGTGTGGCAGACAGTGGGTGACAACCAGGTACCTGGTCATAGTTTGTGGGTAAATGAAAAGCAAGTGAAAATCTTGACTGTGTTGCTGCTCCCAAGTTGTTGTTTTTTTTTTTTTTCCTTTTCTCTTTCAAATGCTACTTTTTCATCTCTACAATTGAGCTTTTATGAATATAAGGGTTTTTCAAATCTGTGTCCATTAATTCTAAATCACATACTGGGAGCTTAAAATCTGTTTCTTAACACTGTAGAGAAACAGACCCTAGGGTTGTTGCTGCTTTATAATTATGCATAAAAGCATTCCAACCCACTCAAATGTTTCACCAGTTCACCTTCCCACCAGCAAGTAGATAAGATGCCAAAGAATCTGGTGAGTATTCTATTTTATCAGTAGCATACTTTGGTAGTACTGGTAGGTCAGCGTGCCAAGCAGGTTGGTAGCTTCAAGGCTATAATAAAACAGTAGCTGACAGCCTTGGATTAGAACTCTGCCTTGTCCACTCCAGTCAACATTATTATTCAATTCCACGTTAACACAGTGGGACTGAAACTGAAATTTCTGCTCAGTGGGCGCCTAACCACAGAAATCAATGTTTTCTCTACAGTAGATAGACATGTGCTTTCAGAATCTGTTAGGCTAAAGAAAATGGAGAAATCTGCATAATTAGCTGTTTGACTAATCTTGCTGCTTGATTTGAAGTAAGAGGCAATCTAACCTGCAAAATCAGTTCAAATATTTAAACTGTGCTGGTGATTGTGTGCCTTGGAGTCGGTTCCGATCCATAGTGACCCTGTATAGTTTCTGAGGCTGTACATCTTTATAGGGACAGGAAGCCTCATCTTTCTCCTGTGGAGCAACTGGTAGATTCGAATTGCTGACATTGCAGTTAGCAACCCATTACACTACCAGAGCTCCTTATAAAAGTTCAGGCTTTTGTGGTTGTTCCAGAGCTAGAGTGAGAACCTTATTCTCCAAATGGAATGTCCTTGGGAAATTTCCAGCCCTGTGGGATATAGAACTTTCCTAATGGTGCTGTGGGTTAATGCGCTGAACTGCAAAGTCGGTTTGAACTGCAAGGTCAGCAGTTCAAGCTCAACAGCTGCTCCTCAGAAACTCTATACAGGGTTGCTATGGGCCAGAACTGACTCAACGGTCCTTGACAACAACAAGTGGTGAATCAGTTTCTTCAAACAGTACTCTTAGATGCTGCTGAATTCAAATGAACGTGTTTGGAACACTGTGTGTATGTATGCTAACAGATTTTTTGAGGCTAGGGATCCTGAACACAGATGTGGTCAGTAAATAGAATTGGACAAAGGAATACCAGTAGGCAGCTGGGCAAAGTAGAGACTACCATTATTGTCGTTAGGTGTCATCAAGTCAGTTCCAACACATAGCAATCCTAAGTACAACAGAATTAAATCCTGCCTGATCCTGTGCCATCCTCACAGTTATTGTCATGTTTGAGTCCATTATTACTTCCACTGTGTCAATCCATTCCATTAGGGGCCTTCCTCTTTTTTGCTGACCCTCCATTTTACCAATAATGATGTCCCCCAGACACTCGTCTCTCTTGATAACAAGTCTGAAGTCTGAGAGACAAAGTCTAGCCATTCTGGCTCCTAAGGAGCATTCTGGTTACGTTTATTCCTAGATATTTCATCCTTTGGGTGGCTATTGTAAATGGTATTGTTTTCCTAATATCCGTTTCAGCACTGTCGTTATTGGTATAGAGGAATCCAACTGATTTTTTATGTTGATCTTTTGCCCTGCCATTTTGCTGAATCTTCCAATGAGGTCTAGTAGCTTTTTTTTTTTTTACTGAGTCTTTGGTTTTATATATATATATATCCTATAATATAATATCCTATAATATTATATAGGATCATATTGTCTGCAAATAGAGTTTTACTTCCTCTTTGCCAATTCAGATGCCCTTAATTTCCCTATCTTGCCATATAGCTCTGGCTAAGACTTTGAGCATAATATTGAATAGGAGTGGTAACAAAGGGCATCCTGGTCTGGTTGCTGTTTGCAGAGGGAAATCTTTCATTTTGTCTCCATTGTGAGTAATGTAGCCTGTGGGTTTTGTATATATGCTCTTGATTATGTTGAGGAATTTCCCTTCAATTACTACTTTGTTGAGTGTTCTTATCAAGAATGGATGTTGGATGTTGGATGTTGTGAAATGCTTTTTCTGCATCAATCGATATGATCATATGTTTCTTTTTTCTTATTTATGTGGTGAATTACATTGATTGTTTTTCTAATGTTGAACCGTCCTTGCATCCCTGATAGGAATCCCACTTAGTCATGATGTATTAGTTTTTTGATGTGCTGCTGGATTCTGTTGACTAGTATTTTGTTGAGAATTTCTGCATCTATGTTCATGAGGGATATAGATCTGTAATTTTCTTTTTTAGTGGTGTCCTTCCCTGGTTTTGGTATGAGGGTTATGCTTGCTTCATAAAATGTATTAGGAAGTTTTCCATTCTCCTCTATATTCTGGAATAATTTGAGTAGAATTGGTGACAGCTCTTTCCTGAATGTCTTGTAGAACTCACCAGTGAAGCCATCTGGGCCTGCTTTTCTTTTGGTTGGGAGTTTATTTTGATGACCTGATCAATTTCTTCTATCGTTATGGGTCTGTTCAAGTCTTCAACTTCACTCTGTGTGAGTTTAGATAAGTTGTGTTTTCCTAAAAATGTATCTTTCTCTTCTAAGTTTTCAAATTTGTTGGAGTACAGCTCTTCATAGTATTCTGTTATTACGCTTTTGATTTCCCTTGGTTCCGTTGTGACATTGCGCATGTGGTTTCTAATGCATGTTGTTTGTGTCTTCTCCCTCTTTTCTTTGGTTAAGTTTGCCAATGCTTTGTAAATTTTATTAATCCTTTCAAAGAACCAGCTTATTGTCCTGTTAATTCTTTCTATAGTTTTTCTGTTTTCTATCTCATTTATTTCTGCTCTAATGTTTATTATTTTTTTCTCTTGGTGACTGTAGGTTCCCTCTGTTGCTCTGTTTCTAGTTGCTGGAGATGTTGTGTTAATGTGTTAATTTTGATTCTTTCTTCTTTTTGGATGTGCACATTTATTGCAACAAATTTTCCTCTCAGCACCACTTTCACCGTGTCCCAAAGATTTTGGTATGTTGTGTTTTCATTCTAGTTTGTTTCTAGGAACTTTCTGAATTCACATTAATTTCTTCTATTATCCAGTCACTCATTATTCAGTATCCATGTATTAAACTTAATTTCCTTGATCTTCTTATTGTTGATATCTAATTTTATGGCATTGTGGTCTGAAAAGATGTTTTGTAGTATTTTGAAGTTGTAAGTTTATGGAGTCTTGCTTTGTGACCTAACACATGGTCAATTGTGGATAATGTTCCATGTGCACTGGAAAAGAATGTATATTGTGCTGTTGTTGGGTTGGATGCTCTGTACGCGTCTATGAGGTCAAGTTGGTTGATTGTTCTGTTTAGTTCCTCTGTAGCTTTGTCGAGTTTCTTTCTGGTGGTTCTATCCCTTTTCAAAAGTGATGTGTTAAAATCCCTAAAGAAATAGATTCCTCTATTTCTTTCTTCAATTCTAGTAGGGTTTGCTTTATATATCTTGATCCTTTTTCATTGGGAGTGTAGATGTTAATTATGGTTATGTCATCTTGCTCAATTGACCCTGTAATCATAAGATAATGTCCTTCTTTATCTCTTATGGTGGTTTTTGCCTTAAAGTTTATTTTATCAGAGATTAGTATTGCCACTCCTGCTTGTTTTTTACTGCTTTTAGCTTGATATATTATTTTCCATCCTTTAACTTTTAGTCTGTTTTTGTCTTTGTGTGTCAGGTGTGTCTCTTGCAGGCAGCATATTGAAGGGTTTTGTTTTCATATCCATTCAGCCACTCTCTGTCTCTTTACTGGTGCATTTAATCCAGTGACATTCAGTGTCATTATCGGCAGGTATGGATTAGCTGCTGTCATTACGTTAATTTTTGTGGTGCTGTTTGCTCCTTTGTTCTGCATGCTTTATTTTGTTGCATTCATGTTTTTTGTGATATTTCTTGTCACTTTATTCTTTGTTTTAATGTTTCCTTGTTCTGCTTGGATCTTCATTTTCATGGTAAGTTGTGAAGTATTAATTTTCTTTGAAGTTACCCTGTAGTCTGTTAAGCTTTCCCTGCATTTAAGACAGTCTATTGTATCCTGCCATCTACTCGACCTTGTCACCACCTGGATCTCTGTTCCTATATTTTTCCCTTCTTTGATATTGTTAATATTTTAATCTTTGATTGGCTTCACAGGGTCTCTGAATTCGTTGCTGTGATTTTGTTCCATTCTGAACTCTGCTATCCATCAACTGAATTCCAGGTGGTGTTGCCATGTCTGTCAATCTCTGGTTGTTGTCTGTTCTTGCTGGTTTTCAATCCAAAGAAATCTCTTTAGGATATTTTGAAACACTGGATTGGCTTTAACAAAATCTCTTAGCTTCTGTTTATCCTGGAATGTTTTGACTACACCATTGTATTTAATTGACAGTTTTGCTGGATAGATGATTCTTGGTTGTCAGTTTTTTTTCTTTTAGCGTTTTATATGTCTCCCCATTGCCTTCTAGCCTGCATGGTTTCTGCTGAGAAGTCAGAGCTTAATCAGATTTGCTTGCCTTTGTAAGTGACACATCTCTGTTCCCTGGCTGCTTTTAGGATTCTCTCCTTGTCTTTGATTGTGGAGAGCTTGATTATGATATGTCTCGGTTATTTTCTTTTGGGGTCTGTCCTTCCTAGGGTTCTTTCAGCTTCTTGAATGTTAATCTTCTTGTTCTTTAAGATGTTAGGAAAAATTTCTCCCAGAAGCTCTTCTACTATCTCTTCTGTGGACTTCTGTGATCCTTCTTGTTCTGGAATGCAATAATTCTTAAGTTACTCCTCTTCATGTTATCCAACATGAATCTTAGACTCTCTTCAGATTTTTTAAGACTTTTTTCTGCTTGCTTTTCTATCTTAGCAGTATTGAAAAATTTGTCTTCCAGCTTGCTGGTTCTGGCTTCCATCTCTTTCATTCTGCTCTTTTGCCCTTTCAGTGTATTGTCCATTTCTGATATTTTATTATTAATCATCTGGACTTCTTTTTGCAGGGTTTGGATTGTTTCCAATGCTGTATCGATCTTGTTTGATTGCTCCTGTAGCACTTTCCTGACTTCTTTATTTGCCTCCACCGCTTTTTATAGCATTTGAATTTGTCTCCATGTTATTCTTCTGAATTCCTTCTCAGGCAAATCCAGAGTCTGCTCTTCTACTGGAAAGTCTGTGTCTGTTTCCAGCTCATTTGTCTGAGTTACTTTTTTTCTGTTTTGGGACATGTGTTGATATTGTGTTTTTGTTGGACATTTTCAACAGTTATGTGATTTTTTAATGCTTAAATAGATGTATGTTGCTGTTTGTTAAGCTTGCTGAGTGTCTCCTGGTGGATATGATCTGGAGATAGGCTTCCCTTTTCACATGTAATGCCTAGCAGCTGGTATTGGCTGTTGTCTAGATGGTGGGGTACTACAGGGTATGCTTGTAGCTTGGCTATATGGGCACCGTTGCTGTGTCTTCTAGGGTAAGGTAGGGGGATAAAGCTCCCACTCCTGGGAAAAAAGTGAGGCCAAAAGGATTAAAGACAGAAAGAGTATAAAAGCAGAGACAGAAACCATCAATCAAAAACAAAAATAAAATTATGATTGACACTGTTCACTGGCCTTTGCTGTTCAAAGGTCCCACCTAGGTTAACTATGGGACTGGTTCCCAGGATCAAAACATTACAAGAAGCAGCCTGTAGGTTTCCTCTCTGTGCCATTGGAAAACTGTGAGTGCAATGCTGGACCCTTCTGGGGGTGAGTTCCCGCCTGCCTGAAGGCGTCTAGGGTGTGCAGTGAGGGCGTGATCAGGGTGAAGAGGAGAGATACGTGAAAAATGAAAAGTGAAAGATGAAAAATCAGTCACACCTCTCCCTTCAGATGCACTGCTCCACAGCTTCTTGCACTGGATCGCTGCCTCCACTTGGCTCATAAGGAGCATTCTGGCTGTACTTCTTCCAACACAGATTTATTTGTTCTTCTGGCAGTCCAGGGTATTTTTAATATTCTTCTCCAGCACCATAAATCAAATGCATCCATTCTTTTTAGATCATTCTTATTTATTATCTTATTTTCACATGCATATAAGGCAACTGAAAACACCATGACTTGGGCCAGGCATACTTTAGTCCTCAAACTGTTATGTTTGATATGGAACACTTTAAAGATTTGCCTAATACAATTTGTCATTTGATTTCTTCCATAAGCATTGATAGTGGGTCCAAGCAAAATGAAGTCTTTGACCACTTCAACCTTTTCTCCATTTGTGGTGGTGGTGATGTGCCATGAAGTTGGTTTCAACTCATAGTGATCCTGCATAGGGTTTCCAAGGTTGTAAATCTTTATGGTAGCATAAGATAGATGAGTTTATAAGAAAATCATCCTTACAGAGTTGTCTATAAGGCTTAACTGAGAAAACACCCATTAAGATTTAGACTGGGTATACAAACAACATTACTGACTAATATCATACAGTCTAGCTCCCTCACTTACTCATGGGGTAACTAAAGGTCAGAGGAAATATAGCAATGCTGGCTCCTGCTCTGGAAAGAAATAAGTTTGCACAGGGCATGGGAGAAAATGTCATGGCAGGCCTCTAGCTAGAATCTGGCATAGAAGGGGCCAGCTTTCAGAGCTCTGGAAAAGCAGCACAGATCCTCTATCTGAACCTTCTCCAAACTTCTCCAACAGTGATGGCTGGAATGTTAGCTGTTACGATGAACAAGGCAAAAATAAAAATTGATGCATGCCTCATCTTTGTCAGTTCAGGACACTCCTGTGTACACACGTGCCTAGTTTCAACTTGAGGATAAAGCATAAGATCATAAATCTCTATCAGGGAATAGTTTTGCCAAATTGTTGAAATGGTTTCATTTTTACCTTGAGAAAAAATAAAATGAGATTCCTAATTGCATATATGGAGGTTTAACTGTTTGCTGTTGATTATAGATTAGTGCTGTGGAGTCTTTTATGACTCATAGTGACTCTGTATTGGGTTTCTGAGGAGCAGCTGGTGGATTTGAACTGCTGATCTTGCGGTTCAAACCAAATTTGCAGCCCAGTACTTATCCTACAACACCTGTTTAACATGTTTGTTTTTTAAAAAACTGGTCAGTATGACATGCCATAATACTTAGGCTCATCATTAAATAAACTTGATCTTTCTAAGCAAGATACAACAGTTGTACTGATAATCACTGGACCTTACATATTTGAATAAGCAGTGAGCAATTACGAAAATGAGAAGCAAACCTGTTTTCCATACATTAGTGGGATGGGCATGGGAATTAATTAGGCCAACTCTGATGAAAAGAACCAGTGGAACAGTAAGTATGGAAAAAAATAAAAAGCACTGCTGTAGCATGATGGGAGTCGAAGGTAAACCAAACTCCTCTTTCGATTTCCTGAGACTTAACCCCAGTCTCTCAACTTTCTTCTACTTCAGTGCTTTTCAGGCAGGACTCAGTGGAATCTAATCATAATTGAGGGGTCCCACTGACACTATACCTATCACTATCTTCATCTTAACATATAGGAAAGTATAGATCATTGGTACATCCTGTCTGAGACTAGGTAGGGTTGAAGAATGGGAGAGGTGAATGCTTGGTGTTGTCTTTTTTTTCTCTGTCTATTTTTATCTTTTAAAATGCTAAATTTGATCAGACAATGTTGTGATAAGAAGGATTAAACTAAACCAAGATTAATTCCCTAGCTAACACAAATGCCTTGTATTACAAGGTTACGGTACATCTGGGACGCACATGAATTCTTCTGAGATTGGATAAGGAGTAATCACCTTTACCTTATCAGACCCTAGTTGTTGGGCTGGAGGTTATTAAAGATCAGAGGTATTTATGGATAACATGACACTTTAACTCCAAGAGATTAGAATTTAGAAGAATGATACCGTTTTCTTTTTCTGACAGTCAGAACAGTTCTTGAGGACCCTGTATATCTCTGGTGTGGCTCTCTCGGGCTTTGATAAAATGAAGGATGGTTGATTTATGCTTTTAACCTTTCCCACTTCCCTTTTCATTCTACTGTCTATAGGCTAATGACTTTTCTTTTTTCAGCATTGTGGAAGAATTAGGTCATATCACAGTGAAAAACACAGAATCGAAATATTCATCACTTTTGGAGACTAAAAATGTTAACAAAATGATAGAATTTCAGGAAAATAGCAAGGCAGTGTATGAATTTTGTTGTATAAACCAAAACAAAATTTGTCTATCGAGTTAATTCCTGCTCATAGCAACTGTGTAGGGCAAAGTAGAACTGGTTTCTACTCTTTCCAAGGCTGTGAATCTTTATGGGAGCAGAAGTCTCATCTTTCTTCCATTGAGTGGCTGATGGATTTGAACAGCTGTTTTTTTGTTTGTTTGTTTGTTTGTTTTTTTAATGTGGAATAGTTTTTGTTTGTTTATTTTTGGTTTTTAAGTTTTTATTGTGAATTGAGTGATAGTTTACATGGGAAAACATCGGTTTTACACCATTATTTCATTGCAATGATTACAATCTCATCATTCAACAGTATTTGCTTCTATTCCCTGATTTTTTTTGGGGGGTGGGAGTGGGAGGGTATACACAAAAGCACTTGGAAGTATATAATAATTCAAACAACCAAAGGGCACATTCTGCAACTCTGCCTCCTGGCTGCCAGCACTCAGTCTTCTTCTTTCCATGAGTTTCGAGTCCTCAGAACAGCTAACCTTTTAGTTAGCAGCCCAATGCTTACTTAACCTGCTGTACCATGAGGAATCCTTTTATACTGTATGAGCTCTTTAAAGTACGTATATTGAGTTGTTCTTAATCTTAGGAAAACAAATGGAAACATTTCCAGTTCAGAACCTCAAAATGATTTATATAATCTAAAATTTGTTTTTGAAATGAAATTTCTTCCTCCCTCCAAAAGTTTGGGTACTTCATCACTGATCGAGCAGGAACTACCAAAGATCATTAATAAGTCTAAAAGTGCAGAAATCCCATGTGCTCTTGTGCTAGTGGCAAAAGTAAAGTACTGATTTATTGCTTAATTCCTTCATTATACACTTGCTCACCTTAATTGAAAATAAGAGCATACTCAGTTTATTTACTTAGTAAAGTGAAGCAATAGAGAGATAAGCAAATTAGAAAATTGCGTTAAAGAGCTCATAATATTCCCTGCAATAAAATATTCAGATTTTGACATTGTTAGATGATGTGACCTTCATGTTTTTAACGTGAGAGGCTTATGCTCCATATTCCTCTTCTGTAAAATAGTGCCGGGGGCTTAACTGATAGAATGCATATGAAGATCTGGCACTGTGACTGTCTTAGAATAATCAGTCTATAAATAATTGTATTATTTCTCATTTACTTGTAATTTGTGTTATCTTGTTTACTTTAAACAGCCATAGTTGTTTTTGTTAGGCGCCACTCAGTCAACTCCAACTCATAGTGACCCTATGCACAGCACAGTGAAACACTTTCTGTTCCTGTGCCATCCTCACAATCGTTATTATGCTTGAGCCCGTCGCTGCTGCCACTGTGCCAATCATTTTGCTGGTGGTTCCATAACATTCCATCTTTTGCCCCAAGCCCCAAATTAGGTCCTTGACACATACAAAATACATTCACCCATCATGCAATCTTCAAAGTTTTAAATCAACTGCAAGCCAAAATATCCCAGAGCAAAATTCCTCTTTATCTATAAGCCTGTGAAATACAGAATACAAGCAATTTTCTGTTTCTAAGGTATAATGGTACAAAGTAAACATGTCTATTATAAATGGCAGAACTAACAGGTACCACACAAGTCCCAAACTCAGTAGAACAATTTCTCTCAGACCATCTAGGCAATGGCACTGCCTTTTGGACTCTGTGTGTTGGCCACACACTTTGGGTTCTGGGTGGAGGCCCTCAGCCTTGGGCTTCAGTTCTTTCTAGACTCACAGAGATGGCAACTCTGTTCTCTTTGCTTTGGGCAGCTCAATGCTCCTAGTTCAACTGCATGATGGCCTTATTACTTTAGCCCTGGCAGGCCCCATTCTTCTGCCCCTTGGCTTGGCAACCCTACACCCTCAGTTTTGGTCAGTGGCTCCACCCTCTACCATTCATCAGTGGCAGTTCACACTCTGAAACTGAGTTGGTAAAGATCTGACTCTGAAAACCAGTAGGTCTTTGGAGACCCAGTAGACTGTGGTTCCACTCTTTGAGATCTTAGAAGGTGGGGGCTTACCCTTTGATACTGATGCAGGTTTGTTTCCTATGTTCCATGTCTCTCTAGTTTCTGCTTCCTGGTTCCTTAGCCTCTTGGACCCTCAGTCCCTTGGATCTCTTTAGCCAGTCTGGCTTCTGCCCTGCTTGGGCAAATATTACAAAATTCTTTAGCTATAGTAATAAGTGCCCATAGGTAACCCTACTCTGTCAGTAAGCATCAGCCTGAAGGCACTCTGCTTTCTCACTCTGTGGGTCAGCACTCATGTCATCTCATGCTAGTCTCCTGGTTATGCCCATGCTTCTTGTCTTCTATACCATCTCCTCTCTTCACTTCCTTCTAAGCCCTCACCAGGGTTGTCTTTGACATCCAAAATTCCACCAGCTATCTCTCCAAGGCAATCTAGGATTTTACTATTGTTGCTGTTTTTAAGTGATTTCAAGTCAGTTCTGACTCATAGTGACCATGTGTAGGGTTTCTGAGGAGTGGTTGGCGGGTTTGAACCACCAAACTTGTGATTAGCAGTCCTAAGCACCCTGCCAGGATTCTCTCTTCCAGACCCTACTCATTACCTAATCCAAAAACACTTCCACATTTTCAGAATGTGTAAGAGCAGCAACTCATTCCTGGCATCAAATGCTGTCTTAATTCTTAGAATTTTCATGTGATATAAACGAGGTCTTCTATGTGAACAAGTTACTGCACTTAAACACTTGGCCAATGTTTGGACCTCAGAAGGTCTTGTAGCTTCTACTTCCTGCTGTTGTTCTTGTTCTTAAGTGCGTTTGAGTTGGTTCCAACTCATAGAAACCCTGTATACAGTTTCCTAGGAGTGACTGGTGAGTTTGAACTGCCTACCTTGTGGTTCAAACTGACTTTTAGGTCCAGTGCAGTATCCTGAAGCATTGTTAATTGCCATCAGATTAGTTTCAACTCATAACGGTGCAAAGCTGCCTGGTTCATGATCACTGATATCCTCGAGTCCATTGTGACAACTATGCATTTTGTGTGATTTCCAAGCTAGAGGGCTCATCTTCTAGTGTTATAATGGGTAATATTCTAATGTGATCCACAGGGCTTTCATTAGCTGATGATCAGAATAGGATTTTCTTCCTACTCTGTTTTAATATGGAAACTTTACTGGAACCTTTCCACCAGGGGTTATTTGAAATACCAGAGATATGTTGTTGTTGTTAAGTGTCGTCATATCTGTTCCAACTCATAGCTACCATGTATAGAGTTTCTGAAGAGCGCTTGGTGGGTTTGAACCACTGACCTTGTGATTGGAAGCTTATCCTACAGTGCCACAGCAGGCCATTGTAGCAATAAGCAAGCAAAATGCCTGCATTGTAGCAATATGCAAGCCACAACAATAGGACAAACTGGCAGACAGTATAATAAACCTCCCTTCTCCTCTGCCATCAGATATCAGCATATCTAAATCCCCAGAGCTGTTCTTCTGAACTGAATTAAATTCAACAATATTTATTGAACACATCCTAAGTAAGGCATTCAATTAGATGATGGTGGTGGTGATGTGCCGTGGAGTCAGTTCTGACTCATTGTGACCCTGCGCAGGTCACTGTAATTCTTTGCAGAGAGCAGAAAGCCTTATCTTTCTTCCATGGAACTGCTGGTAGTTTTGAACTGCTGATCACCAGGTTAACAGCCCAGTTCATAATATGAGCAACATTTGTGCCTGATTTTAAAGAATTTGTATCAAAGGTTAAAATCTGTGGCCAGATCTGGCAAGCATTTTATTTGGTTGGGACATTAAAATAGATAGACAGATGTCTTTGAGTGAAGTATATACACTGTAGTCCACCCCATCACTCCCTTTTCTTATGTTATGTTGTGGTTCACAGTCCAGTGCTGATCCTACAGTGCCTCCGTCTAATTATAACACCTTTTTGGCCCCAGAAAGTATTTGAGGTGGAGACCCCTGGTTTACCGATGAGATTCAGTAAAGAATAATGTAGACTATATTAGAAAAAAAATTATCTTGAAAGCTGAATTTGCACAAATGCAAATTGACAGAAGGAAGGTAAACAAAAGTAAAATGAACTTGGCCTATTTAATAGTTTTTCTGAGACCTAGACAAATCTAGCTCTGTCATCTGCTACATAAAATTGCTTCCTATTCTATTCACTCAAATTCCAAAAAAGTTATACAACAAAGGAAAAATACAAATTGCTGATTGGTTTCTAAAACCTGCCAGATAAAAAGGCTGAATAGTGAAAATATATCAACGCTTACAAAAGAAAACCTCAGATGGGAGATATTCAAAAGCAGAAATTGCTCAGCAGCAGAACCATGATGCTGTAAGCTCAGTGTTCTAGCTCTCCTTTTGACAGCTATGAGGAAAAGGTGTTACCATTAAATCTCAACAATAGAAGGAAGGGATTATACAAATGGGGAAACGAAGACTCAGAGAGCATAGCTAGCTAAACGATGGGTCCTAGGTCTCACAGACTGTGATAGATGGCAATACAGAAACAAAAACTCTCATCATGCAATTTCTAGTTGTTCTTACCATTACATTAATATATAATGGAAACAGAAGAAAACTTTTTGACTTGAGTAATTCAGTTACTTAGTGTATATGACCTATGTTGCTGTTAATTTCTGTTGAATTGGTTCAAACTTCTAGTGACTATGTATCGTTTCTGAGGTTGGAGAGCTTTCTGGGAGCAGAAAGCCCTGTCTTTCTCCTGTGTGGCAGTTGATGGAATCAAAATGTCAACCTGTGGTTGGCAGTCCAGTGTTTATCCGACATAGCTACCATGCTCCAATATGACCTATGTTGTTGTTATTAGGTGCCATTGAGTTGGTTCTAACTCAAAGCAATGTTAAGCACAACAGTATGAAACACTGCCTGGTCCTATGTTATCCTTACAATTGTTGCTATACTTGAACCCATTGCTGCTGGGAACACCTGATAATATATCCCAAGTATGAGATACGAAATCTGGCCATCCTGATTTTTAAGGAGCGCTCTGGCTGTACTTCATCCAACACAGATTTGTTTTGCCTTTTGGCAGTCCATAGTTCTTTTAATATTCTTCTGCAATACCACAACTCAAATGCATTAATTCTTCTACAGTCTTCCTTACTCATTGCCCAAGTTTCACATGCATATGAGGTTATTGAAAATACCATGGCTTAGATCAAGCACACCTTAAATCCTCAAACTGATATCTTTACTCTTGAGTACTTTAAAGACATCTTGTACAGCAGATTTGCCAAATGCAATGTTGTTATTGTTGTTGTTAGGTGCCATCAAGTCGGTTCTGACTCATAGAGACTTAATGCCCAGCAGAATGAAACACTGCCTGGTTCTGCGCCATTCTCACAATCATTATTGAGCTTCAGCCCATTGCTGCTGCCACTGAAAAAGGTCTTCCTCTTTTTTGTTGACCTTCCATTTTACCTAGCATGATGTCCTTTTCCAGGAACTGGTCCCTCCTGACAATATGTCTGAAGTATCAGAGACAAAGTCTCACTATCCTGGCTTTCAAGGAACATTCTGGTTGTACTTCTTCCAACACAGATTTGTTTGTTCTTCTACCAGTCCATGGTACTTTTAGTATTCTTCTTCAACATCATAATTCAAATGCATCAGTTCTTTTAAGGTCTTCCTTATTCACCGTCCAATTTTCACATGCATATGAAGCTATTGAAATACCATGGCCTGCGTCAGTCATACTTTAGTCCTCAAACTAACATCTTCATTCTTAAACACTTTAAATAGGTCTTGGGCAATATATTTACCTAATCAAATACGTCATTTGATTTCTTAACTGCTGTTTCCTCCGTACTGATGGTGGATCCAAGCAAAATGAAGTTTTTGACAACTTCAACTTTTTACTTTATTTATCTTGATGTTATTATTGGTCCATTGGTGAGGATTTTGTTTTCTCTACATTGAGATGCAATCCATACTAAAGGATGTGATCTTTTATATTCATCAGTAAGTATTTTAAGGTCTCTTCACTTTTAGCAAATGAAGTTGTACTATTTGCATATCACAGGTTGTTAATTAGTCTTCCTCCAATTCTGATCCTACATTCTTCTTCATATAATTCACCTTCAGATTATTTGCACAGCACACAGATTGAATGCATATGATGAAAGAATACAGCCCTGGCTTACACCTTTCCTGATTTTAAACCACCCAGTGTAAATGCCTTGTTTGAATAACTGCCTCTTGGTTTTTGTACAAGTTCATCATGTGCATAATTAAGTGTTCTGGAGTACCCATTATCCACAATATTATCCTTATCTTGTCATGACCCACACAGTTAAAGCCTCTGCATAGTCAGGAAGCACAATTAAACATCTGTCTGGTAATCCCTGCTTTCAGTCAAGCCCTATCTAATGTCAGCAATGATATCCCTAGTTCATGTACTCTTCTGAATCCAGTTTGAATTTCTGGAAGTTCCCAATTTATATACTGTTGAAGCCATTTTTGAATTATCTTCAGCAATATTTAACTTGTATGTGATATTAATTATATTGCTTGATGATTTCTGCATTCTGTTGGGTCACCTCTCTTTGGAATGGGCACAAGTATGGATATTTTCCAATTGGTTGGCCAGTTAGATGTTTTACAAATTTCTGGGCATAGATGTGTGAATGCATCTAGCGTTGTATCAGTTTGTTGAAATATATCAATATGTAGTCCATAAATTCCTGGAGGCTTGCTTTTCATTAATGCCTCCAGTACAGTTTGAACTTCTTCTTTCATTACCATCAGTCCTTGATCCTCTTAAAATGCTTTCACATAGACCAGTTCTCTTTGGTCCTTTGCATACGTTCCATCTTTTTTTGATTTCTCAATCATTCAGTATTTTGCCCATGAAATCCTTCAATATTGCAGGTCTAAGCTTTAATTTCTCTTCAGTTCTTTCAGCTTTAGAAATGCTGGGCATGTTCTTTCCTTTTGTTTTGCTAACTCCAGGTCTTTGCACAATTCATTATAATACTTGATTTCATCTTCTCGAGCTAGTCTTTGAAACCTTCTGTTGAGTTTCTTTATTGTTGTTATTTGTTAAGTGCCATTGAGTTGGTTCTTATTTATAGTGACCTTGTATGTGGTTTGTGAGCAGAGGCTGGTGGGTTCGAACTGCTGCCCTGCAGTTAAAAACAACTTTGCAAGTTCTACTTTTGGTGGCAGTAGAGACAGCAAGGTAAGAAAGGCTCCATTGGGGGCGTGGGGGGGTGGTTTGAAAACCCAGAAAAGCTGCGATCATGGAAAAACACCAGCACTCTGGATCTAGCATAAGGTTCAGGGCATCAGTTTCCTGCAGAAAAAGGCTGATGAGAAAACAGTTAGGCAGGTTTGCATGGTAGGCAAGGCAAACCAAGATTCAAAAGACAGCCAAACGTCTTAACGTTATTCTCCTCTTTTACTCCTTCAAACCATGCCTCAATCGCTGTATCCCAGACAGAGCTCTGCTGTTTCAAGTTGTGCATACATCATCAAGGGTAACTGTAAGAAATATGAGCTATAACACGAGTAGATATATACACACCAATGTTCTTAGCAGCACTATTTACAATAGCAAAAAGACGGAGGCAGCCTAAGTGCCCATCAATTGAAGAATGGATAAACA
>NW_006408521.1:14745089-14757656 GCF_000296735.1 Chrysochloris asiatica
GGAGGGGAAGATAGAGCACAGGGTAGGGAATAGACATAGGATAGCTTGGGTGCGGGGGTATGTGGGGTGCAGATGGGCAATACACAAGAAGTGGGAGGGGAATGAAAGAACAAGGCTGAAGAGAGAACAGTTAGGCAGGTTTGCATGGACTAAATGGGACAGAGGTAAATGATGATGTATGCACAACCTTGGAACAAAAAGGTTCCAGGATACAGGAATTGAGGCATGGTTTGAAGGGGTAAAAGAGGGGAATAATGTTAAGATGCTTGACTGTCTTTTGAATCTTGCTTTCCCTTGCCTACCATTGTAACATAGACACTTGAGGGTTGGGAGAAAGGAATAGCCAGAAACATCACTATAGAAAGCTTGTAAGTCCATCTTCAGCCTATAACTGATTGGAATACCTTAAATGGGGGCTAGAAGTTGCCCAGTGAAAGAGGCTTCCTGTGGAACCTTTACATTGCACAAGACCATAGGTGGAATCCAGAACCCCATCAAGAACCGACTAAGGTAGGAAATTTCCACTGGAAAGGACGAGTAGACCAGTAGACCAGTAGAACAGAAGACACTTCATGAAAGAAAGACCAGCAGGGAAAATCTGAAACAGTAATGACAGTCTGATTGATTACTACAAGAACAAGTCAGCTGTTCATCCAGGAGCCATCAAGACAAGTGGTCGGGTTCCCTCAGAGTAAACCCCCTTCCAAGACTAAAACTCAAGGGGAATACATGAGTATGCATATGGTCTGGCTGGTGACCACATTGGTCACTGATAAAGGGAAGAGGAGGATAAAACAGCAATGAAGTTGTGAGCTAAGCCCAACCACATTCAATAGACCCCTGTGAACCCGGGTGGAGTCCTGGATGACCAGTAGTATGGCAAGACCTGGGAACTCCTGGGCCCAGAGGCAGTGACATGGCCACAGAGGACTAGAGCGGAGAGTGAAGCATCCAGCTGACATGAAGTGAGGGAAAATGCGCAAGAACACCCATACTTGCAGACAGTACCCACTTGACCTGGCTTCGGTGGCTGGATGATCAGAACTCAACTAGAAAAAGAAAGAAGGGGTGTGTGTGTTAAAATGAGTAACTTGCTACAATTTGATGAACTTTACCTATAATAATGAATGTAGTAGCTCAAAAAATGGAACAAATCTTTACAGTGAGCATCACTCCCACCCCCTCGGTACACAGGATTAACAGGGATGGACAACTTAGACATTGGCTACACAAAATTGAGGGGCAGCCTATAAAGGCAAGAAGTGACTGGCTTACAAGCTTTCATGTGGGAGCCTAGTTCCAGGTGGGGCAGGGGAAAGTAGAATCACCACTGAATGATTCCCAATCTGTTGTTATTGGGCTGATGAAATGAAATTGGGATAAGACTTTTGTGGTACAATAGTGAATAATTACCATCAGGACTGACTGTGAGGATTGGAAATGTAGAGGTAAATATTTTTTGAAAGAAGGAGGAGAGTGAGTGATTTTGCAGTGCAGGAGCGGAGGTCCCTGGGACCAACTAGTGAGAACAGAGAGCAGGACCCTACCCAGAGAGGCAGTGATGCCAGGGATGGAGACAGAGATGATGACATGGACAGATGGAGTGGCTGGGGACACTGGACTCAAGGAGGGAGAAGGGGGCTGTGTGTTGGCGGCTGGGAGGTGGGCTTGTGTGGTGTACCCTTTGGTTGTTTGATGACACATGGAGGGGATTGTAATCATTGCAATGAAACGAAATACGATAGGGTGAGTGTAGAGCTGATGTTCTCCCATGTAAACCTCACAATAAAAACGTAAAAAACAAAAAACAACTTTGCAGTCTAATGCATATCCTACTTCTTTACTTCCATTTGCTTTTGCATCTCTGTTAGAGAGCAAGTTTCAGAATCTCTTCTAGAATTCATATTTTTTTTCTTAGTCTCATATCTTTCGAATCACCTTTTGCTTTCTTTTTGTATGAGTCAGTCTGTATGCTAAGCAAATGGTCCAGGAAACTGGATTATATGAGAAAGAAATGTAGCATCAGGATTGGAGGAATGCTAATTAATAATCTGTGGTATGCAGAAGACAGCAAAGGCAAAGCTTGCTTTCTGACAGCAGAGAGAACTAGAAATACTTACTGTTGAAGATCAAAGACTACAGCCTGAAGTATGGATTGCATTTCAATGTAAATAAAATTAAAATCCTCACAACTGGATCATTAAATAGCATCATCATAAACTGGGAAGAAATTGAAGTTGCCCAAGACTTCATTTTGTTTGGATCCAGAATTAATGCTCGTGGAAGTAGTCATCAAACAATTAAATGAGGTATTGCATTATGCATATCTGCTGCAAAATATCTCTTTAAAATATTCAAGATCAAAGATGTCACTTTGAGGTCGTAAGATACACCTGACTAAAGCTATGTTAGTTTTAATTGCCTTAAAAGCATGTGAAAATTGAGTGAATAAGAAAGACTGTAGGAAATTGATGCATTTGAATTATGGTGTTGGCAAAAAATATTGAAAATACCATGGACTGCCAAAATAAACAAATTTGTCTTGGAAGAAGTACACACAGAGTGCTCTTGAGAAACGACGATGGGGAAACTTTGTCTCTTGTACTTCAGATACATTGTCAGAGGGACTAGTCCCTAGATAAGGACATAATGTTTGGTAAAGTGGAAGGTCAGTGAAAAAGAGGAACCTCACCCCCACCCCAGCAATGAGATCAATTAATGCAGTGGGTGCAAAAATGAGCTCCAATATAACAATTGTAAGGCTAGTGAAGGACTGGGCAAGTTTGGTTCTGTTGTTCATGTGTGAACTGGATCCTAGTAGTAATTAGACTTACCCTGTATGTTCTGTTTCCTTCCATTTTTAAAAATTCTGACGAGCTCTTAGTACAGATATGAGTTTAATAAAAAAGTATAAATGAACTAGATTCTTGTCAAGTCTTCACTCTTTATGTGTGTGGACATATTGCATGCTTTTGCCAATCGTTTCTCTTTCTGTTATGGCAAATAACATTACCATGACCAGTCTGCCACAACCCATGCTTTCAAGTGGTTGAGAAAACCAAGTTATCATATGGACACATCTTAAATTTATCAATTCTCTGTTATGTCTCTTGAGCACAGTCTGCTGTTGTTGTATTGCATTGAGTTGGTTCTGACTCTTAAAGAACGTGTATGCAGTTTCCGAGGAGTAACTGGTGGGTTTGAACTGCCCACCTTCTGATGAAGAGTCGAGTGCTTTTTCATACAGGGTCTCACCAGGACTCCGAGCACAGCCTAATTTATTCTAATAGCTATTCCTGGTGTGACGCTGTAGGATAAAACATTTGCTATGACTCAGAACCAACTCTATGTATGACACTTAACAACCAATTTTTTTTTTTTTAATGGTTTTGAATTTTTATGTGAAACTCTTTCTTTCTTTCTTTCTTTTTTTCTGTAAGACAATGAAGTATAACCATTGTAGAAAATTATATAAAGATATGTTACTTCAAACTCATGGGGCCTCAATTTTTGTTACCTTTTATATGATTTAGCTCTTAACATCTTTTAAAATCTGAAAGCTTTAGAGATTAAAAACTTAAAGAGTTTGTGCAGAAGACTGCTTAGGGGGCTGCAATAATAGAGTACCTCATCATTTTCTACACCCACCCATCAGTTCAAGCCTTCCCCGCTGTCGTATAAAAACTACTGAGGTTAATAGGCTGGCTTTAGCCTTGTTCCTCAATCTGCCAGAGGCACTGAAAGTCAGAATCTGAAGGGTACACAAGACATACATTAGTGAGTCTGTCTGAATTTTCTCTCTATAGAGACCTGCCGTGAAAATAAGGCAGTTTTAGATCAGGCAATACTTAAGAACAATGTTGCTTGTTGTTATTAAGCGCCATTGAGTCAGTTCCTACCCATAGTGATCCTGCACAAGATTTCCGAGGAATGGTAGGTGGGTTTGAAACACCAGCCTATAGGTTAGCAGTCCAATGCTTACCATATAGTGCCACACCATTAAGGCAGTTTGAATAATACAATCTAAAAAATTTAGAATTTAGTAAGTTTGAAGTCATTTTCCCACTTAAGAATCTTAGACGCAATGCTTTTTCAATCTTAAAATGAGAAAATTAGAACTCACATTTTCTGTCCATTGCCCACAGTCACATAGTTCCTGAATGGGAAAGCAATGATTTGACCCAGACAGTCAAGCTCTATATTCATAGCTGTTGTTAAGTGCTATTTAATTGGTTCTGACTCATAGCAACCCTATATAGGGTTTCCGAGGTGCAGTTGGTGGATTTGAATGCTGACCCTGCAGTTCAAAGTCCAGTACTGACCTTAGAGTGCCATGCCAGGAGTCTGTGCTCATAGAATTAATCCTTAAATGATTTTGCCCTTGTTCAAATACCACCTCCAAGTTATGTATGAAACTTGAGAAGAATCCCAGTCTCCTCTGGGAAAGTAGACTGACCACATAAATGAGATTCCATTCTGGGTTGTAGATTTTACTACAGTTTGGTGGTTTAACCTTCAGGAAATCATGGCTGGTACGATTTAAGTGCTCTATAAATATTCTTTGAATGAATAAATAACATGAGTTTTTGGGGTTCCCTTTGTAGTTGAAATAGTTATTGAATCCTCAGTAGGCTTCAGTGTTGTACATAGTCACTGGCATCTAAAAGAATATTTCCTCTTCTGCTGAAATGCTGCCTAGAAAAAGCATTTGGAGATTAGTATTAACAGAGTATTTCCTACGCATTCTGTTACATTTGTGAAATTGTTATTAATTTTCCTCAATCCACTGCCATTTAAGTGCTACTAGGTTGTGATTATACAGCAATTTACTTGCCATCTTTGCCTTTTCCATCAACAATGCAAATGCATAATTAAACCTTGTTCTCTAGGGAAAAGGCTCCTTTGAGTAAAGATGTAAAAGCAAGACATTGTCTCAAGGAAAGACTGTCAGTATATTAATGTCAGTATATGCTTTGGCAAGAGAAACTAACTTGAATGATCTGTTTTTATCATGCCTTTAGAAATATAGTAGTTCCATAGGATAAGTACTGAATTTCAAACCACAAAGTTGATTTGAGCCCATCAGCTGCTCCTTGGGAAAAAGATGAGGCTTTCTGCTCCCACAAAGGATTTAAAGCCTCAAAAACTGTATACAGGGTCAATAGGAGTCTAAACCAACTACCAGGCACTTAACAACAACAAATTTTGTTGTTGTTGTTAGGTACCATCTAGCCGGTACCAACTCAGTGTTTTGTTATGCACAGCAGAACAAAACACTGCCTAATCCTGGGCCAACCTCACTACTGTTGACACACTTGAGTCCATCCATGCTGCCACTTGGCCAATCTATCTCATTGAGGGTCTTCTTCTTTTTCTGTGGCCCTCCACCTTACCAACTTGATGTCCTTCTCCAGTGACTAGTCCCTCCTGACAATATGTCCAAAGTATGAGGGACAAAGTTTGGCCATCTTGGGCTCCAAGGAGCACTCTGGCTGCACTTCTCCCAAAATGGATTTAATGGTTCTTTTGGCAGTCCATGGCACTTTCAATATTCTCCTCCAACACCATGACTCAAAAGCATCAATTCTTCTACGGTCTTCCTTAATTACTGTCTAACCTTTGCATGCATATGAGGTTATTGAAAATACCATGGCTTGGGTAAGGCGCACCTTAGTCCTCAAGCTGACATCTCTGCTCTTCAATACTTTAAAAAGGTCTTGTGCAGCAGATTTGCCTAATGCAATACTGCTGCTTCCATGAGTGTTGATAGTTGATCCAAGAAGAATGAAGTCCCTGACAACTTCCATCTTTTCTCCAGTAATAAGAATGCTGCTGATTGGTCCAGTGGTGAGGAATTTTGCTTTCTTTACATTGAGATGTAATTCATACCGAAGGCTGTGCTCTTTGATCTTCATCAGTAAATATTTTAAGACCTCTTCACTTTCAGCAGGCAAGGTTGTATCATCTGTATCTTCATGCCTTTAAATGTATTGATCATGTACTGTTGTTGAAGTCTAATAATATGGTTCTCAGCCATGAGATATTAAATGTTACAACAGATAATTTAAAAATTAATAACTGTTTGACTATTTAGATGTAAACTCTGACTCTAGAGGACAGGGTGGAACTGCCCCACAGATATTCCAAGACCATAAGCTTTATGTAAACAGATAATCACATCCATTTCCCACAGAACAGTTGGTAGGTTTAAACCATCAACCTTTTGTTGAGCAACTGAGTGCTTCACGATTATGCAACCAGGGCTCTTTATTTAGATGTAAAAGTAACAAAAATCTCTAATGTGGGTTTAGAAGGAAATATGCTGGAATATAACACATTTATTTTATTTTATTAGCCATAGATAAGAGAGGAACATTCTCAATGTGTAACAGGCACAGGATGAGCAGAGGCAAATTAATCTAAAGCCCCTGGAAGTCATTTTGACACTAGTTTCTTTGGCATTTTCCCATCTCTTAAATAAATGCATACTGTTAAATTTATTTACATTTAGCCACAGGCTAGTAGAGAAAACACATTGAACAAATATCAGGCTAAACTCTGCCTGATAATTTGGCAGGAAACAGATCATAAGGCAAGGCAACTATGAGCTATAAACATGAAGTAGAGAGACACTAACCACATGTAAAATGTCATCCACAATTCTCCTTTGGCTCCTCTGTATCCTACAGAGATCATGCTCTGGCACAAAGCGTTCAGAAATGTTCCCATTTTCCTTCTACCCTCTTCCCTACACTGGGAAGTTAGGTGAATACTGTTTTCCTTTGTAAGTAAATTTAGCCTTGGAAATGAACTGACTTTTCTTCAGGAAGAAAAGAGAGTTAATATTTTGGTGTATAGAATCTGCTGGACTATCACACCCCTGAAGTTCCTTAGTCTAACCTGAGGCAAAAAAAAATGCCACAAATGACAAAGGAATGCCACAGATATCTGGGCATTACACTTTTTGTAAAACAGTAATAAAATGTTTGGCACAAGACTTGGATCCCTGACTCATTTCCCTTCCAACAATTTCAGAATTCTTCCTTACCTGGGATTGAAGAGCTTCTGCTCATTGTCCTTGCAACACTCAGAAGGAGAGATCAGTGTCTTCTTTTTTCCACCTAATGAGCCTCTTGTATCTCATTGAATAGATGAGTTCTCTTTGATATATATTTTTTAGACTTTATTAGTTCGTCTTCCTTTTAAAAAAAGAAAAGACTGTGAGACATAGATGTAACAACAGTTTGCATTTTGTTGTTACTGAATGCCATCAGTCAGCTGCAACTCATAGCGACCATGTATAGGGTTTCCAAGGATTGGCTGGTGGGTTTGAACCACCAAACATACGGTTAGTGTCGTTGTTGTTAAGTGCCGTCGAGTAATCTGGACCCATAGTGATCCTGTATAGGGTTTCTCAGGAGTGATTGGTAAGCTTGAACTGCTGACCTTGGGGTTCATACTGACTTCACATTCGCAGTGCATTAAACCAAGCGCAATATCAGGACTCCTTATGGTTAGTAGTCCACTGCTTATCCTAAAGTGCCACACTATTAGCTTGGGAATATTTTCATATAAAATTCAATAAACAAAGAAGTTTCTATTTCAGAACGTTGAGTGCATTACCTGGTTGTTGGATAGGGTGTACTCTGTTTTTCTCTCAAGTTCCCTCTGCAATATCTTGGAACAAAACAAAAGTCAGGTTGGCAGGAGGGGGGAAGGAGAGGACTTGTGGATAAATTTGTCTCCTTAGTCTCTTTCTTTTTATCATTTTCCCATTTTGCTATAATATTTTTATGTACCCTATTTCATTTAATATGTAGAGTCTCAGAAGATTAAAAGAGAAGATGTTTTATGTGTAATATACTTTAAATTTGTTCCACAGTAGCAGATAATGAAAAATCTAAGTATAGCATATCCCAGTTTAGTGCTTATACGCTGCTTCTTCCTAATAATAGAACACATATATTACAGAGATATATTCATGATAGGAAATACCATTATATGAGGAACATTGTGGTTAAACATTTGTGTACACCATTTAGCCTTAAAATGGTATCTGTCATTTTTTCATGTATTTGATCTAAAGTTTCATTATTTTACTTTCATTTCTCTTTCTATTAATTTTGGTTTGCTTTTCTGGCTGTTTGTTCTTCTGACTCTTTTTACCTCACTGTAGATTTCCATATTTTTTCTACCCATAAGGATTCTCCCTCAAGACTAAGAATCAACATCCTCTTTGACATTTATTTCATTTATAGGTAGAAGGTGGTTTCATTGTCACACAACGAACCAGTCTTAACAGATAGTTGGCTTGCTGTGGAGAAAAGTCAGGAATCAACTAATCTAAAAGGAAAGCTATTATTCTGGCAATGCGTTCAAACTTTACCTGGTTTTAGATGTTAGTTCTCTCTAGTTTTATCCCATTCCATGCTTCCTTTTCGCACTTTCTTTCATTTCTACAAACATACCAAACACTATTCCACCTCCAACCTTTAGCACACTCTATACCCTCCCTATACCTTTTCCCTCTAGCTTAAATATCATCTCCAGAGACACTTCACCATCAAAACATGTCAGCTATTATGTTGTTGTTGTTGTTAAGGGCCATCAAGTCATTTCTGACTCATAGCAACACGTGTAGGGTTTCCGAAGTACAATTGGTGAGTTTAAACCGCTGACCTTGCCATTCAAATTGAACTTGCAGTCGAATGCTTATCCTACAGTACCACACCAGTACTATGGTATATTTTATGCTAAACTCTTTTGCCCTTCATAGCACTTACTACATACAAGATGTCATTTTTCACATTGTCTTGCCTTTTTCACATTGTATTGCTGTACTAGAGTATAACTTTCATGAGATGCAGAATGTGTTTGGAGTGTTCATTATTGAATCTTTATGACATAGTTCTGAGCCTGACATAATAGTTATTCAACAAATATGTATTGAATAAATGGACGCTAGTCTCCTATGGCAAGCTACTTCATTTTGTTAGCTTGGAAGACACATTTAACACATTGGTGAATATCTAGGTATATTAGGTATTTGTTGAACATTTACTGAATTTGTGCTTAGTTTGGAGTAGAACTTTGGGAATGTAACTGTTTATTTGTCTCTCTTTAATGTGAATTTAAATTATTTTATAAATATCAACCCAACCCCCAACCTAATGCTGCTGATTCAATTCTGACTCATAGTGACTTTTCAGGTCCATGTGGATCTGCTCCATAGGTTGTCCAAGGATACAAATATTTATTGAATCAGATTGCCACATCATTTTTCCGTGGAGCAGCTAGTGGGTTCAAACAACAGATATCTTGGCTTGCAGCAGAGGGCTTAACCAGTGCTCTTTTTATACATCTAGCAACAATTATTTTTTCTTAATTATAACAGTACCCAAACCCACTCCCATCTAGTCCATTCTGACTCAAAGTGACCCTATAAAGGGTTTCTGATATGAATTGGGCTGCTAACTTCAGGGTTATCAGTTCGAAACTGCCAGCTGTTCTGTAGGAGAAAGATGAGGCTTTCTGCTCCCATAAAGATTTACAGCCTCAGAAGCCCTGTACTAGGTCGCTATGAGTTGGAACTGACTCCATGGCACATAACAACAACAATAACAACAACAAATCTTTATGGGAGTAGACTGCATCGTCCTTTCTCCTGAAAAGTGATTGGTGGGTTTGAACTGCCACCCTTGTGGTTAGCAGCCCAGTGCCTAACCCACAACACCACCAGGTTTCCTTAATGATAATAGTACTGCATAGTGATTACATATTTACTTTTTTAAAATGTAGAAACCTACTGACTATCAGTCAAAGATTAGTTGTGCTATGTTCCAGCTGTTAATGTATAGAACATATGCATGCACATATTTATTAAGAAATACTCACATATTAAAAACTCATAGAACACACAATTTTTTGAGCTTTACTTTCCTGTGCTTAATCTTTATCATGAATAATTCCCATGCCACTACTTATTGCTCAAAGATATTGTAAGTGGACACATGGTAGTCAATCCTATGATGTCTTACAATGTGTCAACTAATTATCATCCTGACTCCAGGATGATTGGACACCTGGCTGCAGGTAAGACAATTGAGTCTTTTTTTTTTTTTTTTAGTTTTTATTGTGAACTGAGTGATAGTCTACATGGGAGATCATTGTCTTTATACCATCATTTCCCTGCAATGATTACAATCTTATTCTTGCATCATCAGGCAACAGTATTTGGTTCCATTGCCTATGTTTTTTTTGTGTGTGTTTTTTTGTGGGGAGTGGAATGTACACAAAAACACTCAGGAATATATAATAATTTAAACAACCAAATGGCATATTCTGCAAGCCTGCCTCCTGGCCACCAGTACCCAGTCCCTCTCTTTCCATGAGTCCAGAGTCCTCAGCTGCTCCATCTCTCCATGTCCTCATCTCTGCCTCCATCTCTGGTGTTGTTGCATCTCTGGATAGGGGCCTACATTGTGCTTGTACTCTTCTCCCTTGATTGTCTTAGGGATTGTCCTGTTTCAGAACTGAAAGTTTAATTACTTCCCCATTTTTGTTACTAAACTTCTACCTTTACAGTTGTGACTGTCACAATTAGTCATGATAACAATTACTCACTATTGAATCATAAGAATCTTATCCCTATCTGTTTTCACCAGACCCATCTAGCTAAGATAAAAACTATTCAGTAGGGACTCTATCTTCCTCCCCACACTCTTAAGCTAGACTCCCTCTTGAAAACTTGTAAGCCAGTCACTTCATGCCTTATCACCCCCTCATTTTAGGTAGCCAGTGTCTAAGTTGCCCGTCCTTATCTGCCCTGTACACAGACAGGATAGGATTGATACTTGATAGGAAGACTCCTTCCCTCTCTGTTGGTATTTTGAGCTACTACACCCATAATTATAGGTCAAGTTCATAAAATTGTAGCAATTTACACTTGTTTCTTTTATCAATATTTGTAATTTTACTCTAGTCAAGTTGTGATTATCAAGCCATCGAGTCTAGGTCAAATGGGTACTATCTGCAAGTTTGGGCAGTCTTGTGCATCTCCTCTCACTTTGTATCAGTTGGATGCTTCACTCTCAGCTCTATTCCTCTGTGGCTATGTCCTTGTCCATGGGCTCCCTGAGCTATTTTTTACTATTTCTGGCAGGAATACATTCCTGTCTTCTTTAGAGGTACACCAGTTTGTATTTGAGCTCATCTTCTCATCACTTGGAGAAAGAGTTATAAGAAAGCCAGCATGGTAAAAAAAATACAGGGATGAGAGGGAGGAATTGAGAGAGTATCTTGAGGACACGCTGCCTCTTGAATTCATTTGTACTTGAGGATTGTTGTATTAGTACAATAATTTGATTAAGCAAGTTGATAATCGCTTTAGCTTTAAATTTGTTGTATTTGAATTTTAGTCACTGGAAATCAAAAGAATTTGGACAAATAAGAATACAACCTGTATTGCCAAAAACTCGTACCTAAAACCTTGTGCCATGTGGCATCAATGAAAATTTTTGGTAATTGTAGAAGATGGGCTGAAATATGTACAGTCCATATAAAACAAAACAAAACAAAAAAACCCCACACTAGTTGTCTGCAAGCTTATTCCAAATAATGTCACCTGAAATGCATACAACCATGTTCTACTAAGAATGGTTGAGCATCTCTTGGAATATGTACTGTTTATATTTTGTGAACATTGTGGATTATATAATTGATCTGATTTTTAATTTTTGTTGACTGTTGACTATCACAGAACTAAATTTGTGGCCTAAAATAGAAAATACAAAATCACAAAGTTTAATTTTATTCCTGGTTTGAAATGAACCTAATTTCTGGACTTCATCTCTATTCATGCTTTGGTTGTTGTTGTTGAATGCCATCGAGTCAATTCTGACCCATAGTGACCCTGAGGAGCTGCTGGTGAGCTTGAACTGCTAAGCTTACAGTTCAAACAGACTTTGCAGTCTAGTACATTAACTCACACCGCTACACCAGGACTCTTGCTAAATGGCGTCGAGTCAATTCTGACCCATAGTGACCCTGTATAGGGTTTCTTAGGAGCAACTGGTGAGTTTGAACCACTGACCTTGTGGTTCAAATCAACTGTGCAGTTCAGCGCATTAACCCACAATGCCACACCAGGTAGTTTTCCATTTATAATTTATTTTACCTTGCTTTGGCTTGTGTAGTTTACAAATTAAATTCTTTTTGGAAAACAATTGTATATACATAGGATCTTTTATGGAATCACTTTCTACAAGGCCCTTTGCACACCGACCCACATAATTCCATGGCTATCAAGTCTTTTGTCTATTTTGTCCTAAATTGTTCCCTTTAACCAGGGTATATTTTCCTACAGAATAAATGTAAAATGATTTTTCTCAGCAATTGGTCTTGTAAAAAAAATTCTACAAAACCTTTTTTTTTTTTTTTTAATCCTAATTCTTCTGGTAGACATCTTTATAAAAAAATGTGTTTATTCGTCATTTCAATTTTTGCTCCTTTACTTAAAACAAACCACCCTTGGCTAGCATACAAAATGAACCCCAGAGGCTAACCCCA
>NW_006408521.1:14757756-14764063 GCF_000296735.1 Chrysochloris asiatica
TTTTTTTTTTTTTTTTAATCCTAATTCTTCTGGTAGACATCTTTATAAAAAAATGTGTTTATTCAGAAATCCATCAATTTCTATTTTCCAAAGACTGCTGCTGCTTTTGTTGTTCTGATTCATACTAATCCTGTATAGGGTTTCAGAGGAGTGGCTTGTGAATTTGAACTGCTGACCTTTCGGTTCAAACTGACCTTATGCTCCAGTCCTTATCCTACAGTGCCACACCGGGAACCTTTTATAAGGTACTCAAATTTTGTCTTCCATTCTGTCTTCAATTTTTATTTAATGATTTTTTAAAAAAATATAATCTGTATTGAGACTATATTGTTTCACGAAGACAAAATGTTAGTGGTCCTCATCCACAGGGAGATCAATCTTGAAGCTAACTCATATCACAGAGAATGAGACTGTTGACTTTAGAAAATATTCACTCTTTTCTTGTTTTGTAATGATAGATTTCATTTTACAGAGTAATTTTTTTTTGCATCTTAATTGCTCTAGGCATTTAATATTAATGTAGCAAAGAGGAAAGTTTTCAGAAACTTCATTTATGCATGGGACACAACTCAAAATGAAGTGAAACAGCTGCAACTATCCATTAATTATCAGAACATGGAATGCACAAAATAGGAATCTAGCAAAATTGGAAGTTATCAAAAACTAAATGGAATGCATAGAGATCAGTAACCTAGGCATTAGTGAGCTGGAATGGTATCATCACATTCATTATCAAAAAGAATGTTTCAAGATCTATTTTGAAGTACAATGTTGTCTGTGATAGGATAATTATATGGTGCCATAGAATAAGTACTTGACCTCAAAGTTGGTTTGAACAGCAAAGGTTGGCAGTTACAACTCACCAGCCACTTTTTGGAAAACTTATACAGGGTCGCTATGAGTCTGAACAGACAGGACAACACTTCGACAACAACCAAGATCAGTTAATACTACTGTAGTTCAAGTTTACATCCCAATCACAAAAGTCAGTGATGATGAAATTGAAGAATTCTACCAACTTCTCCAGTTTAAAACTAACCAGACATGCAATTAAGATGCATTGATAATCACTAGTGATTGGAATGCAAATGTTGGAAACAAAGAGGAAGGATCAGTAGTTGGAAAATGTGGCTTTGGTAATCTAAACAATGCTCAAGATTGCATAATAGAATTATGCAAGGCCATTGACTTATTCATTGTAAATATATGTTTATAGTATGGTCACATGGACATCACCAGATGGAATTATAAGGAACCAAATTGATTTTATTTGTTGTAAAAGATGGTGGAAAGCTCAGTAACATCAACCAAAACAAAGCCAGGGACAAACAGTGAAAGAAACCATCAATTACTCATGTGCAAGTTCAAAACTTAAAACTGAAGAAAATTAAAACAAGTTCATGAGAGTCAAAATATGACCTTGAATATATCCCACCTGAATTTAGAGACCATGTCAAAAATAGATTTGATTGGAGAAGAGAAGAGTTGGGAAGACATCAAGAACAATTATACAGGAATAAAACAAAAGATCATTAAAAATACAGGAAAGAAAGAAAAGACCAAAATGGATATCAGAATAGACTCTAAAACTTGCTGTTGAGTGCAGAAAAGCTAAAGCAAATGGAACAGACTAACCAGAAAAATAGCCAGAAAATTTCAAAGGGCAGCTCAAGAAATCAAAGTAAAGTATTACAATGAAATGTGCAAAGACCTAGATTTAGAAAACCAAAAGGGAATAAAAAGTTGAGCATTTCGCAAGCTAAAAAAACTTGAAGAAAAAAATTAAGCCTCAACTAGCAATTCTGAAGGATTCTATGGGTAAAATATTGAATGATGCAGAGGGAATCAAAAGAAGATGGAAGGAATACACAGAGGCACTGTAACAAAAAGAAATGGTCAATGTTCAACCATTTTCAAGAGGTAGTTTATAATTAAGAACCAGTGTTACTGAAGGAAGACCCAAAGACACTGAAGACATTGGTGAAAAAAAAGCCTCCAGGAATTGGAAAAATACAGATTGAAATCTTTTACCAAACTGTTGATAGCACTGGAGGAGCTCACTCATCTATATGAAGAATTTTGTAAGACCAACTGATTGGAAGAGATCTGGATTTTTGCCCATTCCAAAGAGAGATGACACACATAATGTAGAAATAATGGAACAGTATTATTAATATCACAACAAGTTAAATTTTGCTGAAGATAATTCAAAAATTGTTATAACAGTACACCAACAGAGACTTCCAGAAATCCAGATTCAAAAGAGGAAATGGAACTAGAGATTGCATTGCTTACGTCAGATGGATCTTGACTGAAAGCAGAGAATACCAGAAAGATGCTTGTTTTTGTTGTTGTTAAGTACTGCTGAGTCAGTTCTGACTCATAGTGATCCTGTATAGAGTTTCCAAGGGTTTAAATGTTCCCAGGACCAAAAAGCCTCTTCTTTCTCCTGCAGAGTAGCTGGTGGTATCAAACTGTAGACCTTGTGGTTAGCAGTTATCATATGGAGCTACTTTGCTCCAAAAGATGCTTACTTGTGCTTTATTAACTATACAAAAATTGTGGAGATCATGAAAACTATGGGTAACATTGAAAAGAATGGTATTCCAGAACACCTAATTGTACTCATGAGGAACTCTGCATAGACCAAAAGGCAGTTGTTAGAACAGAACAAGGGGATATGGAACAGTTTAAAATCAGGAAATGAGTACACCAGGGTTATATCCTTTTACCATGTTTATTCAATCTGTATGTTGAGCAAATAATCTGAGACCCTAAATTATATGAAGAACATTACATCAGGATTGGAGGAAGACTCATTAACAACCTGAGACATGTAGATTATACAACCTTACTTGCTTTAAGCTAAGATAATTAAAAATTCTTACTGATGAAGATAACAGACTACAGCCTTCAGTATGGATTGCACCTCAATGTCAAGCAAATGAAAATCCTCAAAAGTGGACCAATAAACAGCATCATGATAAATGGATAAAAGATTGAAATTGTCAAAGATTTTGTTTGCTTGGATTCACAGCCAATGCTCATGGAAGTGGTGGTTGGTGATTATGTGCCGTGGAGTCACTTCCAACTCAATAGTGACCCTCTGATTTTCCGAGGCTGTAAATCTTTACGGAAGCAGAAAGCCTCATCTTTCTTCCATGGAACAGTGGTAGTTTTGAACTGCTGACCTTAAGGTTCATAGCCCCATTCCTAACCACTATGCTACCAGAGCTCCTTAGCAATCTGGAAATCATACAGTGTATTTCATTAGGCAGATCTGCTGTAAGATTTCTTTAAAGTGTTCAAGATCAAAGATAACAGTTTGAGGACTAAGACATGCCAGACACAAGCCATGGTATTTTCAATAGCCTCATGTTGGACAGTGAGTAATGAAGATCATAGAAGGATCAGTGCATTTGAATTATGGTGTTAGGGAAGACTATTAAAAGTACCATGAACTGCCCAAAGAAAACCAAATCTGTGTTGGAAGAAATACAGCCAGAATGTTCCTTAGAAGCCAGGATGGTGAAACTTCATTTCTCATACTTTGGACATGATATCAGGAAGAACCCGTCCATGGAGAAGGACATCATTCTAGATAACATGGAGGATCATCAAGAAAGAGGAAGAACCCCAATGAGATAGATGGATGCAAGAGTAGTGAGCTTAGACGTAACAACATTTGTAAGGATGGCGTAGGACCAGACAGTATTTCATTTTGTTGTTCATAGGGTTGCTGTGAGTCAGAACTGACTCACTAGCACCTGACGACGACGACGACGACGACGACGACGACAACAACAACAACAACAACCCTTTTAATACCTCTTGTGGTCTCAGTCAAGAAAGCCTGTCTCATTTCTGCCTGGAAATCTACCACACTTACTTGCTGCTTCTAGGATCACCATTATACACTACTGAAACTCTTGGTTCCTCAATGAGGCTGTCCTTTTGTGTTTCACTTGAACTTCCACCTCTGATACGTGCATGCTGTCTTGTAATCTATCTCAGATGTAATTGATCCCTGGCTGGCAGCACATAACAACAGCAATAATGCTATTAAGGAAGTGAATATTCAGAGGTAACCAGGATGGAGAGTGTGATAATTAAGGTTTTGTGTCAACTTGACAGGGCCAGCATTCTCAGGGGTTGGGTGGTTAAGACACAGTAATGCCCCACAATGAAATTTCCTGTAAGCAGCCATTAATTGAAAGGAAGTTTCTTTGGGTTGTAGTCTGCTTCCAATACATTGGGCAGTCAGACAAAGCTTGTTGGTTATTGCTGGGTCTGGATGCTGCATCTGACTTGTCATCCAACTTCTAGTTCTTTGTACTCAGGTAAGTGGCCTGCTGAATTCCCTGGCAATTTGGAGATTTGTCAGTAGCCTGCCATCTTACCTTTGGACTTTGGATTCATCCACCTCTGTACCCAACAGCCTCCTGTCAGCTCCTGCCATTAATCAGCTCCTGCAGCTACATAAGTGAGGAGAAGCCTTCAGCCTGACCCATGGACTTGAAACTTGCCCAACTCTACAACTGTGTGAGTCATTTCCTTGATATAAACATCTCTCTCTATTGGGGTCCTGCTGTGGGACTGTAGAATAAGCACTGGACTGCTTATTGCAAAGTCTGTGATTCAAACACACCAACCACTCCTAGGGTTGATATGAGTCAGAACTGACTCAACAGCACTTAACAAAAATAATATCTCTCTATATCTATCTGTCTGTCTGTCTGTCTGTCTAATCTCTATGCTTCACTGGTTTTGCTTCTCTAGAGAATCCAGTCTAATACATTTGATACTGGGAGTGGTTTTAGAGAAACAAAGGATGGGTTTTCTAAACTGGTTTTAAAGTCTGACTACTTTCAGTAGTATGGATATCTCTGCTTCCATTAGTCAAGAGGGTGCTGCTTAATGTATGGCGTGAGGTGGCAATGTTAATACACAAAATATCACCATTTATTGACCAAGTATTGGTGACAAGTGAGACTCTGGTTGATACTTTTCTGCAGTTTTGTTAGGATGAAAAGTATAGTGAAGCTCGTTTGTTGGTCCTACTGACAACAGACTAAGTTGTAAAGGAAAGAGAACAGTTCAGGACCCAAAGTTGCAGCTCAAGAACCACATAAAAGATGTTAAAGTTTCCACTTGTACCCTGAAAGAAAACCTTGTTTCTTATAATAATACAGTTGATAGTGCTGAAAGCCAAATCCAGAGTCTTATCATCAGAGTAGCTGAATTACTACTATTCCAACTGAATTATCAACCTTGAATATATATGTCTGATGTTAAAGTGAGGGCATAATTAGGGAGACAAGAGCTCCTGAAACTTAGAATGGGGACATATGGGCAGATAATCTGGAAGCTGGGGACATTGGGCCCATAAATTCTGTCAAGTCACTCTTACCAACAGAACCACTGATGAGATTGATCCATCTTTGTCTCCTGATCTGTTATCACTAAAATCATTATCCCCTCTGCCACCACTTGATGAGATTTACCCAGCTATACCAACTGAAATGGTGCGTGGGACATTGTCTGCAGCATCTCCTGAAGCAGATATCTTGTAAGACGTTGATGAATATCCCTACAAAACAACTCCACCAATTATTGCTTCTAGAACTATAGCTAGATTTAAGTCCCAGTGACCTCTAAATGAGTGAAGTACAGATTGTGACCCAGGAAGAAGTATGCTACACTCCCAAAGAAATGCTTGATTTTCCTAATACGTACAAATAGAAACCTGGAGAATATATGTGGGAATGCTTATTAAGAGTGTGGGATAATGGAGTAAGAAACATAAGATTGAATCAGTCTGAATTGATTGATATGGGCACATTAAGCACAGATATTCATTCAGTGTTTCACTCCAGAGAGTAGGAGAGAATCTAATAGTTTATTTCAGTTGGTTAACTAAAGCATGAATTGTACATGTCCTACAATACATCAAGTTGAAGTACCTTGGTATTCTACAGAAGATGGAATCCAAAGCCTTCATGAAAGTGACATGTTAGGATTTATCAGGTTAGACCCATAGACCCATACATGGAGTCTTTTACCTTACAATTGAGGACACATCTTTTACCAAACAATTGAGGAACACATTTATGAAGGGAGTCCCAGCATCCTTGAAGACTACTATGATGACTATTTTATTTTAGTCAGATATGAGAGTGACAGTGCTCTGACTGAATTAAGACACCTAACTGTAATGGGATTAATTGAGCCTATGGTGGTTGTGGTCAAAAGGCAGCACTTAATGCTCCCGTAAAGATTTACAGCCTCGGAAACCCTGTACAGGGTC
>NW_006408521.1:14766288-14777529 GCF_000296735.1 Chrysochloris asiatica
CAAACAAAAAATAGTGGCACTAATATCTGCACTCCCTCCAGGAATGCAGTACTGCATTTGGTTTACTAGTTTCCTTGGTAAAGACAGTTCTCATGGATTCCACTTGGCTTTTCCTACCAGAGTAGCCCTTATTCTGCATGTCAGGGGTCCAGTGTGAGGGTTCTGCCAGTTTCTGAGCATGTCTATTCTGATGATGCATTCTGGAACTGAAGCAGTCACTACAGGATGACGTCACTGGACACACTATGAGATGGACCTTAGCAACTCTTGGATAAGACTCTGGGTTTGATTTTCAGCATTATCAGCTCTGTTACTGCAGTAAATAAGGTTTTCTTTCAGGTTACAAGTGGAAACTTTAACATCTTTTATGGGGTGCTTGAACAGCAACTTGGTGGACCTGAACTGTTCTCTTTCCTTTACCACTTAGTCTATTATCAGTAGGACCAACAAACCAGCTTCACTATACATACTTCTCATCCTAATAAAATTGCAGAAAAGTATCAAACACACAATCATCCAGAGTCTCACTTGTCACAAATACTTGGTCTATAGATGGTGATATCTTGTGTATTAATATTGACACCTCAAGCCATGGATTAAGCAGTACCCTCTTTACTAATGAAATCAGAATTATCAGTGCTATTAAAACTAGTCAGACTTTAAAACCAACTTAGAAAACCCATGCTTTGTTTCACACACTTTGGACATATTGTCAGGAGGGACCAGTCACTGGAGCAGAATGTCATGTTTGCTAAAATGAAGGATCAAAGAAAAACAGGAAAACCCCCAATGAGATGGATTAGCATAGTTGCAGTAGCAATGGGTTCAAATGTAGCAATGTTTGTGAGGTAGGCACAGGACTGGGCAGTGTTTTGTTCTGTTGTGCATAGGGTCACTATGAGTTAGTACCAACATGATGGCACCTAACAACAAGGCAACTTGACTTGCTTTGTTACTACCAGAAGAACTTTGGCTAAGCCTTGTTACTAACAAGTGAAGAGATTCCAGTCTAGTCCTCTGAGATCAGTAATTTCCCCTCTTCATGTTCCAACTTGTTTCCTTCTCAAAAGTCCCATTAGTATTTCCTTCTAGTAGAGCCCTGTAGGCAGTATATTATGTCCTTTGAATTCTTTTGCCATTTGTGGTACATGCTCCTATTTTAAATTGTGTTTGTTGCAGTCTGGGTGAATTTTCTTAACTCTTCCGAGTCTTTTTCTCAGCACTTGTCTCTATGTCTCTTGCTGTGCTTCTTGTCCTCTCTTAGATTCAGATTCTTTTATGTACTGTTGTACTTCAGTTCCAGCTACAGTGATCCTGTTGTTCTCATTGGCTTTGGTCTTTCTCTATATTAATCCTTTTTTACCTTTTTCTCCCTACTTCCATTCTGTCTCTGGATTTTGGCTGAGCTGTCCCTATGCAGATCAATATTTTTGTCTCATTTCTTTTGCAAAAGTAATTTTCTCCTTTTTCACCCTTAGATTCTTCCCTCTTTACTTTCATTTATTTAACATGAAATCTCTTATTTGTTTTCCTTTAACTGTTACTGGAGTGTTAATCTTATTGCCTTCTTATTAGCCCATATGACTTCCTTACGTTTTTTGTTGTTGTTGTTGTTATTGTTGGGTTTTTTTCTGGTTGAGAGCTGAAATCCCAGTTCATTCTAGCATGTTGGATGCCCTCCCTTTACTATTCCTGGCTCTTGAGAAGTTTGTATGAGTGAGTTCTTTGTATGTTTAGAGATTAGAAAGAAAAAAAGTTAAATACAATTACAAGTGCTCATTCACATCTTGAGGGCATCCAAGTCCTCAGGATTCACCTACCCTCCCTCCCTCTCAGAGGAACATAAGTACCTGTTCTTGATGAACTCTACTTGCTTCACATCGCTCACTCATGCGTAGTTTGTTTCTTTGCTGTACAATGTGATGCTGGAAAAGAATTAATTTTCACAAAAACTACCCTGGATCAGGAGGGAGTAGATTGATATGGAAATACTGTCTTTCTGTTTTGTTGTTAAGGCTATCATGTGTTTTCCAAGGACCATCTGGTGTGTTTGAACTGTCAGTCTTGAGGTTAGCAGTCTAATGCATATCCTGCAGTACCACACCAGGAAAAAATGGTGTTAGTGATGGATGTACAACATGATTGATGTAATAGGTGTTACTAAATTGTACATGTGAAATAAGTTGAATTGTCAAATATTGGGTTATCTATAATTTATAGAAAAATATATTTTTTTTAAAGCTGCCCACATAATGTATTTGAGGGTAGCAAGATCTATACAAATGCTGGAGAAACAAGGTTACATGCTGTGTGAGTACAATGAATTAAAATCATCCATTAGGTAACTATAGTTCTACTCTGGCACACCTGGAGTCAGTATGAGTTGAAGTTGACTCCAAGGCAAGTGATTCTGCTGTTGCTGTTAAGTCAAGTGGATCCATCTCAGAGCAACCCTGTATAGGGTTTCTGAAGGAGTGACTGTTGACTTTGAACTGACAACCTGTGGTTTAAATTGACCTTTCGGTTCAGTGCTTATGCTACAGTTCCATGCCAGATTCCAAGGCAACAGGTATTCCTTAAAAAAGAACATCTAGAAAAAAAGGATTATGTTTCCACCTGCAGGATTTTCTCCCTCCATATGGCTCATCTTCCTATCTCTTCCTCCTGTTCATTACTCTTTGATCCCCAAATACAGAACTGAATTAAGGCACGTGAGTATCCCAAGCACTGTGTTGTCCCCTTCTCTGCTTTCTCATGCCTTTCAATACAATATACAGATATTCCATTTCATATCTATAAAAGCCCTGGTAGCGTAGTAGATTATGAGCTGGGCTGCTACCCATAAAGTCAGCTGTTCAAATCTACCAGTCACTCTATGATAGAAAGATGAGGCTTTCAGTTCCTGTAAAGATTTACAGCCTTATATATAGTGTTGATTCAGACTCATAGTGACCCTGAATTGGAGTTTCCAAGGAACAGCTAGTACATTTGAATTGCCAACTTGTGGTAGCAATTTGGTGCTTATCTTATAGTGCAATGGATCTGTGTGTGTCTTAGCCATCCATGATGTCACTTTTTAAAAACACAGCTCCAACGTTAGTGATGGAATGCAGAAGTACATGCCATTTTAGTGGAGTGAGTTGAACGGCATTATAATTTTTTTTAGTAGTTGTGGGGTACAAAGATTTTACTACATATCATATTATTCTACCAAAAAAAAATGTTTGACATTCAACAACAAAGAAAATGAGTCAGTGAATTTAGTTGTTTAAATAATCAGTGAAAAATTACGTTTTAATAACCAACTTAGTTGTTGTTAAATTTAACTGTTTCAGTAATCAACAAATTTACTTTTTTTTTTTTTTTTACCAGTTTTGCTTTAAATGGTTCATATTTCAATTTTGATGCTTGTTTCATAATAAATCCTGTAATTATAAATGAAAAAATATCATAAAGGAAAATTTAATTATTAGAAGATAACTATTATCACAAACCATTATATTTTAGTTTTAAATATATCTTTCATCTCTAACATTTTACAATAAAAAACATTTCTTTCTATTACTTGCTTTTATAAATCTTTCAATGAATTTGTCACAATTAAGCTGCCAAACAATGTCGACTTCCATATATAAATAAGGATAATTAATCGTATTTTTCTTGAATCATTATAAGCTGAGGGTTTTGAGTCCCTTTAGGGATGAAAGTAAACACTCTATTTTGCAGTTTGTGATCATTAAAGTTAGGAATATGCATAAAACAATTCCAAAACTGGAAATACACATTTTATCTCATCTTTTGTTACATACCTACATGAGTATAATTTGTCTTTCTAGAATCTGCAAACTTAGTTTACATGGAACAGTTTGTGTTTAAATCATTGGGATAAACCTCCACTGATTTCTTGGATTCTTTCATGCATTTTTCATCAGATCCATTCATGTTGTTTAAGAAGGAAAATCTGTCTGAAAGAACTTCATGTACGTTCGCTCTTCTTTTCATGTAAGAGTCAAGTGTGTCAGTGATGGTGCAGCATGTGGTTATGTGAAATTGATCTCTGGCATTCAGTTTTTCTGGAGTGCTTCCAGAAAAAACACATGTACTTGGTTCTTTCTAGTGCTTTTGTGACAGTGAACTGCTTGATAATCAGTATCTGACACTATTTGCTTTATTGTGTTTTAAAAAAATCTTCTCTTAAATTATGTAAATACTCTTTTAATGGCTGGTAGCAATCTGTATGTCTTTAAATTTACTTCTGAGTCTTGGAAAACTTGACCTGTCTGATGAAAATGCTGAAATAGATATCCCACATAACCAACATAAATACTTGCTCTATAGTGTTTGCATTTTGCTGGTGATATTTTCAGATTCTCTTGGTAGCTCCTTTTTGTGCCTAGTCTTCAGCAATATTTTCTAAGGCATCTAGATTCTGAGTGCATGATTCCAAGACTAAACTTATTGCTACAGCATATGCTTCTCAACATGTATTAGAAAGGCATTTTAATACTCAAGCATTGCCTAAATATGTTAGTTAAAATATTTGATTTGGTTTAGGTAAAAGTTCACAGAGGAAAGTCATTTCCCATTCAGTAATTTATACACAAGATTGTGCCATTTTACTGGCAGCAATCCCACAATACACCAGCACTCCTGAGTTATACCTTGTTTTCCTTGTTTCCGGTCACCTAGTTTCCCTATGCCTTCCTACTTTATTAACTTTGTTTTTGGGAATATGTTGCCCTTTTGGTCTTGATTATGCTGAGAAGCGTGCTTCTTTCCAGTGTCATTGTTCACTTGGTAGGCTAGTGTTTTATTTGGCTGAAAATGAACTCTGGGTGTGGCTTCAGTTCTAATTTAGAAGGGAATAAAGTCTTGAGGGATCTAACAGTCTCTATGAGACCAGTAAGTCTGATCTTTACTATGAATTTGAATTTTCTTCTGCTTTTTTCTCCCACTCTTTGGATGTTCATATGTCTATTTGTGTCATTGCTGTGATTTCTCCTACTCTAGGAGATATTACTAAGAAAGGATCTTATTGGGATTCTGGGGTCACACTATAGGATAAGCACTGGACTTCTAACTGCAAAATCAGTGACTCAAACCCATCAGCTGTGCCTCAGAAACCCTGTACAAGGTTACTATGTGTAGGAACAAACCGGCGACATATAACAACAATGTGGTATTTTTATTTCTAACTTTTTGAGGAGGAAGTGCTATACTGTTACATTCCCATGTTTAGTTCATGAGAGTTCCAATCTCCCTACAACCTCACTTGCAATGGTTGTTATCAATGGATGTTTACAGCTCTTTCTTTTCATTTCGAGTTTTGCCCCATCACTAAAACAAGATCTTGAGAGCTTTACTCTATTTGTGTCAACACAGTCATATCTACTTTGAGGAGGCAGTTCTTCCCCAGTTGTATTTTGTGTGCCTTCCAGCTTTAGGGGTTCATATTCCAGTACTATATCTAACAATATTTTGGTGCTAGTCTTCATGTTTCAACATTCAATATTCTGGTACCGAGAATGTTCCTCTGTTACTCACAGGTTTTCAGTGGTTAAATGTTCCGAACTGGTCTGCCTCTCCTTCCTAGTCTGTCTTAGTCTGGAAACTCAGCTGAAACCTGTCCACTATGGATGACCCTGCTGGTATTTAAAACACCAGCAGCTTAGTTTCTAGTATCATAGCAACACACAGGCCACCACAGGACTACAAACTCACAGACAATCTGGGAAGATTTAGTATTGTGAAAATGCCAATACTACCCAAAGTTATCTTTAGATATAATTCAATCCTGATTCAAATGCCAACCTTTTTTTTTTTTTTTTTAACAAGATAGAAAAACTAGCAACCAGTGTTACACGGAAAGAAAAGAGATATTGGCTAAGTAAAGCATTACTGAAGAAGAACAAAATAGAAAACCTCATACGTCCCAATCTCAGAACCTGCAACCTGTATAGTCATGGTTGTCAAAACAGCCTGGTACTGGTACAACAATAGTCACGTAGAACAACAGAACAGAACTGAGAACCCAGAAGCAAGTCCACCCATCTATGAAGAGTTGGCCTTTGACAAAGGCTTGAAGTCCATTAAATGGGGAAATCATTGCTTCCTTAACAAATGGTGCTGGCAAAACTGGATGACTATTTGCTGAAAAATAAAACAGGATCCACACCTCACACCATTCATAAAAATGAACTCAAGATATATTAAAGATATAAATGTAAAACCTAAAACTATGGTGGTAGTTATGTGCCATGGAGTCGATTACAACTCATAGAAACTCTGTATAGGTTTTCCGAGTCTGTAAATCTTCACGGAAGCAGAAAGTCTCATCTTTCTCCTGCAGAATGGCTGGTAGTTTTGAAATGCTGACTGTGCGATTAGCAGCCCGACTCATAACCACTACTCAAGATACAGTACAGATCTAAATGTAAAACCTGAAACTATAAAGATCATAAAAGAAAAAAGAGACATAAACCTAGGACCCCTAACTTATGTCATAAATTGACTAGTAAACATAACTAAAATTTCAAGCCTCCACTTGCCTTAGGCAAATCTGCTGCACAAAACCTTTTTGAAGTGTTGAAGAGCAAAGATGTCAGCTTGAAGACTAAGGTGCACCTGGCCCAAGCCGTGGTATTTTCACTAACCTCATATGCATGCGAAAGGTGGACAGTGAATAAGGAAGACCATAGAAGTATTGATTACTTTGACTTATGGTGTTGGAGGAAGAATATTGAAAATGCCATGGGCTGCCAAAAGAACCAATAGAACCATTTTGGAAGAAGTGCTCCCAGAGTTCTCCTTAAAGGCCAAGATGGCCAAACTTCGTGTATCATACTTCGAACATATTGTCAGGAGAGACCAGTTGCTGGAGAAGGATATCATGTTTGGTAAGGTGGAGGGTCAGAGAAAAAGAGGAAGACCCCAATAAGATGGATTGGCCAAGTGGTCAATGGTCTCAAGCGTGGCAACAATTGTGAGGTTGGCCCAGGACCGGGCAGTGTTTCGTTCTGTTGTGCATAAGGTCCCTATGAATCAGCATTTGTTACAGCAACTACAGTATTAGAAATTGTTGTGCATAAGGTCCCTATGAATCAGCTGTTGTTATAGCAACTACAGAATTAGAAATTGACAGATAAGTGGTAGTGTTGAAGTATAGTTTTCTATAATATTCTGTTATAAACCATTTTATCTCTGTTGGTTCTTTTGTAGTATTTCCCATTTCATTAGTTACTTTGGTTGTTTGCATCTTCATTTTTTTCCCTTGCCAATTTGGTAAGCAGTTTGTCTATTTTTTGGATCCTTTCTAAATATCAACGTCTAGTCTTCTTGATTTCTTCTGTTATTTTTGTAGGGTCTAGCTATTGAACTTGGCTCTTTATTCTTTGTTGATGTATGCATTTATTACTATGAATTCTGGAAACCCTGTGTTTGTTGTGTTCCAAGTTATAGCATGTTGTGTTGTCATTCTCTTTTATTCTAGCAATTTTTTTGTTTTTCTTTTAAAAAATATGAAGCATCAATCCTTTCCATTCTTCAGTAGATTTTCATAACTCAATGAAATGTCTACACAGAACTCAGTTACAGGGTTTATTATGGAAGTTAACAGCTTACAATACAGGATCAGAAAATGTTCAGGGCCCAGCTGTTCCAGTCAGCTGCTGGTAAATGCCCACAGGACACACCACTCCATCATAAGCCTCAGCAAACCTCAGCCTGAAGGTATTTGGTTCTAGCTCCTTGGGTCAGCAAACCTAACTCCCCCTCTAAAATGCCTGAGGCACCCCATTCTACAAAAAAGCCTCCTTCCCAAAGCCACTCAGCTTTACTTGCTCCTTGTGTTGGGAAATCCAGTGTTCTGGCTCATGCTCTGGTTCTTTGTTCTGTTACTGCTGCTTATCTGGGCATCTGGTGGAGCTAGGTTTGGTGACCTACAGAGCTAGAGTTGAATGACTTCAGTGCAGGTTTACTAATAATGTGGGATGCCCCTGTTCTTACTGGGATAGACATTTATTCTGGATATGGATTTGCCTTCCTTGAATGCAATTCTTCTGTCAAAACTACAGCCCATCATGCTATAAAATGCATTATCCACTTCACTGGTATCCCATACAGTATTGCCTCAGATCAGAGTTCTCACTTCACAGTCAATGAAGTGCAGCAATGAACTCAGGCTCATAGATTTCACTGGCTTTTGATGCTCCTCATCATCATGAAAGAGCTAACTTGATAAAATGATGGAATGGTCTACTAAAGACACAATTATGATGTCAGCTAGGTGGCAATACTTTTCAGTATTGGGACAGTTTTCTCCAGGAGGCTGGTTACGCTCTAAATTAACATCCAATATATGGTTCTGTTTCTCCAATAGTCAGGATTCATGGGTCCAGGAACCAAGGGGTGGCAATGGGAGTGGTATCACTCACTATTACTCATAATGACCCACTCACAATATTTTTGCTTCCTGTTCATGGGACCCTGTGCTCTTTTGGTCTGGACATGTTAGTTCCAAAGGGAAGAATATTTCCACCTGGAGACAACACTGATTCCTTTGAACTGTATGTTAAGGATGACCCCTGGACACTTTGGGTTCCCTTGTGACTCTGGATCAATAGTCAAAGAAGGGAGTTACTCTATTGTGTGTTGTGATTAATCTTGACTACCAAGGAGAAATTGGGTTGACATATATAATGGAGGTAAAGAAGAATATGTGTTGATCTAGGAGATTCCTTAAGACTTCCTATGTCCTGTGATTAAAGTCAATGGCAAACTACAGCAACCCAATTCCAATATGACTATGATGGACTTGGGACATTTCCACCTCTACAATTATGTGAGTCATTTAAGTTTGCTGGAAATTGACTTTCAGGGTTTAACTCTCATGAAGGCATTTTCACAGATTTGAGGTCATCAGGGAGTGCTGGAAGGAGCTCTGGTAGTATAGTAGTCACAAGTCGAACTGCTAACCTCAAGGTCAACAGTTTGAAAGTACCAGCCATCCTGTTGGAGAAAGATGAGGCCTTTTGCTACCACAAAGATTTATAGTCTCAGAAACCCTATACAGGGTCGCTTTGAGTCAGAACCGACCGACTCCATGGTATATGACTACCTCCACCAGGAGTCTTGGTGTGACACTGTAGCATAAGCACTGTACTGTTAACAAAAAGATACGCCATCTAAATCTGCCAATGGCTTCTTGGAAACCAGCTCCCTATAAAGGATCACTATGGGTTGGAACTGACTCAATGGCACTTAACAACAGTAACAGGCAATAATAAAATGGTGTTGCTTAATGCTGTCAAGTCGGTTCCAACTCATAGTGACCCTAACTAGGGTGTTTAGGAGCAGCTGAGGGATTGAACTGCTGATCTTGTAGTTAGTAGTCCAGTGCTGATCCGCAGCGCCATACCAGAAGTCCTAATAGTGGAATTTAAAGTAGTGATGTGTGAGCATCATTCAACATGGATAGAAAAGTGGTTTTTATTAGTTGCGGAAGTTATTTTCTTTGACCTAATAATCAGGAAGCTTGAGAAGAAAGTGAAACTAAATCAGCCTTAATAATCTGTGCTTACATCAGAGTTGAACCTCTCCCCAGAAAATAAAGTAGAATCAGTGGCAATATAGATCATTCCATGCTGTCTGCTTTCTTTCCTGGGTATTGCAGGACAGTTAAAGTTGAAATCAAATGTAAAACTCTTGGATTTTTTTATAGTGGCAATTTTATCCTCAGTCATGAGACATCCTGATACATTCTTCTTGGCTCCAAATTCTGCCTGGATAGGTTGGTTATTCAAGTTCAGAGTTCATTGATACAGTAGAACTACACTCTGATTCTCAACCATATTTCCCTCTCAGAAACTTACTGAACCAGAGCTCCACGCTTCTGCTGCTGCTGGCTCTGATCCTTCCCTTCAATATGAGAAATTGGCAGAGAGGAAGGGGAGACGAATCATTTGTCCAGTTCTAGGTGAAGTTTTGTAGATTATACCATCAATCTGTCCCACCACTGACTGTACGGTGAGAACATGGGTGTCTGAAGGCTACCTGTGCTTTCACATTGGAAGTGGAGCCAGGTCCGATGTGTGTTTCCTTTCTCTGTACTTTTTGCAATCCATTAGGTATGTAGATGTATGTAACCACTGTTACATCATTTTAAAAATAAAGAAATAGAAGCAAAGCATAATTATGTGTGTGGCTGTGGGCCATGGAACAAATCAAATATGCATCTGAGCTTAGGTTTCCGATCTTCTGACAACCAGTTTGGCCTCTTACTGCTGCCATAAGTTACTTCTGTCAAACATTCATTCTTGATCAGAGGTCATATTATTCTGTGAAAGAGAAACTCCATTAAAAATATTCTAAGCATGTAGTTTATTACGCCTTCACTGAGCTGATGCATTTATCTTATCTTTACACTCAGACTTCTGACTTCATTGTGTTTTGCTAGAATCGCAACCAGGACTTTATGGTAGATATTATGAAATTCCTCTTTTGCTGGCTTGTGCTCTGCAAATTTTCTGGAGCAAGTGTAATTATGCAAATGAACCTGATAATAGATTATTCCTTTATAGTCATGCCCAATTATTTGTGTTTGAAACCATTGCCTGGGACAGAAGTGTAGTAACAGCTCATCTTGTATCTAGAAAGGAAACATAGGAAAGGACACACTTCAATGTAGGTCAACTGCTCTGATGGGCATCAAGCTGCTTCAGGGAAAGTCACATTTGAGGCAAGACTTAGGACTTCTAAGAAAAATGCCAGTTGTCACTGCTTATCTGTTGGCAGACTGAGAGACCTATTCTTGGGATTTAAAGAGCAGTGACACTTAAGACTAGAGAGGGAATTACTTGAAATTATGAGGTGAAGGTGGATGGAAAAGATACTTGTATGGCTACTGTCATTGATTCCCAAACTGTAGCAGACAGATCAAGCAGAAAGCCAGATAAACTCCTATGATCCTAATTTTTCTGTTGTTTGTTTTAAGTTTTTATTGTGAAACAAGTGATTATTTACATTAGCTTTACATTCATCCTATCATATTTTGTTTCATTGCAATAATTACAATCCCCTCCATGCATTATCAAACAACCAAAGTTACACCCTGCATGCCTGCCCCTTGGACGTCAGCACACAGCCCCTTTCTCTCCCTGAATCCAGAGTCCCCAGCTACTCCATCTCAACTCGTCATCTTCTCTGCCTCCATTTCTGGCGTCACTTTTTATCTGGATAGGGTCT
>NW_006408521.1:14778119-14780823 GCF_000296735.1 Chrysochloris asiatica
ATAATCATCGTAGCGTGAAGAACTATACACATTCCTTCCTTGGCTTTCATCTGATTTGGTGTCTTCCGATCTCCTTGTGCAAATTGGATTTCAGTTTTGACGTCCACAAATCCATTTACTGTCCAAATTATGTAAAGCATCTTCGACATCACGAACATCCTCAAATTGAACATAAGCAAATCCTCTTGGATGACTAGTGTAGAAATGAAGTGGAACATACACATCAACTATAGGACCATAGTGACCAAATTCTCGACGTAAATCTTCAGACCTGGTATCATCAGCCACGTTCCTCACGAATAGAGACGTGTTGGGGGGACGCAGGTAGCGGGACATGTTGGCAGCATGGGTATCAGCCAGGTGCACTAACGGGCTCCACAAAGCGTCCGCAAGTCCTCCGGAGGATCCTCAGACACGCACAGCCAGAGGGCTCTGCTACGGCAACCGCCTCTTCTCGCGAGACTCGCAATTACTCACTATTGAACCACAAGAGTCTTATCCCCATCTGCTTTCATCAGCCCCGTACAGATAGGTTGGAAACCACTCAGTGGAGATTCTACCTTCCCCCATGTCCACTGGAACTAGACTCCTGCTTGAAAGCTTGTAAGTCAGTCACTTCCTGCCTTTGTAGCCCCCCATTTTGGGTAGCCAATGTCTAAGTTGCCCATCCCTGTCAACCCTCTGTAAGGAGAGGGTGGGAATGATCCTCACTGTAAAGATTCATTCCCTCTTTTGAGCTACTACATCCATAAGTATAGGTCAAGTTCATCAGGCTGTAGAGGATTACTCTTTTTTTCTCTTATTTCTTCTTCTAGTTGAGTTCTGACCATCCAGTCACTGAAGCCAGGTCAAGTGGATACTATCTGCAAGTATGGGTGTTCTTGTGCATTCCCCTCACTTCATATTAGCTGCTCGCTTCACTTTGCACTGTAGTCTTTTCTTCTGTGGCTATGTCACTGTCTCTGGGCCTAGGAGTCCCCAGGTCTTGCCATACTGCTGGCCAACCATGTCTCAACCCAGGTTGACAGGAGTCTATTGAATGTTGTCGGACTTAGCTCACAACTTCATTGCTGTTTTTTCCCCCACTTCCCCTTATCAGTGACCAACGTCTATGTACCTGCTCATGTTTTACCCTTGAGTCTCAGTCTTGGAAGAGGGTTTGCCCTGAGGGGATCTGACCACTTGCCTTGATGGCTCCCAGGTGAACAATTTGCTTGTTCTTGTAGTAATCAATCAGACTGCTGTTATTGTTTTTTTTTTCCTGCTGGTCTTTCAAGAAGTATCTTCTGTTCTTCTAGCCGCTCCAGGCTGGTCTGCTTGTCCTTTCAAGTGGAAATTTCCCAGTTCAAAAGAATCTGTCTGGGGATCAGGATTGCACATATGGTCTTACACAATGCAAAGGCTCCATAGGAAGCCTCCTTCATTAGTCAAGTTCTAGCCCCATTTTAGATATTACAATCAGTTACAGGCTGAAGGCAGACTTACAAGCTTTCTACGGTGATGTTTCTGGCTATTCCTTTCTATCCCCACCAAGAGTCTATTTTTTACAATAGTGGGCAAGGGAAGCTAAGATTCAAAAGACAGACAAACATCTTAACATTATTTCCCTTCTTTTACTCATTAAAACCATGCCTAAATCCCTGTATCCCAGAGCCCTGTTGTTCCAAGGTTGTGCATACATCGTTATTTACCTCTGTCCCACTTAACCTATGCAAACCTGTCTAACTGTTCTTCCATCTGCCTTATTCTCCATTCCCCTCCCCCTTCTTGTGTATTGCCCTCCCTCCGCCAATACCCAAACTATCCTGTGTCTATTTCCTAACCTGTGCTCCACCTTCCCCTCCCTCCCCTCAACCTCACCATATATCCTGGTAACCAGCAAATAATTTTTTTCTTCTCTTTTAGTGTGGGTTCTTTTTCTTAATCTTTTACAATAATGGCCCTATGTAGTATTTCTCCTTTTGTGACTCACTAGTTACTCAAGGTTCATTCATGTTATGCGGTGGCTTTCAGATTCCTTGTTATTCTTCAATGTAGCATAATATTCCATTGTATGTATGTACCAAAGTTTGTTTATCCATTCTTCCATTGATGGTCACTTAGGCTGTCTCCATCTTTTTGCTATTGTAAATAGTGCTGCTATGAACATTGATGTGCATATATCTACTCATGTTATGGCTTGTATTTCTTGTGGATAAATACCAAAAGAGGAATTGCTGGATCATAAAGTATTTCTATTTCCAACTTTCTGAGGAAGTGCCATATTGTTTTCCAGAGTGGTAGGACCATTTTGCAATCCCACCAGCAATGTATGGGGGTCCCAGGCTCTTGGCATCCTTGCCAGCATTTATTGTTTTCTACTTTTTTATCTTTGCTGTTATTGATGGTGTAAGATGATATCTTATTGTTGTTTTGATTTGCATTTCTCTAATGGCTAGTGATTGTGAACATTTCTTCATATGTTTGTTGGCTGCCCAGATATCCTCCTTGGTGAAGTGTTTGCTCATGTCCTGTACTCATTTTTTAATTGGGTTATTTGTCTTTTTCTTATAGAGCGGTTGTAGTTTCCTATATATTTTAGAAATGAGTCCCTTGTCTGATGTGTCATTGCAAAAGATTTTTTTCCCATTGTGTGAGCTCCCTTTTTACTCTTTTGGTAAAGTCTTTTGATGCACATAAGTTTTTAATTTTTAGTATGTCCCAA
>NW_006408521.1:14781926-14788844 GCF_000296735.1 Chrysochloris asiatica
CATTCTTGTCTGGTTCCTGTTAACAGAGGGAAGGCTTTCAGTTTCTTTCCATTGAGAGTAATGTAGGCTCTGAGAGTAATGTTGGTTTTGTATATATGATCTAAATTATGTTGAGGAATTTCCCTTCAATTCCTACTTTGTTGAGTGTTTTCATCAGAAATGGATGTTGGATGTCGTCAAATGCCTTTTGTGCCTTAATCGATATGATCATGCCTTTCTTTTCTTTTTTCTTATTTATTTGGTAGATTATGTTGATCATGTTTCTAATGTTGAACCATCCTTGCATCCCTTTTATGAATCCCACTTGGTCATGATGTATTATTTTTTTTTTTGATGTGCTGTTGGATTCTGTTGGCTAGGATTTTGTTGAGAATTTTTGCATCTATGTTCATGAGGGATATAATTTTGGTATGAGGGTTATGCTTGCTTCATAAAAAGTATTAGGAAGTTTTCTATCTTCTTCTATGTTCTGGAGCAATTTGAGTAGAATGTTGACAGCTCTTCTATGAATGTTTGGTAGAACTGACCAGGAAGCTATCAGGACCTGATGACCTGATCAATTTCTTCTATTGTTATGGCTGTGTTCAAGTCTTCTACAACACTCTGTGTGAATATAGAAAGTTTGTGTTTTTCTAAAAATGTATCCATCTCTTCTAAGTTGTCAAATTTGTTGGAGTACAACTCTTCATAGTATTCTGTTATTATCTTTTTGATTTCTTTGGTTCCATTGTGGCATCGCCCTTGTGGTTTCTAATGCATGTTATTTGTGTCTTCTCCCTCTTTTCTTTTGTTAGGTTTGCCAATGGTTTATAAATTTTATTAATCCTTTCAAAGAACCAACTTCTTTTCTTGTGATTCTTTCTATAGTTTTTCTGTTTTCTATCTTTTTTATTACTGCTCTGCTCTTTATTATTTCTTTTCTTTTGGTAACTGTAGGTTCCCTCTGTTGGTCTGTTTCTAGTTGCTGGAGAAGCTGTGTTAATTTTGATTCTTTCTTCTTTTTTTATGTGCACATTTATCGCAATAAATTGTCCTCTCAACACTGCTTTCGCTGTGTCCCAAAGATTTTGGTATGCTGTGTTTTCGTTCTCATCTCTTTATAGGAACTTTGTGTGTCCACATTTAATTTATTCTACTACCCAGTCGTTTTTCATCAGGGTGTTATTCAGTTTCCATGTATTTGACTTTATTTCCTTGGTCTTCTTATTGTTCATTTCTAGTTTTATAGCATTGTGGCCTGAAAACATGCTTTGTTGTATCTTGATGTTTGTAAATTTACGCAGGCTTGCTTTGTGACCTAATACATGGTCAATTATGGAGAATGTTCTTGTGCACTAGAAAAGAATGTGCATTTTGCTGTTGTTTACTTTTAGTCTGTTTTTGTCTTTGTGTGTAAGGTGTGTCTCTTGCAGGCAGCATATTGAAGGATCTTGTTTTCTTATCCATTCTGCCACTCTCTGTCTCTTCACTGGTGCATTTAATCCATTGTCATTCAATGTAATTATTGATATGTGTGAATTAATTGCTGTCATTATGTTAATTTTTTGGTGCTGTTCATTCCTTTGTTCTACATGCCTTTTTGTGCTGAGTTCATGTTTTTGTGCTATTTCTTGTAAGTTTCTTCATAGTTTTCATATTTCCTTCTTCTACTTGCATCTTCATTTTCATTCTAAGTTGTGAAGTATTAACTTTCTTTGGGGTTACCCTATAGTCTATTAACTTTTCCCTCCATTTAAGACAGTCTATTGTATCCTGAAGTCTACCTGACCTCATCACCACCTGTATCTCTGTTCCTATATTTTTCCCTTCTTTGACATTGTTATTATTTTGAGCTTTGATTGGTTTCACAGGTCTTCTGAATTCATTGTTGTAATTTTGTTCTGTTCTGAACTCTGCTATCTGTCAATTGAGTTATGGGTGGTGTTACCCCATCTGTCAGTCTCTAGTTGTTGTCTGTTCTTGTTGGTTTTCATTCCAAAGAACTCCCTTTAGGATGTTTTGAAGTGCTGGTTTATTGACAAAATCTCTTAGTTTCTGTTTATCCTGGAATGTTTTGATTGTACCATCATATTTGATTGACAGTTTTGCTGGATAGATGATTCTTGGTTGGCAGTTTTTAATCTTTTAGGGTTTTATATATGTCTCCCCATTGCCTTCTTGCTTGCATGTCTTCTGCTGAGAAGTCAGAGCTTAATCTGATTTGCTTGCCTTTGTAAGTAGCACTTCTCTGTTCCTTGGCTTCTTTTAGGATTCTCTTCTTGTCTTTGGTTTTGGAGAGCTTGATTATGATATGTCTTCTTGATTTTCTTTTGGAGTCCATCCTTCCTGGGGTTTGGTTTGTTCAACTTTTTGAATGTTTATCTTTTCATCCTTCAAGATGTTAGGAAAATTTTCTTCCAGAAGATCCTCAATTATCTCCTCTGTGGACTTCTGTGATTCTTTCTGTTCTGGATGACAATAATTCTTAAGTTATTTCTCTTCATGTACACACCATGAAATTTAGACTTTCTTCAGAGTTTTTTAAATCTTTTTTCTGCTTGCTCTTCTATCTTAGCAGTATTGAGAGATTTGTCTTCCAGCTCGCTAGTTCTGGCTTCCATCTCTTCTATTCTGCTCCTTTCCCCTTTCAGTGTATTGTCCATTACTGATATTTTATTATTAATCATCTGGACCTCTTTTTTCAGGTTTTAAATTATTTCCAATACTATAGTGTAGTGGTTACGGATTGGGCTGTAAACTGCAAGGTCAGCAGTTCGAAACTACCAGCTGCTCTGCGGGAGAAAGATGAGGATTTCTACTCCCGTAAAGATTTACACCCTCAGAAACCCTGTACAGGGTCGCTATGAGTCGGTTCCGACTCCACGGCACATAACAACAACAACAACAACAATATCTATCCTGTTGGGTTGCTCCTGTAGCACTTTCCTGATTTTTCCTTATTTTCCTCCACCCCTCTGTGGAGCATTTGAATTTGTCTCCATATCATTCTTCTGAATCCTTCTCAGGCAGGTCCAAAACTTACTCTTCTTCTAGTGGGAGGTCTATATCTGCATCAAGCTCATTTGTCTCAGTTTCTCTTTTCTGTTTTGGGACATGTGTTAAGATCTTTTGTTGTTTTTTGGGGGGACATTTCTGTAGTTAGGTGCGTTTTCAATGATTAAATGAATGTATGTTGCTGTTTTGTTGAGCTTACTGAATGTCTCCTGCTGGATGTGATCTGGAGATAGGCTTCCCTTTTCACATGTAATGCCTAGCAACTGGTATTGGCTCCTATGCAGATGGTGGGATATATGGGGTATGCTTGTAGCTTGGCTATATGGCCACAATTGCTGTTTCTTCTTGGGTAGCATAGGGGGAGGAAGCTCCCACCCCCAGGAAAAAAGTGAGACCAAAAGGACTAAAAACAGAAATAATATAAAAGCAGAGACAAAAACCTCCACTCAAAAACAAATATACAACTATAGCTGACTGACCAGTAGCTTTGCTGCACAGGTCAGTGTACATGCACAGAAGAAACCTCCAACAGTGGGTGGGAATTTCCACACACTCAGGCCCCTCCTCTAATCACCACCATGGAAGAGCGTAGAAGATATTGAGAAATGAGTAGAAGAAAGATCTCTGAAGGTCAGTTAGGTATCTGTGTATGCATAGTGTAATTCTCAAAATAGAAGCGTCTTTACTTATAGTAGTTGGTGTTGGCTCTTGCCTTTTATGTTGGGGTTTTACAAGGTGCCATATGGTTTGGCTGTATGGCCAGGCCTGTTGTTTCTTGCTTGGAAGGCAGGAATAAAGGGTCCCACCCAGGTCAACTTTAGAGCTGAGCCCCAAAGTCAGACATCATAAAAAGTAGCCAGAGGATCAGCCTGTGGGACCAATGGGGCTCCCAGGGACCTCCTCCCTGTGCCCTGGAAAAACTGTGGGTGCAACACTGGACCCTTTTGGGTTTTGCTCCATCCCACCTGAAGGTGTCTGGGCTAGGCAGTGAAAGTGCAACAGGGAAGAGGAGGAAAGAAAAATGTAAAATCAGTCACACCTCTTTTTCCAGATGCCACTCCATGATTTTTTAGCACTGTATCAAAGTATCAGCCTGGCTGTGGCCCCACCCTCTGATCTTAGCCTTGGCTAATGTTCCCACAGGGAGCATCCTGATCAATTCAGAAATTATCATACTTTCCTTCCATAGTTAGGTTCATCCACTGATGGATGCAGCTCCAAAATTCTGGAGTTGCTCCTGGAAAGCGCCTTCTCTAGTTTTTCTGTGTCTCCACCAAGAGCCTCTCCTACCTGTCTCTGCTTTTCCCACCCCATGATCCTAATTCTTGCACCTCTTTCTTTATTCCCATAGCACTCCCTAGGATAAATTTTAGTTAGAAAGCCTATGAAATACGTTTTCCCTTGGTATGGCACTGCAGAATAATTACTGGACTGCTATCCACAGGGTGGGTGTTTCAAATCCACCAGGTGCTTCTAGGAAACTGTATACAAGGTTGAGATGAGTCAGAACTGCCTTGAAGGCACTTAGCAACAAAAATAAGTTAACATGAATTTGTTTTCCATTTCTTGCAACTGAATGAGATGTGGCTAATGCAGTGATTAATGTGACAAGAGATAGAATCAGTTGAAATCCTGGGAAAAGGCACCTGTATCATAAGTTTCCACATTTATTTTCTTGAGTTTTATCTTTAACTGCGGTTGTTAGTGGTGTTAGTCAAGTTAATTCTGACTTATGTCAACACCATGTTTTAGAGAGTATGACTGCTTCATAGGGTTTTCAAGGCTATGGCCTTTTGAAACAGACTACCAGGTCTTTCTTCCAAGGATCCACTGGGTGGGTTTAAATTGCCAACCTTTCAGCTAGTAGTCATGCATTTAACCACCACTTAATTACTCCTTGTTTCCTTGTTTAAGTGGAGCTTCTGATTCTTGAAACTCAAATATAAAAATTGTTACCTAGGCCATATTTCATGGCCATGTTTTGATAGCAGCTTTGATATTTCTGACTAAATAGTAGAGGATATAAAAATGAAAACAGATTAGTAACCAGCTGGGATTTTAAGAAAATTGCATTGCCAAAACAACTTCAAGCCTTTCAAATGGTGTCCTGTAATTGTTCCTAAAGCCCTTATCACAGGTGTAGCTGTGTCAATAGGAAACAGGTAAAGCATTATAACACCAAGAAGAATTATAATGCCCCAATTCTGTCTCAGTAGTAGCCAAGGGGGTCAATGGTGAGGTAGGTTCTTTGATTGGAGAACCAATAAAATCATAGCATTTTTAAACCTCCTGGCAGGCAGTCTTGGATAGGAAAAGAAGCTCATGAAAGGACCAGGGAAGTGTGTTTTTGATCTTCTGGTTTAGCAATATGTTGCGGACTAGAAATAGCTGATGCTGCTTCTCCTTTTTGTACTTTCCAAACAGGATTTTTATTACAGAGATTGATTGTATTCCTTTCCATAATTTTATACTGGATATGTTTAGATATTGAAATTTATTATTTTGCAAGACCATCATTCCAGTTATGTTAATATTATTACTGGTGACGGTGATGGTGGTTATGTGCTGTGGCATCAATTTCAACTCATAGTGACCCTGCACAGGGTTTCCAAGGCTGTAAATCTTTATAGGAGCAGAAAGCCTTATCTTTCTCCCGTGCAACAGTTGGTAGCGTCGAATTGCTGACCGAGTTTGAGGTAAGCAGCCTGACTTGTAACCACCCCAGAGCTCCTTGACATTATTGTTAGGTGCTGTCAAGTTGAATTCAACTCATAGTGACCCTGTGTGATAGAGTAGAAATCAATAGAGTTTTCTAGAACATAATCTTTATATAACCTGGCAGGTTGCTAGGTCTTCTTTTGAAGAGTGGGGCTGGGTTTGAACTTCCAATCTTTTTGTGAGTAACTGAGTAATTAGCTGGATACACCACCAGGACTCCTTCACACCTGGATGGTCATGACACTCACATCTGGCAAAAAACATTTCCTGGGGTGTAGAGCTCTACTCTGGGAAAAAGAAGTTCCCTTTTCACTGGGTTTATCTTGATTGGAAGATTCGAATGTGAGGTTGCTAATTAATGTCAAATGTGAAGAAAGGTGAAAAAAGGAGATTGTGTTATCTAAGGTAATTCATCATTTACAATGCATCAAAGCCCTGGACCCTGCAGTTACTTATTCAATCCTTAGGCTACTCTAGTCTCCTATTCACCTTATTGGGCCAATAAAATTCCTGCTTTGCTTAATTCAATTATATATGTATTTGTTTTGACTGGCAACCAAGAGAATTGTGAGTTGTGGACAGTCATCTACTATATTTGTTTTTCTATGTGATTATTGCTCTTTTTCATCTTCCTCTTCCTGTCTGCAACAAAAATGACAGGTATTCCATCTGTTTTGTTCAGTAATTAAATCTTCAAGGTCTAGAACAGAGTCTGACATGTGATAAGTTTCTTAATAAATATCTATTAAATGATTCACTAATGTATTTAAAAGACTTGTTGTTGTTGTTGTTAGGTGCATGGAGTTGGTTTTGACTCATAGTGACTCTGTGTACATCAGAACAAAACATTGCCTGGTCCTATATCATTCTCACAAATGTTGTTACACTTGACCCCATTGCTGTTACCACTGTGCCAATCCATCTCATTGAGGGTCTTCCTCTTTTTTGCTGATCCTTCATTTAACCAGGCACGATGTCCTTCTTCAGGGACTGGTTACTCCTGTTAAGTATGTGAGACAAAAATCTCACCACCCTGGAGCATTCTGGCTGTACTTCTTCCAACACAGATTTGTTTAATCTTCTGGAAAGTCCCTGGAACTTTAAATATTCTCCAACACCATAACTCAAATACATCGATTTTCCATATTCATTATCCAACTTTCACATGCAGATGGTGGTGGTGGTTACGTGCTGTGGAGTTGGAAC
>NW_006408521.1:14789578-14812228 GCF_000296735.1 Chrysochloris asiatica
TTACGGGAGTAGAAAGCCTCATCTTTCTCCCACGGAGCGGCAACTAGTTGTAATCCACACAGTTGAAAGCCTTTGCATAATCAATAAAACACAAGGTTATATTTTTCTGGTAATCTCTGCTTTCAGCCAAAACCTATCTGACATCAACATTGATATCCCAGATACCATGTCCTCTGGCTTGAACCTCTGTCAGTTCCTTATCAATGTCCTGTTGTAGTCATTTTTGAATCATCTTTAACAAAATCTTAATTGAATGTGATACTAATGATATTGTCAGAAGATTTCCACGTTCTGTTGGATCACCTTTCTTTGGAATAGGCACAAACATGGATCTCTTCCAATCAGTTGGTCAGGTAGCTGTTTTCCAAATGTCTTAGCATAGATGAGTGAGTGAGTGCCTCTGGTGCCACATCAGCTTTTTGGAAAGATTTCAGTTTGCATTCCAGAAGCCTTGTTCTTTGCCAATGCCTTCTTCAGTGCAACTTGGACTTCTTCCTTCTTTACCATTGTTTTTTTGACCATATGCTACCTCTTGGTACAGCGACTCTGTATATTTCTTCCATCTTCTTGTGATGCTTTCTACCTCATTCAGTATTTTGCCCATAGAACCTTCAAGATTGCAAGTCAAGACTTGAATTTTTCCATAAGTTCTTCCAGCTTGAGAAATGCTGAGCATGTCCTTCCCTTTTGGTTTTCTAACTCCAGGTCTTTGCACATTTCATAATAGTCCTTGACTATGTCTTCTCGAGCTGCCCTTTGAAATTTTCAGTTTAGGTCTTTTACCTCCTCAATGTCCCTTTTCATTTAGCATATGTACACCACTGGAGAACAAGTTTCAGAGTATCTTCTGACATCATTTTGTTTTTTTTCCTTCTTTCTTTTTTTCTTAAAGACCTTTTGCATTCTTCCTGTATGATGTTCTTGATGTCACCCCACAACTCTTCTGGTCTTTGGTCATTAGTGTCTTAATGTATCAAATCTGTACTTGGGATGATCTCTAAATTTAGGTGGGATATATCTGACAATATCCTGGTGCTATACATACTGTTTCAATATTCAGTATTTTGGTACTGACAGTGTTCCTCTGCTATGCATAAGGTTTTCAATGGGTAAGCATTCAGATGTAGTCTGCCTCTCCTTCTTCCTAATCTTTCTTAATCTGATATTTCAGCTGAAACCTGTTCACCACTTGTGACTTTGCTGGTATTTTAAATACCAGTGCCATAGCTCCCATCATCACAGCAACAAGTAAGCCACCACACTACATCAACTGACAGAGTACAGTTCCAAATAAAGGGAAATATATAGAAGTAGGCATCTATCTAATTTGCCTGTTTTGTTCTTTTTTCTTGTCTATTACCTCCTCAGCTGAGGATACATGTTTCTTCTGCCTTTTCTCTTCTTCAGTTTCCTTCTCAATCTTTTCTGTTGGCAACTCCACTACTCAATTTCCACCCCACTGCTGACCATCATCCAGCTCAGCCCCTCTGCTGCTTTTCTGTCCCCAAATACAAACCATTGTTCACACCTAACTTCCATAAATGTTTATAAATTGGAATTTTAATAAGTGAAAATTATGTTATTTGTTGTTTCTCCACCCAAGAAACCTACCTCACCATGAACTTTGAACTCTTTATGAACTGCCTGAAAATCTTTTCAAAGCTTTCTATGGAGAAAGGATGATTAAGATGTCTATTTTTAAAAGTTTGTTTAGTATTTTATTTTTTAAAGCATTTTTGAATGAGTTAATCTCCGGTCATCAACATTTATGAAATAGACCAAAATAGGAATTTATACAAGAAATTCTGATATGAGGAAAGGTTGATAGAACTGATGAAAATGGAGCCTGGGCTTACATCCAGTCTTCTGCTCCTTTATAGCATATAAGATTCTGTAAAGACTGTTCACGGATAGAGAAACTAATTATAGAGTGCATGGAGGCTAGGCCACAGACTGTTTTTATTTTATTTTAGTAGATTCAGAAAACAAACGAGGAAGTCAAGTCTGTATCAATACTCAAATTATGATATAAAAATATATATAAAGGTTGCCATTTGGAATTTCTTATGGTGACTGTTGTTAGGTGATGTTGAGTTGGTTCAAACTCATAGTGACCTTAGCACAGCAGAACAAAACACTGCCCAGTCCTGGGCCAACCTCACAATCATTGTCATGCTTGAGCCCATTACTGCTATCACTGTGCTAATCTATCTTGTCGGGGGTCTTCCTCTTTTTTCACATTATAAAAATACCATTTTTAACAATTGTCATTTCCTCTGTTTTCAGAAAAATTCAATACCTATTTGGCTCAATGACATTTTAGGAGTTTCAAGCCTGTAATGGCTAACATGACAGAAATCATTTAAACTGAACCCACTGTTCTGAACAATGACCCAGAGTAAGCAGTACAAAGAGAGAAAAACACTATTATTCTCTACTTGGAGTCATCATTAAAAAATCCATAGTTACCTTACAGAAGGCTGGAGACATCTACTATGTTCACAACAGGGGCGTTTTCCTAAGGAAAGGCCACCAAATGAAGAGTGGAGACTGCTAAGGGTCAGTCTCTTATCTACCACTAATGAAACGTGCCAACCCAAGCAGATCTTTGCAATTCCCCTTGCCTCCGTTTCTTCATTTATCAATGAAAGAGATAGACTGCATGAACTTAGCCATGTTTCTAGTTCTAATAATTATTGATTTGAGGCCATCTTACTCCAGCTGGTATTGATTTTCTTCCCCATTGAGAGACGCTATGGCACAAAGTAGAGACTCTATAAGGGTGGTATTAACTACTGTCATGTCTGGAGGATGGCATTACCTACTGCTCTGTCTGAAGGATATGTCACAGAGTTAGCATGCGGGTAGTGAACGCTACAATTTCACCTTGTATATAGTGTTTAGCTTCTGTTTTCATGGCAAAGGAAAGCACAGTGACATTCAGTTATACCTTTGTATGGTCATTTTTCCTGCTTCTTTACTCTGCCTGCCACTCCACAGCATATGAAGGAGAAATGAGGAATTGCTCTGGTAGCATAGTGGTTACGAATCAGACTGCTAACCTCAAGGTCGGCAGTTCAAAACTACTGTCCGATCAGTGGTAGAAAGATGAGGCTTTCTGCTCCTGTAAAGATTTACAACCTTGGAAACCCTGTGCAGGGTCACTATGAGTTGGAACCAACTGTACAGTACTTAACAACAACAACAACATAACTACATTATCTGTGGCAGAGATATGATGAAGTTACAGGGCTAGATGGTAGTAGAGAATTTTTCTTTAGATTCAAGCATTCTTTACCAGTCCTTCCAGGATTGTTTTGCTTAGGCAAAATAACTCCTTGATGGGATTTTTATCTACGGACAGAAAATTTTCCAAAAGGGTCAGCATTTTCTGGGGGTGAAGGCTTGGAGGTATAGGGGGTATGCAGAGGGAAATAAACTATTTTTTACATTTCACATCCCCTCCTCTGCTAAAGCAATAATTTTGATTGTAGTTCAAAATTTTAAATTATTCCACTGAGTACTGTCTTAGTTCTCTAGTGCTGCTATGAAAGAAATACTACAAGTGGATGGATTTAATAAACAGAAATTGATTCTATCACTGTTTAAGAGGCTAGAAGCCCAAATTCAGTATACTGACATTTATTGTTGTTGTTGTTAGGTGCCTCAAGTCGGCCCCAATTCATAGCGCTCCTCTGCACAATAGAAGGAAACACTCCTCAATCCTATACCATCCTCACTACTGTTACACTTGAGTAAATTGCTGCTGCCACTGTGCCAATCCACATTTTGGGCATCTTCTTTTTTGCTGACCCTCCACTTTATCAAACATGATGGTCTTCTCCAGGAGGTGGGCCCTTCAAAGTCTGAGAGACAAGGTCTTGCCATCCTAATTTCTAAGAAGCATTCTGGTTGTACTTCTAGTACAGATTTGTTTGTTCTTCTGGCAGTCCCTAGTACTTTAAATGTTCTTCTCCAACACCGTAACTCAATGCATCTATTCTTCTACAGTTTTCTTTATTTGTTATCCAAACATGCATATTAGACTATTGAAAATATCAAGGCGTGGGTAGGCACACCTTAGTCCTTAAACTGATGTCTTTGCTCTTGCACACTTTTTAAAAGAGGTCTTGTGATATAGATTTGCCCGTTGCATTATGTCATTTGATTTCTTTGCTTCTACTTCTATGAGTGTTGATGGTGGATCCAAGCAAAATGTAATCTCTAACAACCTCAGTCATTTCTCTACTTATCATGATGTTATTTATTGATCCAGTGGTAGGATTTTTGTTTCCCTTACATTGAGGTGCAACCCATATTGAAGGCTGTGGTCTTTGATTTTCATCAGTCAGTATTTTAAGACCTCTTCACTTTCAGCAAGCACTTACACATCATCTGCCTATCATAGGTTGCTAAAAAGTCTTCCTCCAATCCTTATGCCATGTTCTTTATATAATGCAGTTTCTAGGATGATTTGTTTAGCATACAGTTTGAATAAGTATGGTCAAAGAATACAACCCTGCCACACACTTTTCATGATTTTAAACCACTGAGTGTCCCCTTGTTCTGTGTGAATGACTGTCTCTTGTTCTCATATACAGGTTCCTCATGAGCACATTTGAAGTCCTGGTGTGGCGCTGTGGGTTAATGTGCCACACTGCAAAGCCATTTGAACTGCAAGGTTGGTAGTTCAAGCTCACCAGCTGCTTCTCAGAAACTCTATATGGGGTCACTATGGGTAGGAACTGACTCGACAGCACTTAACAGCATGAGCACAATTAAGTGTTTTGGAATATCTATTCTTCACAATGTTATCCATTTGCTTTAGTATCTGTACGCAGGAGAGCAAGTTTCAGAGTCTCTTCAGACATCCATTTTGGTCCTTTCCTTCTTTCTTATCTTTTTAATGACCTTTTGCTTTTTTCCTGTATGATAATCTTGATGTCATCCTACAACTGTACTGGTCTTTGGTCATTAGTGTCTAATGAATCAAATTTGTTCTTGATATGATTTCTAAATTCAGGTGGGATGTGATCCAGGTCATATTTTGGCTCTCGTGGACTTGTTTTAATTTTCTTCATCTTCAGCCTGAACTTGCATATGAGCAATTGTTCTATTCCACAGTGTTCCCCTGACTTTGTTTTGGATGATGACATGTAGCTTTCTACAAATGTAGTCAATTTGATTTCTGTGTGTATTCCTTCTAGTGAGGGCCATGTGTATAGTAGTATTTCATGTTGTTTAAAAAAGGTATTTGCAATGAATTTGCATTGGTCTTGCAAAATTTTATCATGGGATCTCCACCTTTTCTATCACCAAAGTCATATTTCCAACTACTGATCCTTCCTCTTTGTTTCAAATCTTTTCATTTCAATCACCAGTAATTATCAACACATCTTAATTACATGTTTGATCAACTTCAGATTGAAGAAGTTGGTAGAATTCTTCAATTTTCCAATCACCGACTTTAGTGGTTGGTGTGTAAATTTGAATAACTGTGGTATTAACTGGTCTTTTGTGTAGGCATCTGGATATTATCCTATTGCATACAGCACGATACTTCAAGATACATCTTGAGATGTTCTTTTTGATAATAAATGTTACTTCATTCCTCTTGAATGTGTTCTTCTCAGCATAGAAAATCATATGATTATCAGATTCAAAATGGTCATTGCCATTCCATATCATCTCACAGATGCCTAGGACAGAGTCCTGGTGTGGTGTCGTAGGATAAATCACTGGACCGAAAGGTCAGTTTCAACTACAGGGTGGTGGTTCAAACTCATCAGCTGCTCTTCAGAAACCCTACACAGGGTTGCTATAAATTGAAACTGACTTAATGGCACTTAACAACAACAAATGCCTAGGATATCATTCTTTGAGCATTCCATTGAATTTTTGACAACTTCTCATTTTATTAGATTCATACTTTGTACATTCCTTGTTCTGATTGTTAATGAATGTTAATGAATGACTATAGTTGTTTCTCCTCATTTTAGCTGTGCCTTATCAGTAAATGAAGGTCCCAAAAGCTTTACTTCAATTGTGTCATTGTGGTCAGCTCTACTTTGAGGGGACAGCTCCTCTTTAGTCATATTTTTAATGCCTTCCACCAAATGGGCTCTTGCTGTTTTTGTTGTTAAGTGCCATCGAGTTGGTTCTGACCTATAATGACCCTGTAGAGGGTTTCCAAGAAGCAACTGGTGAGCTTGAACCACCAACCAACTTTGCAGTCTAGCGCATTAACCCACAGCGCCACCCAATGGGCTCTAGTGGAATGTGTTTTTCTCTTTGTTGGATCAGCAGGAAGGTCTTTGTCGCCTTTCAGCACTAGTAGTCCCAACTTTCTTTGGAGCTCTCTGTTTGTCTCAGCATCAGTCTTTGTCTGGATCTAGGAGCTTTACGGTGAAGGCACCGCAGGTCTGAAGGATGAACTCTACTCCTGGCTCATCTTCCTTGGTGGTAGTAGGTCCTCCTTCTCTGCTCATTCTTCTCTCCTTTCATATTTTGTTAGATAAAACCTGCTACATGTCACATTCCTGGGACTCTCCTTTACAAGGAATCAGTGTCCTGATGGCATGAAGGGTGATGTGTGCTGTTCTTATTTCTCACATTTGATAGGTCACATCATGGTGGCTCATGACATAACTGCCAAACCACTAACAATCGTAGTCCAGCCAAGTTAACACATATTTTGGGGGTACACAGTTCAATACATGACAGGTTCATTCTCTTCCTGCCATAGTCTTTTCAAACCTAATTAGACTCATTGTACTTGAATAATCACATGGTTCTTGCCAATACACAATTCAAGTCATGTATTTAAATTGCTTATTTATATCATGGATTGAATTGTGTTTCTCCCCTAAATATGTTTATGTTTGGCTAGACCATGAGTCCCATTAATGTGTGGCTGTCCCCATTTTGAGATCTGATATAACTATCCTCCTAACTTCTATATATTTTGTATATGAGATGGAGTCTCACAATCCTCACGCCTAAGGAACATTCTGGCTGTACTTCTAAGACAGATTTGTTTGTTATCTGGCTGTCCATGTTGTTATCAATATTTTTCTCTAATACCATAACTCAAATTAATAAATTCTATGGTGTTCCTTATTCTCTATTCAACGTTCACTTGTATATGAGGCAGTTGAAAATACCATGGCTTGTGTCAGTTGTACCTTAGTCCCCAAATTGGCATCTTTACTCTTTTACACTATAAAGAGGTCTTTTGCAGCAGATTTGTCTCATGTAATGCATTGCTTGATTTCTAGACTAAAGCTTCCCATGATTATTTATTGTGAATCCAAGCAAAACAAAGTCTTGGACAAATTCATGTTGTCAGGGGGACTAGCCCCAAGAGAAGAATGCCATGCTTGGTGTAATGGAGAGTCAATGAAGAAAAGGAATATCCCCAATGAGATAAGGTGACACAGTGGCAGCAGCAATGGGCTCAAACAACGATGAGGATGGTACAGGACCAGGTAGTGTCTCATTCTATTGTGTGTAGGGTTGTTAGGAGTAGGAACCAACTAGAAGCCACCTAGCAACAACAACATGTATTGATAATTCAGGATCAGCGTGGGGTGTGCCTGGAGTGACAACCTTACAAGAGGGTGTGATTCAAATCATACTCTTACTTAACTCATACCCTTATTCAAGCAAGACCCTTGCTTAAGTCACACCTTTTATCTGGAGATGAAAGGAGACAGAAGAGAGCAGAAAGAGGTCTGAACAGCAAAGAAGAACCAGGAGTGGAGTGCATCTTCTGGACCTGGAATCCCTTCTCTAAGAACCTCCTCTAGCCAGTGGAAGATTTGTGCCAACACATCTGGAGAGCTCTAGGGAACCAAAGAATAGAAGTTGAAGGGACAAGAAGTTTCCTCCAGAGCTGACAAAGGTAGAAAGCCTTCTCCTTGAGCTGCCATTCTGGATTCACACTTAAAACCATCCACTTGTAATATTTCTGTTACCGCAGCACTAGATAACTAAATTTGCATCTACCAAGGAGGCCAGTAGCTTCCTGAACTCATCGTCTGAGAACTATCACAGGGTTTCCTGTCAGAGACATGGGTCTCTGTACAAAGGATTGTCCAGGTCAGGGAATCCTAGGAGTATTTGGGGGGCTTTCACTGTCCTTAGAACTGGGATTGTCACTTGGTAAAGACTATATGATTTTATGATATATATTAGTAAAGACTAATAGGATTATGGTTTGTGTGTGTTGTGAGAGGACGCTATGGTGATTTCTAATGCCATATTTTTGATAGATCAAGTGAAGTATGATGTGGGAAAGAATACCCAGGATAAGAAATATAACCATTGACTGTATGCCAGAAGATGCAAATTCTGCCTCCCAGTTCCATCTGCTTAGCCCCTGACTTAGTATTCTTCCCCACTATGTTGCATCACAAAACTCAAATTACCCAGAAACACTACATGCACCTGGCCAGTTCCACACTGACGTATTTCCTTCAGCAAATTACAGGTATGGCACAGTTTGGTTAAGCTCAGAATGTAATAGACTCCAGTTTTAAGAAGATAAACAGTGTAGACCCCTAACTACAAGCCTGTTACTTAAACTATGTTCCATTAAAAATATTGGTCAATTTATTTTTTGATCCACAATAAGCCTGGGCTTCCCAAACAAATGTATTAGACAGGAGGTGGGGGGGGGTGCGGCTTTAGATACTAATATTCTATAAAGATAGATTTATTTTATCCAGAAACCTATTAGATATAATATAGAAAGAATTATCATTTTTATTGACATTCTATCAGTTTTTCATTTGTAGAAAAAAAATTTAATTAACTCAAAATAGTTGCCTTTTCCTCCCCCAACACTCAACTATTGAAGCCTGAACCGAATCTGAAACAATATTCCACAAGAATCCATAGGGATGCTTCATAATCAAATAGGCAAGCTTTCCCAGGGAGATAAAGCATGCTTACATTCTGACTCCCCTCATTTTAATTAGTTTCTTATCATTTGGTAACATATTGGGATGAGCATTATTTTCTATAAAGCTTCCCCTACCCCCTCAATATTGTGATATAGGAGAGATCTTAGAGTCCTGGTGTGGCACTGTAGGATAAGCACTAGACTGCTAACCACAAGATAGGCAGTTCAAACCTACCAGCCACTCGACGGAAATCTTATACAGGGTCGCTATGAGTCAGAACTAACTAGATGGTATTTAATAACAATACCTGATGAGATCAATTAAGTAATTGAATTACTACATAAGAGAAAGGTCACGGGTTGGGTATACTAAAATGAAGGATAATTTGTAGATTTGTTGTTGTTGTTAAGTGCCGTCAAGTCGGTTCCGACCCATAGCGACCCGGTACAGGGTTTCCGAGGGTGTAAATCCTTAGTTTTTAATATCTTCATAATTAATAATTCCACATAGCAAGCCACCATACTCAGTGATCATAGCACATGTTTTTCATGAAGGCAACAGTTGAAAATAACATGCTTCAAAATAAGCATGCCAGGATTAATTTTTAAATGGTGGAAAGCCCATTTTTTTTACTTACTTGGCTGTGAAATAAAGTTGCTTTAAAGCAATTTTATACATGCTGTTAGGAACATTCTGGAATTTTAGTGTACATGAAGGAGCTCTTGTAGTGTAGAGGTTATGACTCGGGCTACTATTCTCAAGGTCAGCAGTTCAAAACTGCGAGCTGTTTCACAGGAGAAAGATGAGACTTTGTGCTTCCATAAAGATTACATCCTCAGAAACCCTATGCAGGGTCGCTATGAATTGGAACCAAGTCCACAGCAAATAACCAGCACCAACCACCACCAGTCTATGTGAACAAGGTAGCGGGATGCAGGTATAAAGATGGATAAAAACTCAGCTTTCTTACCATACTCCCTGAAACGTCCCTCAAAATGGAAGTGAGATGTTTTATCTGTGTAAGACTTCTCATATTTCACAAAAGCAAGTCAGTAAGGCCCTAGCTTAGCTGCCACTTATTTAAATAGCCCTTACATTGTGGCTGTTGTTGTTAAGTGCCATCAAGTCAGTTCTGACTCATAGCGACTCTGTATAGGGTTCCCAAGGAGCAGCTGGTGGGTTTGAACCACCGACATTTTGGTTAACAGTCCAGTACTTATTCTACAGGGCCACAATAGCACTAGGCAAGTGGCCAAGAAAGGAAATTGTCAAAGATTACAAATTTGAATTTATCTTGTAATCTACTCAAAATTTCCACCAGTTGTATGTCAGTTTGTTGTACTGTGGTGGCTTATGTGTTGGTTAGATGCTGAAAGCTATTCCACTGGTATTTTAATACCAGCAGGGTCACCATTGGTGGGCAGGTTTCAGTGGTGTTTCCAGACTAAGACAGGGTAGGAGCAAGGAGAGGCAGATTACTTCTGAGTGCTTAGCCACTGAAAACCATTTGAATGCCCACAGAACATTATCAGATATACTACCAGAAGATGGAAACATTATGGAGAGCCGACCATGGTCAAATCTAGTTCCAGAAGATGAGCCTCTCAGATTGAAGACACTGAAGATAGGACTGGGGAGAAACTGCCTGTTCAAAGTAGAGTTGACCATGATGACACAAATGGAGGAAAGCTTCTGGGATCTTCATTTGTTTATGGGGCACAAATCAAGATGAGAAACAGCTGCAAATTTCCATTAATAATTGGAATATGGAATGTACAAGGTATGGCTAGGAAAATTGGAAGTTGTCAAAAATGAAATGGAATGCATAAAGATCAATATCCTGGACATTAGTGAGCTGAAGTGGATTGATGGGTTCAAACCGCTGACTTTGTGGTTGGCAGTCTAGTGCTTACCCTACAGAATAACCATACTCTGTAATAAAAGAAGTGTTTGGTAAAAATAAAAATGTTGATATCTGACAGCTGGTATAGCTAGTGACCAAGGAGCTCTGGTAGCGTAGTGGTTACGAGTCGGGCTGTGAACCACAAGGTCAGCAGTTCGAAACTACCAGCTGTTCCGTGGGAGAAAGATGAGGCTTTCTGCTCCTGTAAAAGTTTTACAGTCTCAGAAACCCTGTACAGGGTCGCTATGGGTCAGCACCGACTCCACAGCACATAACAACAACAACATAGCTAGTGACCACCACTTGTCTGTCAGTTTGTCACGCTGTGGTGGCTTCCATGTTGCTGTGATTCTGAAATCTATGCCAGGGATATTTTAAGGATCAGCAGGGTCACTCATGGTGGACAGGTTTCAGCTGACCTTCCAGATGAAAACAGGCTAGGAAGAAGGAGAGACAGGCTACTTGTGAATATTTACTTACCAAAAACCTTATGAATAGCAGTGAGACACTATTAGCACCAGAATCTTGAATACTGAAACATGATGAAGAGCACCAGAATAGTATCAGCTATTGTGCTGGAAGATGAGCCCCTCAGGTGTGAAGGCACTCAAAAATCAACTCCTCCAAGTAGAATCACCATGATGACACAAATGGAGAAAAGCCCTTGGGACCTTCAGTTGCTAATGGGACACAACACAAAGTGAAGAGACACAGTTGTAACCCTTCATTAATAATCAGAATATAGAATGTATGAAGTCTGAATCTAGGAAAATAGGACATTGTTAAAAATGATGTGTAATGCATAAACATTAATATCTTACGCATTAGTGAGCTGAAATGGACTGGTGTTGGCCATTGAATTTGACAATAGCATGGTTTACTAAGCCAGGAATGGCAAATCAAAGAGGAATAGCATCACACTCATCATCAAAAAGTACATATCATGACCTTTTTTTTTGAGATCCAATCCAAGCTTTATTAGCAGAAAGCCAGCAGTCTGGAGGATAGAGAGAATAATTTCTCAAGACCGTCCTGATTTCACAATGAGCAGGCATATTATGTAGGGTAAGTTACATTTGGATATACACTTCATCTATTTTAACATCAAGATAGCGTTCTTTGGAAAAATGATCTGTCTTTAAGTGCAACACTGTTTGTGATAGAGTAATATTTATACGCCTATAATAGATCTGTTTTGGAAGAAGTGCAGCCAGAGTGCTCCTTGAAGGCCAGGATGGCTAAGCTTCGTCTCTCCTACTTTGGACATGTTGTCCGGAGGAAACAATCGCTGGAGAAGGATGTCATGCTGGGTAAGGTGGAGGGTCAGAGAAAAAGAGGGAAGACCCCCAACGAGATGGATCAGCCAGGTGGCATCATTGATGGACTCAAGTGTGGCAGCGGTAGTGAGGTTGGCCCAGGATCGAGCATTGTTTCGTTCTGCTGTGCATGGGGTCCTTATGAGTCGGTTCCGACTCGATGGCACCTGACAACAACAACAACAACAAGGAACACCAGTTAATACCATTATTATTCAAATTTACATACCAACCACTAAAGCCAGTGGTGATGAAATTGAATTCTACCAACTTCTTCAGAGTCCTGGTGTGGCATTGTGCGTGAATGTGCTGGACTGAAAATTTGATTTGAATCGCAAGGTTGATAGTTCAAGCTCACCAGCTGCTCCTTAGAAACCCCATGCAGGGTCTCTGTGGGTTGGAACAGACTTGACAGCATTTAACAACAACAACATCAGTTTCTTCAGTATAAAATTGATCAGACATGCAATCAGGATGTATTGAAAAGTACTGGCTATTGGAATGCAAAGTTTGGATCCAAAGAGGAAGGATCAGCAGTTGGGAAATATGGCCTTGGTGCTAGAAATGATGCTGAAGATTACATGATAGAATTTTGTAAACCAATACTTCTTCATTGCAAATACCTTTTTTAAACAACATAAAATAATACTATACACATGGACCTCACCAGATGGACTACGGAAATAAAATTAACTCTGGTAGCGTAGTGGTTACGAATCGGGCTGTGAACTGCAAGGTCAGCAGTTCGAAACTACCAGCTGTTCTGTGGGAGAAAAATGAGGCTTTCTGCTCCTGTAAAGATTTACAGCCTTGGAAACCCTGTACAGGGTCTCTATGAGTCGGAATCGATTCCACAGCACATAACAACAACAACACATATGTGGAAACAGATGGTGGAAAAGTTCCATATCATCAGCCAAAAAGAGACCAGGGGAAGACTGTGGAAGAGACCATCAATTGCTTATATGAAAATTCAGGCTGAAGTTGGAGAAACTTAGAACAACTCCACAGGAGTCAAAATATAACCTTGAACATATCCCACCTGAATTTAGAGATCATAACAAGAACAGATTTGATGCATTAGACACTAGTGACAGAAGACTTGTGGGATGACATCAAGAACATCATACAGAAAGAAAGCAAAAAAAGGTCATTAAGAAGACAAGAAAGAATTAAAAGACCAAAATGGATGTCAGAAGAGACTCTGAAACTTGCTCTCCAGTGCAGAGACGCCAAAGCAAATGGAAGAAATGAGGAGATACATGAACTGAAAAAATATTTCAAAAAGGTCAGCTCAAGAAGGTAAAGTAAAATAATATAAGGAAATATTCAAAGACCTGGAGTTAGAAAACCAAAGGGAAGAGCATGCTCAGTGTTTCTTAACTGAATGAATTGAGGCAAAAGTTCAAACCTTGACTCGTACGATAGAAGAATTCTATGGGCAAAACATTGAATGATGCAGAAAGCATTAAAAGAAGATGGAAGGAATACAAAAGAGTCCCTGTACCAGAAAGAGATAGTTGATGTTAAACCATTTCAAGAGGGAGCAGATGATCAAAAGTCAAAGATAATAAAGGTGCATTGAAGACACTGGCAAAGAACAAGGTTCCAGGAATTGATGGGATACACTGAAATATTCCAACAGACTGATGCAGCATTGGGGACACTCACTCATCTATGCCAAGAAGTTTGGAAGACAACTACCTGGACAACTTGATTGGAAGAGATCCATATTTATGTCCATTCCAAAGAGAAATGACACATTGGAATGCGAAAATCATTGGACAATATAATTGATATACCATGTGAGTAAAGTTTTACTAAACATAATACAAAAACAACTGTAACCATACATTGTCAGAGAACTCCCAGAGGTTCAAGTTGCATTCAGAAGAGGATGTGGAAGAAGGGATATCATTGCTGATGTCAGATGTATCTTGACTGAAAAAAAAAAATACCAGAAAGATGTTTAACTGTGCTTTTTTTGACTACACAAAGGCTTTTTGACTGTGTGGGTAATGCCAGGCTATGTACAACATTGCAAAGAATGAGTATTCTGGAGTACTTAATTGTGCTCATGAGGAATCTATACACAGACCAAGATGCAGTTATTGGAACAGAACAAGAGAACAATGAATGGTTTAAAATTAGGAAAAGTATGCACTAGGATTATATTGTTTTACTATGCTTATTCAGTCTGTATGCTGAGAAAATAATCTGAGAAACTGGATTTTATGAAAAAAAGGTGACATCAGGATCAGAGGAAGACTCATTAACAAACTGTGATATGCAGATGATACAACCTTGCTTGCTGGAAGTGAAGAGGACTTAAAATATTTACTGATGAAGATCAAAGAGCACAGCCTTCGGTATGGATTACATCTCAATGTCAAGAAAAGAAAAATCCTCACCACTGGACCAATAAACAACATTCTTATCAATGGAGAAAAAGACTGAAGTTGTCAAGGACCTTTTTCTTCTTGGATCAACTATCAACACTCATGGAAGCAGCAGTCAGGAAAGCAAATGACATATTGTATTAGGCAAATCTGCTGCACAAGACCTTTTTAAAGTGTTGAAGAGCAAAGATGTCAGTTTGAGGACTAAGGTGTGCGTGACCCAAGCCATGGTATTTTCAATAACCTCATATACGTGAGAAAGTTGGACAGTGACTAGGAAGACTGTAGAAGAATTGATGCATTTGAGTTATGGTGTTGGAGGAGAATATTGAAAGTCCCCTGGCCTGCCAAAAGAACAAACAGATCTGTGTTGGGAGAAGTACAACCAGTGTGCTCCTTGGAAGCCAGGATGGCTAGACTTTGTCTTTCATACTTCACACATATTATCAGGAAGGACAGACGCTTCTTGAGGAAGGATATCATGTTTGATAAAGTGGAGAATTGGAGAAAAAAGGAATATCCCCAAAGTGAGGGATTGGCACAGTGGCAGCAACTATAGGCTCAGGTGTAGCAATGATTGTGAGGTTGGCACAGGATGGGGCAATGTTTCGTTCTCTTGTGCATAGGGTTGCTAGGAATTGGTATTGATTTGATGGTACCAAACAACAAACATAACTAGTGAACCAACCAATAGCACCATGGGATAAGAATTCAACCTCAAGGTAGGTTTGAACCACAGCCACTTCTCTGAAACCTATCAAGGTTGTTATGAGCTGGAACTGACTTGACTGCACTTAGAAACAACAACAACTTAAGTAACTATAATTTTCTATTGTTCTTGTTTTTGAAGCGTGGGTTCCTTTCCACATCACGAAGCTGGTATTAAATTTTGTCAAAATTTAGACATTTTATATATAAAAGAGAATAGTATTTCTACTATCTATTGACAAACTAGGATAAGAAAATAAGCCTCCATGAATCCTGTCACAAATTTAAATTGTGTTTTATAACTTTGACAGTTTCTACACATATTCAAACTCACCAGCTGCTCCTCAGAAACCCTATACCGGGTCGCTATGGGTCGAATCAACTCGACGGCACTTAACAACAACAACACATATTTGAACGTTTTCCACACATCTATGAATGAGATTATTACTTATGAAATATACATAGATTGGTCCTGGACCCCTTGCAAGAACTTCAAGTTTCCCTAGAAACTTGTTGCGCACAGATTAGAAGTCAATGTATTGTTGTTGTTGTTGTTGTTAGATGCAGTCAAGTCAGTTCCCATTTATAGTGATCCTGTGCACAGAAGAGCTAAACACTGCCCAGTTCTGGATCATCCTCACAGTTGTTATGTTTGAACCATTGCTGCTACAGCTATGTTAATCCATTTCATTAAGGGTCTTCTTCTTTTTCATGCACCCTCCACTTTACCAAGCATGTGTTCGTTTCCAGGGACTGATCCCTCCTGACAACATGTCCAAAGATTAAGAAATGAAGCTTTGCTGTCCTATCTTCTAGAAAACATTTTGGTTGTGCTTCTTCTAAGACAGATTTGTTTCTTTGGCAGTCCATGGAATTTTTAACCATGTTGTTGTAAAGTGCCACTAAAGTCAGTTTTGACACATAGTCACCCTGTGTAAGGTTTCTTAGAAGCTGCTGTGGGTTTGAACTGATGACCTTGTTGTTAACAATCCAGAGCTTATCCTACAGCACCACATCAGTAGTAAGCTAAATATATCATGTTCGAGAACCACCAGATAATAAAAAAACATCTGTTGAAGACTACCGAGGGCTTATATGCTAGGCCCACTAAATAAAGTTTGTTTTTATAGTAAAAAGCCAGTTCCAGAGTCAGCTCTGATTCACACAGAGTAGATCTATGCTCCTGAGGATTTTCAGTGACTGATATTTTGGAAATAGATTGCCTGGAATTTCTTCAGCGGCATCTCTGCATGGATGTAAACCACCACCCTTTCTGTAAGAAGCCTATTGCATTGAACATTTCAGCTGCCCTGTCATGTAAAGCTGCTCTTTGTCCTGTTGGTAAGAGTTTTCCTTTTATTTTTGGAAACCAGGATTATATGGTGGACTACAAACAGCACTGATTGTTAAAAGTTTTGAGCAAATGTATCCTCTTTATGCAAGCAAATAGTACTTACCTTGGTTTTATTCCTCTGCTCGTGTGTTCCCTTGTTATGTCCTTATCACCTACCTTTGTTACCTTGGAGTATTATATATAGCTTTCAAAGATAACCTGAAATCTTTTTAGGAATGTAACTGGACATCAATACATGCAAATTAAATTAATGTCAATCATTTACCAGTAAAGAGATATACATGTGGATTCTTTGTATAAGATCTATGGCTATTTAAATACTGCATTAGGATTTCTCTGTAAATTCTATAAACTCAACCAGCACTTACAAGGTAGAGAGAAGTGTGGTTTAGTTGGGAAAATCAGTGGGCTTTCTCAACTTTACTATTAGCTAGCTGTATTACTTTGGTCAAGGCTTTAGTGTATCCATTTTCTTGTTTTAAAATCCAAGGATTGACTAAATTGCCTTCAAAGGCCTGAAGAACTCTGCCACAAAGAGGGTGGAAGACAAATGTACAGGTGGGCTCTACGGAAGCTGGAGAGAAAGTGCCTGTTCCACTGTTGGCATTCCAGCCTTTGCAATACAAAGTACCAGCTGAGCAAAGTGGGACATAGGTTGCCACATTGCTGCTGTTATTTGGTTTCCCCCTTTTTCTTTCTTTCTATTTGTTTAACCCCAGTCCTGAGAATCCTGTGGGACCCTGGCCCATTCTGACAAGTATGATGATAACTCCATTGTTCAGTGCAGTATAACTCTTTTACACTGAGTGTGAAGAATGAAAATGACAGGCGGAGTGTGAGCTGAAGTGAGGAGATGCCAAGCAGGGGAGACAGGAGAAACCTTTTAAGAATTCATTGACAGCCTCAGGCAACAGGGCATGGCTGCAGATGGCTGGGGGTTGGCGGCTGCTGACAGACTGGCCTGGCAGGCTGCCGGGAGAGGTGGGCTGCCCTTTTTGAGTTCTGACTTTGGGCTGACCATGATCCAAAATGCAGAATCACAAACAGTGACAGGTGGTAATAAATAACTTTCTTTTTTTTCTTCTCAGTTTCGCTTTCTTCTTCCCCTGGACCCCTAGGCATTCAGTCTACTTTCTGCTCCTTTTAACAATTCTTTCATTATATTCTACCTATCATTCAAGGGCAGTTCAAATGCCATTTCCTGCTTGAAGCCCTCTCCATCTCCTCAGGTGGAATTCTCTTCTGTGCTTTATCATATTTTCATTTGAATTCCAGTTAGTGTGGGTTGCATTCTACCAGGTGCTAGCATTGTAATATACAGGACAGGTTTCTCTTTCTAGAACAAAAACAAACAAACAAAATCCCAAGCCCTCTGACATCAAGTCTATTCTAACTCATGGCAACTCTATGCATTACAGAGAATTGGTTCACAGGGTTTTCTTACCTGTGATCTTTATTTGCACTGCTGGGTGGATTCAAACCACCAACTGTTAGATGAGTTGTTGTTATTAAGTGCCGTTGAGTCAATTCTGACCCATAGCGACCCTGGATAGGGTTTCTGAGGAGAAAAGCTGGTGAGCTTGAACCACCAACCTTGCAGTTCAAACAGCTTTGCAGTCTGGCGCAGATAAGTGGAAATTGCTCATACCATGCAGGGTCCTCTTTTGATTCCTTCTTCTTGCCCTTTTCTGTAGCTAGAATAGTGTCTTAAACAAAGCTAATACTCAGTTTACAAAGGTAGGAAAAGTTAGGGCTCAGAATCTGCAGTATGAAACACCAACCCAATACTGACTGCAACATCTGTTGGTTACATGTTGTTGGATGAATTGCTCAGCCTCTTGAAGACTCAGTGTTGGTCGTTAACTGAGTTTTAACTTTATGTTTTTATGATGCTATATGGTATCAATACAATATTTGATTATATGAATATATTATTAAATCATGCAATACTCCTGGCATAAGAATGTGGTAAAACTTGAAAAAAATTTTAAAACCATTTCTCTATGACTGGGACCCTCCTACACTGTGGATGAGATTGTAAAATGGTGCAAACAGTGTAAAAAACAAAAACCAAATAACAACAAAAAAGGTATTGTGCTTTCTCAAAAAGTTGGAAACAGAAATACCATAAGACCTAGCTATCCCTCTACTTGTTATATAACCCCAAGAAATAAGATCCATGCCACAAATAGATACATGCACACTGATGTGATGTTCATCACAGCACTATTCAAAATAGCAAAAAGATAGAGACAGCCGAAATGCCCATCAACAGAAGAGTGGTTAGACTTTGGTACATACACACACTGGAATAATACACAATATTGAAGAAAAGCAATGAATCTATAAAACACCTCATTAACAGAAATGAGTCTGGAAGACATTATGCTGAGTGAAATTAGTCACTCACCAAAGGACAAACATTGTATGAGATTACACTTGTAAAAAGTTAATAAAAGGTTTTCTTGCTAAGAAAAACATTCTACGATGGTTACAAGGAGTGGGAGGGAAGGAAAATTATTTACTGGCCATAGGATTGATGTTGTTGTTGCTGTTAAATGCTGTAGGTATATGCTAAGCTGAGTGAGAGAGAAGGCAGATATAAGAGGGAAGTTGGCAGAGGGAAAATGAAGGCAGCAGGAGACAAAGGCAGAAGTGTAGGAGTTACAGTGAATATTGGTGCATACTGTGAACTGAAGGGGCTACAATCAGTGTAATGAAATGAAGTATATGATATGTTGACTGTAAAACTGATGATCTGCTCTATAAACCTTCACTCAGTTCACAATAAAAAGCTAAAAACATTTCTGTGTGTTGAATTATATATATATATATGTGCAACACAGCTACATTCCCTTCTTTAGCATATGAAAAATGGGTTCATACATATCGATATCAAAGAGCACTTTGTGGATGATGACTTTATGTGGACCGGGAATGTGCTGACAAAAATGGGAAAACAAGGACAATTCATCTTTGATTTAAAAGTTTATAAATAGAAGGTGGCTGATGTTGGAAAGCAGTAACTACAAACTAATTATGAAGAGAAGGTCTAAGATAAACAGAAAAAATATTTAATTAAAGTGAGTACTTGTACTGACTTCCCAGAATGGCATTTTTTAAAGAAGAAGTGTGATAGACATTTAGGAGAAAATTGAGATAAGTTCACATAGAAAAAAAAAAAAAAATGTTTGTAACATCTGTCCCAGGTCTTGAGCTTGATAGGTGGCAAAGGACAAGGGAGTTTCTGTGTGTTCATGCCTAAGAATTCAACAACCAGGTCTGTGCTTGGGTAAGAGGTGTTTACTAGCATCTCATCGGAAGGGCCAGACATCTTCAAGGCTCAGGATGAGAGGTCCTATCTTCTCTGGTAATGAGAAAGCCCAGAACTGAAAATCCATCTTACTGTCCTACTGTTAAAGCATAAATGAGCTATGGGCGAGTAATTCCCATCCTGATCTCCCATTGTTGTTGTTGTTAATTGCTGTTGACTAGATTCTGACTCATAGCGACCCCATATAGGATATCTAAGGAGAGGCTGGTGAGCATGAACTACCTTGCAGTCCAGCGCATTCACCTGAAGCACTGTTACGAGGGCTCCCATTGTTGTTGTTGTTAATGAACCTTGAGTCGGTTCTGACTCATAGAGACCCTGTCTTTGGTTTTGGAAAGCTTGATTATAATATGCCTTGGTGATTTTCTTTGGGGTCGATCCAATTTGGCATTCATTCAATTTCTTGTATGCTATTTTCTTGTATTTCATGATAGTAGGAATATTTTCTTCAAACAGCTCTTCCTGTGTAGCTAATTATTTAGCTTCAATCATGCAGCTTCGCCATTTACAAATCCTTCCATTACTGCATCATCAATGTATTTTGTTCACTGGCTGTTTAGAAATCAAAATCAGCTTTGTAGGGTAACATCTGACAATTTCATATATATATACATATATATATGAAATTGTCAGATATATACACATAAGGAGCTCTGGTAGCGTAGTGGTTACGAATCAGACTGCGAGCCTCAAGGTCAGCAGTTCGAAACTACCAGCGGTTCCACGGGAGAAAGATGAGGCTTTCTGCTCCCATAAAGATTTACAGCCTTGGAAACCCTGTACAGGGTTGCAATGAGTCGGAACCGACTCCACGGTACATAACAACAACAAATATATACACATATATAATATGTTACATATAATATATGTTACGTATTATATATGGAATCCTGGGCGTGGCACTGTGGGTTAATGCGCCAGACTGCAAAGCTGTTTGAACTACAAGGTTGGTGGTTCAAGCTCACCAGCTTCTCCTCAGAAACCCTATACAGGGTCACTATGGGTTGGAACCAATTCGATGGCACTTAACAATAACAAAACAACTACAAAATCAGTGCTACTGCTAGGCTGAAGGGGAGGGGGCGTCTTTAGTAATATATAAAGTAGTGTACAGCTTCAAACTAAGGGAGTTTTAGATTCTATGACAGTAGATTCAAGGATGTACAAATAAATGGATAAATTAATAAAAATGAGCATTTCACTCAGTCCTGCCAAGTTTCATTGACCTCCCTTAAGGGACTTCGCCTATCCCTCTGATGGGTGACTTTGTACTTCATACTTCAAACATTCCTCCTTGGAGAGAAGGGATCCTCTCATTCACCCCTGTATTTCTTTCCCTATGGTAGCATAGTAGTCACAAATTGGGCTGCTAACCTCAAGCTCAGCAGTTTGAAACTACCAGCTGTTCCGTGGGAGAACTAAGAGGCTCTCTGCTCCCGTAAAGATTTACAGCTTCGGAAACCCTATGCAGTGTCACTATGCGTCGGAGCCAACTCCACGGCACACCATTCCCACCACCACCAGCACTGTCCTCTTATAGATTTAATGAAGAATGGGACTGACTGATAGAGCCCAATGTCATTAGTCACTCCTACACATAGACCCACACATGTCCTGTTGTGCTGGTCCTTGGAAACACTACACAGGGTCCCTGATGAGTCAGAACCGTCTCAATGGCACTTAACAGCACCACCACTAACAGCATATTTGCCCAACCAGCCTTTCTGTAGTTCGGGCTCAAGAGGAAAAGTTAGTGTCATTTGCAAATGGCACTCACTTGGGTTGTTATTTGCAAGGGAAATAACAACCTAGGAGCTATTCTTCACTTCAGGGGATTAGAGCCTCAGCTGATATCGGACTCTCTTATTTATTTCTATAAATGTTTAACAGCCTGAAATGGCATTAAACTCTGCAGAGAGTACAATATAATGCCACTAATCCTGTTGATCTTACATGGCTTTACAAAGATGAGAATAGCAATAAATCCTTTTATGCGTAAATCAGGAGAGATGTTAGTCATTCCTCTGCAAAGACATATCTCATTACTAAAGTTGGCTCATATAAGTTAAAAAACAAGGATTACATTTGAAATGCACTTTTTTCCCTTCAGCTAATTTGGTGACCCTTTTCCTTCTTTCATTTCCCTTTCCCAAATATTCTTCCCATCTATCTGTGTAGCTATCTGTCTGTCTACCTGTGTCTAACTATCTAGCTACGTACCTATTCCCACCCCCATATATATATATAAATATATATACATGTGTGTGTTGTTAAGTTCCATCAATTTGGTTCCAACTTGTAGAAACCCTACATAGGGTTTCCTAGGAGTAACTATGGTTCCAGTAAGTAGGAACCACTGACCCTGTAGTTCAGACAGATGTTTCAGTCCAGTGATTATCCTACAATGCCACACCAGGGCTCTCTCTCTCTCTTTCTCTGTCTATGTATATGTTTCCACCCATCCACCTACACACACACACACATAGTTAAGTGTCTTTGAGTTGGTTCTGACTCATAGCAACCCTTTATAGGTTTCCAAGGAACAGCTGGTGAATTTGAACGGCTGACTTTGCAGTTTAAACCAACCTATGGTGCTACAATATGGCATATATATATATGGAGCTTTGGTAGCGTAGTGGTTACGAATCGGACTGCGAACCTTAAGGTCAGCGGTTCGAAACTACCAGCCGCTCCGTGGGAGAAAGATGAGGCTTTCTACTCCCGTAA
>NW_006408521.1:14834591-14841815 GCF_000296735.1 Chrysochloris asiatica
AAAAAATTTTTTTTTTTTTTTTGGTAATCTTCCTCTAGTTGAGTTCTGATTATCAAGCCATCAAGGCTACCAAATGGGTACTGTCTGCAAGTTTGGGTGTTCTTGTGTATCTCCCCTCATTTCATATCATCCGGATGTTTCATTCTCAGCTTTAGCCCTCTGTAACTATGTACTTGTCCATGAGCTCAAGTGTCCCCAGGTCTCATCACACTTTGGACCAACCAGCCCTTCCTCTTCTCTCTCTCATCTCCAGGTCCATGGGACTCAATGGACTGTGGTTGAACTCAGCCCATTTCTTCATTGCTGCCTTTCCCCCTGTTCCACTCACTAGTAGACTGATGTGTTTGCCAGCAAGCTTACATGCCTGCTCATGTGTTCCCTTTGAGTTTCTGTCTTAGATGGAGGTTTGTCCTGAAAGAAATTGATTGCTTGCCTTGATGGCTTCCTGGCGAACAACTTGCTTATTCTTGTAGTAGCTAGTCATGCTGACATTTTTGTTTTGTATTTTTCCTGATGATCTTTCTTTAAAGATGTATCTTCTGACACTCTAGTTGTTCCAGGCTGGTCTGCATGTCCTTGCTAGTGGGGATGTCCCACCTCAGAAGGTTCTGGATGGGACTCAGGATTCCACCTAAGGTCCTATATTCTGCAAAAGCTTTGCAAGAGGCCTATTTCATTGGGCAAGTTCAAGAACCCCTTTGAGGTATTCCAATCAGTTAAAGGCTTACAAGTTTTCTGTAATCATTTTTCCCAACATCCTTTCCATCTCACACAAGTGTCTATTTTACAATAGAAGGCAGGGGAAACCAACATTCATAAGACAATCAAGCATTTTAGTTTTATTCCCCCTCTTCAAGCTATGCCTAGATCCCTGTATCATAGAACCCTGTTGTTCCAAGGTTAAGCATGCATCACTATTTACCTCTGTGTTCCCCTATCTATGTTCTTCTGTCTCCTCCCTCTTCTTGTATTGCCCTCCCCAACACCCCAACCAAACATCCTACCCGAACTCCACTGTTGTGTTTACCTTATATTCCATTAACTCTTCCCTCCATTTAAGACAGTCTATTTTATACTGTAATCTACCTGACCTTCCCACCACCTGGATCTCTGTTCCTTTATGTTTACCTTCTTTCACATCGTAATTGTTTTGATTATGGACTGACCTCCCAGATCCTCTGTCCATATAATTTTATACTGTTCTTGACTCTTCCATTTGTTGCTTGAGTTCAGGATGCTGCTGCTATGTACGTCATTCTCTGGTTGTTGTATGTTCTTGTTGGTTCTCAGTCCACAGAACTTCCTTTAGGATGTTTTTCAAAGCAGAGTTGGCTTTGGCAAAATCCCTTAGCTTCTGTTTATCCTGAAATGTTTTGATTACATCATCATATTTGACAGCTTTGCTGGGTAGAGGCAGTTTTTTCTTTCAGGATTTTATGTATGTCTCCCCATTGCCTTCTTGCCTGCATGGTTTCTGTTGAGAGATCCGAGCTTAATCTGATTTGCTTGCCTTTGTATATTACACTTTTCTTTTCCCTAGCTGCTTTCAGGATTCTGTCTTTATCTTTGATTTTGGAGAGCTTGATTATTATATGTCTTGGTGATTTTATTGTTTTTTAGGGTCTCTTCTTCCTGGGGTTTGTTGAGCTTCTTGAATGCTTATCTTTTTGCTTTTTAGGATGTTAGGAAAAGTTTCTTCCAGAAGCTCTACAACTATCTTCTCTGTGGACTTGTGTTCCTGTTCTGGAATGCCGATAATTTTTATTATTTCTCTTCATGTTGTCCAACATAAATCTTAGGCCTTCTTCAGATTTTTTTTATCCTTTTTTGTGTTTGCTCTTCTATCTTAGTAGTGTTGAGAGATTTATCTTGTAGCTCACTAGTTCTGGTTTCTACCTCTTCAGTTCTACTCTTTTGCCCTTTCAGTGTATTGTCCATTTCTGATATTCTACTATGAATCATTTGGACCTCTTTCTGTAGGTTTTGCATTGTTTCCAATACTTTATCTATTTTATTTGATTGTTCCTGTAGCACTTTCCTGACTTCTTCCTTACTTTTCTCAACTTCATTGTATAGTGTTTTGATACATTTTATAATCATTTTTCTGAATTCCTTCTCAGGAATTTCCAAAGCCTACCCATCTTGCAGTATGGAGTGTAGGCCTACTTCCAGTCCATTTGCCTCAGTCACTTTATCTCATTTCTGGATATGTGCTGATATGCTCATCTGTTTCTGTTTTTTGGGCATATTTGGCATATTCAGGAGTTAGCTCTGGCCTTAATGCATAGAAGGGTGTGTATTTTGGTATTTTTTTTTATATTTTCTGATTGCCTCCAGGTAGATATGATCAGGAGATAGGCTTCCCTTTTCACTCTTCTTCCTGAGAAATTTCAAGATGCCACTGTTGGCTGTTGTAACGTAACTCAGGATTTATTTTTTGGCCTATTTCCTTTTTAGTCTGCCTGTCCCACTCCACAATCCCTGTTCAGGCCTTTTTCCTGGTGATAAACAGTTCTGTGCTGCCTGTGGCCATTTTGTGCTGTCATTTGGTTTTAAGTGGAAACTGTCACTTTAAATTTTGAGTAGCTCTGTAGACATGTGTAGTAGAAGCCTCCAGGGATGGGAGTGGCATGTCCCCTTGTTCAGACACCCCCTCTAGTCACCATAATGGAGGTGTGAAGACAGTAAGAGATCTATGAAAAGATACCCTCCTCCCCTCAAAAAAAGAATGTCCACATCTTTATCTCTGCAGTTCTGTCAGGTGTCCATGGCTACTCTTACCTTCCCCCTGCTTGGTCTCACCCAAGATGGCAGCTCTGGGAGCAGCTGAGCATCTTGAACTAGAAAGCAATGGATTTCTGGCTTCTGCTACAAATTCCCCTAGCTGTAAGCCTTCCAACCTTCTAAATATCCCTTTATATGTGGTTCAGAGTTCTGGCAACATTCCCTGAACCTGCTTGTTTTGGTATTCTGTGTTGTTGTTGATGGAGCCCTTCAATGCACTTCTACCCAATCCACCATCTGCTTTGTTCTCCTAAGAACCCCTTTTTGTGCTTACACAATCCTATGAGGCATCAAAGTGTAAACTAACCTACTGCCTGCAAACTAACCTGTGGGTTAGGGATTTATCAACCATAACAATTGCATAATCCAGTTCCTTGAAGCAAAACTTTCTTTGTATGTATGTGTTTGTGTTTTGTGTGTGTATCACTGGTTTTTCTCTTTTAGAGAATCTAGACTAAGACAGCTGACAAAAAAACAAAGGCAATTTTAAGGTGAAAATGATTTTTTGACGCAAACAAGTTGTTTGTATTAGGGATTGATTTGTTTATTTAATTTAAGGAGCTGTGTTGGTGCTATAGGATAATCACTGGATTGCTGACTGCAGCGTTAACAATTCAAACCCATTAGTCACTATTCAGGAGAAAGATAAGCTATCAGCTCCAGAAAGACTTACAGTCTCAGAAACCCCTCCATAGGGTCACTGCACTGTCAGTCAGAATCAACTTGATGACAGTGGATTTGGTTTGGTTTTTATTTCATTTACTTTTATATTTTTTCGTTTGAACAATTTATTGTAGTTAGTGAAAATTTACATAGCAAATTCGTTTTCCATTTAACAGTTCATAAATCTTTTGTTTTTTGACAATAGTTGAAATCCGTTAAATGTAACAGCACTTTTCCAACTTCCCTTCTAGATTTCCCATTTCTATTTGACCATCTTTGCTGACCCTTCCTGCCATCCGAACTTTGTTTTTGAGCAAATGTTGCCCTTTTGGTCTCATGTGGTTGATTTTGCTGACATTAACCTAAGTTAAGATAATCTTTTAGAGGTTCATTTTATAGGCTGAACTATTGTTTGGGTCACTGGACTAATCATTGGACTACTTATTGAAAGGTTAATTGTTCAAATCCACCAGTCACACTGCAGGAGAAAGATGATGCAGTCTGCTTCCCAAAAGATTTAATGGCATGTGTATTATTTGACAGAAAGCTACCTCTGAGAGTGAGCTTAGTTCCAGGTTTGAAGAGTGTCTAATGGTCATAATCTTAGGGGTTCCACCAGTCTCTTTTAGATCAGTATCTGTCAGAGCAGTCTTTGTCTGATCTCTTTATAATTTTGAATGTTGCTCTACATTTTTCTCCTATTTTGACCACAACTTTTTATTGTGAATTCAGTCAGAGCAGTTGGTAATGGTACCCATTTACTTCTGGTCTCTTGCTAGTAGACATGATGATTTTGGTGATTTGCTGCTCATTTGGACTAATGACTCTTTTGGTAGCAAATGGTTAAGCACTTGTTCACTAACAAAATGTAGGTAGTTCAAATTCTCCTCAAAGGAAAGTCCTGGTGATTTACTTCTGAAAGATCACAGCCATTGAAAATCCTACGGAGCACAGTTCTACTTAGAAAACACATGAGGTCCCAGGGAGATGAAAGCAACTGTATGACAACTAGTGGTATCCTGGCTGTGTAGCATCCCCTCCATCAAGATCAGTCCTTGTTTATGGTAGCTGCTTCCATAGTTGTTGAGTGGAATGTACGTGGATGAACAACTAGCTCATCAAGCAGCCAAGAATGTAGAACCTGTTCACTTTAGGATCATATACCAGCTCTTACCATGTTAAAAGAACATACAGTAGTAAGGGGTCACAAAATCACCACTCACTTAATCCCCCTCAGCTTCTAAAATTTATTTCTTTGAGGAAATGCATATTTCAAAGTCCATGTCTTAAAAATGAACTGTGAGTTTCTGATCCCACCTCCCTAGTCTTAGCTGTATCCAAAGAGGATTTATCTTTATTTATGTCTGTGGGATGAGATTTTCTTTTTAAGTACTTGGGAGCTCTCCTTGGAATCCTATAGATGCTTGAAAATGAAACCCTTTCTTCTTTAATCTTTTTCTTTTTATAGACAGAATTGACTTGTTTAATTTCTTTTTTCTTGCTGTCAAAAAAAAAAAAAATCAAAAGAAAGGAAAGTAGAAAAAGAAGCAGAAAGTTCCCAGGTGGGGGCTACAACATAGGTATTCTAGAGACAACCAACCACTCTAATTGGTTATTTTAAATGACACCATAATGATTTTTTGCACAAATTGAAAATTAACTTTTCCTCTCAATGTTTTCCTCTGTGGCTTTGGATATCTTAAAAAAATAATTGATTTTAATGGAATGATGATTTAAACAAGCTCAAAAATTAACTTCAAAGAGAAAAGTGTTTTGAAATATGTCTCTCCTGGACCAAATTCTTGCATAATCTAAATGGTCTATAATCTAAACCACAGTATGTGATTGTTGGCACTTGAATACTAGATCGTTCAGAATTGGTTATCAATATAAAATTTTCTCACCAAGAATTCTCACACATGCAAAGCATAAATTGTAGCTTATTGTGAGGACAATCCATAAGCAGCATACTCTAGTATGTTAAACTCCTTTTACTGACTGGAGAAATCGGAGAAGGAAAAATGTATGGTTGTAGACTGATCTGCAGTGGTATGGCTATCTTGAGCTATGGTAGATGGTTGTTGATATGATGGCCTGTAGGCACAGGATGTGACTGGAAGTTGGCAGCAAAAGGTTGCTATTCTACCTTCTTCAGGTTGTCCTCCTGGTAGCTGGGGGGTGTGGCCAGATCACACTGTCCCTAATCCAGTAGCCAGTGGCACTCCTTTGCAGTCTATGCTCTGTCTGAGTTCTGGCATACCATCCCTGCTTCTGGAGGCATGTGACCGGCCCTGAACTGTGCTACACAGCAGAGAACAACCTGAGACAAACATACATGACAATATTACCAAGGATTTAACTCACATAATGAAGTAGTCAAAGTAAAACAAACCTCTGAGATGTATAATAGGGAACTAGGGATACCAGCTTGCAGCAACAGTAAAAAGAGAAAATAATGTAGTTAAAAACATCCAAATGAGAGGAGGTTTAGATTTCCAGAGAAAAATAAAAAAATAAATAAAAATAAACTTGGTGTGAAGCTGTGGGTTAATGCACTGGACTGCAAAGTTGGTTTGAAATGCAAGTTCAGTGGTTCAAGCTCACCAGCTGCTGTTCAGAAACCCTATACAACATCGCTATGGGTGGGAAATGACTTGATGACACTCAACAACAACAACAACAACTGTAATCTAAAACTAGACCAAGCCTTGCTCCTAGCCCAAGCCGAATCCTTACCCTGAACATTATTACTAGTCCTAACGGAGCCCTGGTGTGGCACCAGGGGTTAATATGCTGGACTACAAAGATGGTTTGATTTGCAAGGTCAGTGATTCATGCTAACCAGCCAATCTTCAGAAGTCCTATACAGGGTCAGTAGGACTCAAGGGCACTTAACAACAACAACAATCATAAACCTAACCCTAAATCAATTCCCAGACTTGGCCTGTTGTTAAATGCCATTCAGGCACTCTAACTCATAGGGACCCTGTACAGGATTTCTGAGGAGTGGCTGGTGGGTTTGAACCATCAACCTGTGATTAGCAGCCCAGTGCTTATCCAACAGTGTCACACCAGGACTCCAGGCCTAGCCTAGACCTAACCTAGCCGTAGTCCTAATTCTAACTCCTTATCCTATTCATTGTTGTTAAGTGCTGCCTCGTAGGTTCATAGCAACTGTTGGATTTGAACTGCTGATCTTGTGGGTGCTGATACCACAGTGCCACACCAGGAGGTTTTTGCTTCTTGGTATTCTCTACCTTTTCTACAATGCATATATATTGCTTGTGGAACAAAATTGTCCCTTGGTCTACATGCCTCCAGTTCAGGATAACTCAGAGACTAGCAGGCCATCAGAGTGTAAGGCTCAGTAAGCATCTTACATAAGCTAAATCTTTATTCTGAAACTTGGAATTATAATTTCCATGCAATGTAAAGTTTTTGTAGCTATGACATCTCAACATTTTTAGATTTCACATCTTCATACATGTATTTTAAATATATACATCCTCAAAGCATTATATGGTATATGTTAATTTTTTAGATAATTTTTTAATTTGAAAATCTTCTGTAATAACTATTTAGCTAATTGGGAATTCCCAGGGTTTATAATCAGTGTTTCAGACCATGATTTCCTTTAGGATTTGAATCGTTTTAGAATAGATACTGGGTAATGGTCCTACAGTTCTTCTTATCAGCTGGACCCTTCACTCTCCACTCTAGTCCTCTGTAGCTATGTCACTAACTCTGGGCCCAAGAGTCTCCAGGTCTTGCCACACT
>NW_006408521.1:14843110-14855534 GCF_000296735.1 Chrysochloris asiatica
GGAACATGGAATGTACAAAGTATGAATCTGGGAAAATTGGAAGACAGCTATCTGGCTGACTGATTGGAAGAGATCCATATTTCTGCCCATTTCAAAGAGAGGTGACCCAACAGAATGCAGAAATCATCAGACAATCTCATTGTTATCCCGTATGTGTAAAGTCTTAATAAAGGTAATACAGAAACAGCTGCAAGCATACATTGACAGAGATCTTCCAGAGGTTTTTTAATTCAGGGAGAGAGAGGTTTCCAATCTTATTTGTCTTCTTAAGCAGTGCTTTGCTTATCCTGGATCTCTTTCCTTTCAATATAAAGTTTGTTATTCTTTTTTCTATGTCTTTTAAGAATGTCTTTGGAATCTGGATCAGGATTGCATTATACGTGTACATTGCTTTGGGCAGTATTGACATCTTCACAATATTAAGTCTTCCTATCCAGGAGCATGGTACGTTCTTCCATTTTTGTAGGTCTCTTTTGGTTTCTTGTAGTAGTGTTTTGTAGTTTTCTTTGTATAGGTCCTTTGCCACAGTCTTATTTTGAATGTCTTCTAACCTGAGGGGCTCATCTACCAGCCCTATATCTGGCAATATTCTGGTGCTATCAGACTGTGTTCTACTACTATTCATAAGACTTTCATTGACTAAATATTTAGAAGTAGTCCATCTCTCCTTCTAGTCTGTCTTATTCTGGAAGCTCAGCTGAAACTTGGCCACCATGAGTAACCCTATTGATATTTAAAATACCAGTGGCATGGATTCAAGAATCATGGCAACATGTAAGCCACTACAGTATGACAAACTGACAGATGCATGGTGGACAATTTTTAGCAGGTTGGAATTGAGGACTAAATGATGATAAGAATGGAAATCAAAGTAAGTATAAATGGAAATCAAAGTAAATATAAAAACAGCTCTCCCATCCTTATTAATAATACCCTGGCATCCCTGTCAACTCTAACACTTTTAAAGTTCTACAAATGGTGCCATCATGATGTGGGTCAAAGGCCAAACAGTTACTCTGGGCTGTAAAAGAAAAACAGAACATATCATATAACCATAGGGTGTGCCTTTAAAAAGAAAATAAATCACTTTCTAAAGATTGTGATTCTGAACTATTGCTGTGACTAATGCCCTAAGTTCTACATCCAGATTTCCTACTGCCCTTGTGTCCTAATGCTTCCTAACACTTAACCTTTGTAAATAAACCTGCTTGGCCTTTTTTGCTGGGTTCTTCAAACTAACTTGTTGCTCTCAAACCAACTCTCACTCATGGACACTCCGTGTCTCACAGAGTAGCCAGGGTTTGCCAGACTGTAATGATAACAAAAGCAGATTGATGGCTTATCTTCTCAGTACTCTGGGGTGGATTCTAATCGCAGACATTTAGGTTAGTTGTTGTTGTTAAGTGCTGCCAAGTTGATTTCAATCCACAGGGGCCCTGTATAGGGTTTCTGAGGAGCAGCTAGTGAGTGTGAACTGCCAACCTTGAAGTTCAAACTGACTTTGCAGTTCAGAGCATTAACCCACAATGCCACACCAGGAGCCAAGTGCACAGTATTTGAGATATCTAGGGACATTGTTGTATTGCTGGTAGATGTTTCCTTGGCATCCTGAAATTGATGCTGTACCATAGGGTTTTCTAGGGCATAAATTGCATGAAAGCAGTTGTTTCTCCCATGAAGCCACTGGAGGGGTTGAAACCATCAGTTTTTCAAGTAGCAGACAAGTGGCTAACCATTGTGCCAGCAGATCTCCTTCCAAGGATCTTAAAACACTAAACAAAACAAACAACCCAAACCTATCATTGTCAAGTCAATTCCAAATCATAGAAACCCTGGAAGCAAGGCTTTCTTGGTTAGGAGAAACAATTTCCCTGTCTTTTGGGTTAAAGTACATTCTCTGTGTCTGAATTACAATAATTCATCAGTTTATCTTGGTTTCTACATATTGCATGTATGTTCTTTTTGCTGTTAAGTGCCTTTGAGTCTGTTCTGACTCATAGTGACCCCGTAAAGGGTTTCCAAGGAGCAGCTGGTGAGTTTGAACTGCCAATCTTGCAGTTCAAACCGATCTTGCAGTCTGATGCATTATCCTGCATTGCTACACCTGGATTCCATTCTGTATTTGTTGTTAAGTGCTGTCTAGTCAGTGCTGACTCATAGCAACCCTGTATACAGTTTCCAAGAAGCAGCTGGTGAGCTCGAACTGCCAAACTTGTGGTTCAGACTGACCTTGCAGTCCAGTGCATTAACCCACAGCCCCACACCAGGACATTCTAGGTCCTCATTTCACTCAGAATTCTATAAATTTTTCATTTAACAACCAACTCTTTTACTATTTAAATATAAACTTACAGATCTTGTTGTTATTGTTAAGTGCTGTCGAGTAGGTTCCGATCCATAGTGACCCTGTATACGGTTTCCAAGGAGCAGCTGGTGAGCTTGAACCACCGACCTTGCAGTTCAAATGACTTTGCAGTCTGATGCATTAGCCCACAGCGCCACACCAGGACAGATCTTCAGAGACCTTAAAGTGAGGGTGACTTCCAAATTTGCCGTGTACTGCAGATACAACTTCCAAGACATCCTTCTTAACACCATCACCCTTTCCAAACCCCCTTCCCCCACCCAGGAATAGTTACTTATTTTGAAATTTTTATCTTAGTGCTCACTCCTGACATCATATAGTGACACTTTGTTTTATCTGTTTTTTCTTAGCAGACTTTGAGCTTCTTGAAGGACAGGACTATGATGTAATTTCTCTTTCCTTATCCAGCATCCACCACAGGGCAAGCAATGTACTAAACATGTGGAAGCAATGAGGAGATAAGGGAGACTTTTTGACATTCTCCTTGTGAAGTAATGCCATACGATGGGATGTCCATTTACTGTCAAGAATAACCTTATATCTGGGCTAGTAATGATTTAAAAAAAAACAAAAAACAACAGGAAAGAAGAGCAATGATATTTTATAGTGCCCATTCAATGATATATAAGGCTGGAAGAGAAGCAAAAGTTTTCTTTCTCCATTATGTAAGTTTGATGAAGTGGTTACTTGGCAGTTCTTTGATTGCTGGGGCATTTTGATGCATATGCAGTTACTACTCTACCTACTCAGATCACTTAATTTTTTTTTTTTTCACTTAAAGTGCAGCAAACTTCTGTACAAAGCTGATAGCATTCTGTATTCAAATACCTCACACTGTATCAGCACTGCTGCACCAAATATCAGCCAGCACATCCAAGCTTGTCTGAAGCAATGAATAGTCAGTACAGCAATAAATTTCATTTCAGAACTGCAGTATAATTGAATGAGCATCAACTTTCTCAGGCACTAGATAAAACATTGCTTATGTGTGTGTCATCACTGAGGAAAACTAGAATGCCTGTGTTTTTTCCCTTTTTTCCTCACATATGTCTGTCCATTTCTACAACCTATGTCCAGTGGTGCAGTGGTTAATGATCTTGGCTGCAAATCAAATGGTCAGTGGTTTGAACCAACCAGTTGCTCAGTGGGAGAAAGATGTGACTCTCTGCTTCCATAAGATTCAGCCTTGGAGACCCAATGGGACAGATCTTCTGTAAGCTATGGGGTTGCTCTGTGTCAGAATTGACTGTATGGCAGTGGACTTAGTAGTTAGCACAAATAATTCAGGGGAAAAAATGTGTCTTCTAATGACAGGATCAAGGAATTCCTAGAATTAAGCTGAAATCCATATGGCAAGATATTGGGTAAAAATCTTTTCTTTAGCTTTAGGGCTTTGGAGTGAGTAAGATAGGTACTCTTTGTTCAGTCTTTGAGATCAGTTCAACAGCAAAAATATAGTAAGTGTAAATTAAGTGTTAAACAATATGCTGGAATCCTGGTGGGTATGGGGATAGAAAGATACACAGTTGAAGGTGAGTTTTCTTGATCTATTCACAGCCTAGTGTGCAAAGCAGACACATTATAAAGGCACCTATAGGAGGCTTTGGGAACCTAGAGGAGGGACATCTAGTCGTCCACATCTTCGTAGTTGCACTTTTTCTTTTGCACAATGTCACAGTTCTCAGATTTCCACTGACTGAGGCTGACACAAGACTATGAAGATCATGCAGCAAGGTGTTGCATGGCTAGACATACACTTGTGTTTCTTCACGTCCGTCTTCCTCACTGTCTTTTCCTAGTGACAGAAGCCTAGGGACAGAATTCTGGGGGTAGGTGGTTGAATGTTAATGTCAGGTAGAAAATTAGGTCTGTTGTCTCAAAAGGTCCACAGATTTCTTTTGGAGTCAGGGACTCTAAGGAGCACCTACCCACTTGTTGAAACACTGATTTATTTGGAGTTGGGGGAGCTTAGGAGTAAGAAGGGAGTACAGTGGATCTGAGGGATAAGGACTTAACTTAATTAACTTAACATAGATTAGCTCATTTGCATTTACTCATTAATCTTCTAAGGTAAAGAGAATCCATCTCATCCTCATTTCACAGTTGTAGAAACTGAAATTAGGTAACTTTTATGGCTGATTCAAGCCATAGTTGGAATTACAACATTAAGTCTAATTTCTTCAGATACATTAAAACATGCTTCTTCCCATAAATACCTTTGGATGGATCATTGTTTCCAAAACCCTTTGAGTTTATGATAATCATGCCTCAAAACCATTGTCTTAAAAAAAGATAATTTTACTGTAGAATGTGTTGTTGCTGTTGTTGTGGTTAAGTGCTGTCGAGTCAGTCCCAACTCATAGTGACCCTGCATAGGTTTTCTGAGGATCAGCTAGTGGGTTTGAACTGCAGACTTTGTGATTCACAGTCCAGTGCTGATCCTACAGCACCACACCAGGAGTTCTTTTAACTGTTGTTAAATGCTGTTGAGTTCTGACTCATAGCGTCCCTGTATAGGATTTCCAAAGAGCAACTCACAGCGGCTCTGTATAGGGTTTCCAAAGAGCAGCTGGTGAATTTGAACTGTCAGGAAATAAAACATGTATGGCCTCTGATTTGGAAAGTAGTGAGATTTTTTGTTTGTTTGTTATGGTCTAATAGATAGTTATTTTTTTTGTTTATCTGCCTTATGTATTTGACAATATGTAGTATCTACTAAGTATAAAGTTGATGAGATCTTGTGACATGGTAAAAGGGTTATCTGAAAAATTTTAACACCAGATGTGGATAGGTGTGATTCAAAATGTTTATGGTGAGCTGAGCTATCTGGTGATGTTTACGGTATGTGTTTCTTATATTCCTGTGTCGTTCAATTCAACTGAATATAGGTTACTGCATTCACCTAGTGTTTATTGACTACAAAATTGCACATAAATAAATGAAATATGTGCTAAATTTAAATTGTTCCTAATATACCAATCATGTTGGAACAAGTTACATTTTCAAAACATCAGTTATAAAAGACAGACAATAGACAAGGTACATAGAGTTCCACTACTTGTTTGTCAGTTTTCGGTACTATGGTGACTTGTGTGTTGCTGTGATGTTGGAAGCTATGCCACTGGTATTTCAAATACCAGCAGGGCCACTCATGGTGTGCAGGCTACAGAAGCGCTTCCAGACTAAGATAGACTGGGAAGAAGGACCTGACAGTCTTCTTTTGAAAGTGCTTAGTAGAGGTGGGAGGGAGGGGAGAGTAATTCACAGGGAAGACACATGTTGGTGACCAGGAGGGCAATATTCAAGGAGTTGAGAGGGCAATACACAAGAAGGGGGAGGGTGGCAGATGAACAGTGAAGATTGGGAAGCCTTGGGGAAGAATGTGTGGTCTCAATGGGATAAAGATAAATAGTGATTTATGTACAACTTTGGAACAACAATGTTCTGTGAGTAGATACATAGATTGATACATATTCTGAATGGGTAAAGGAAGGGGAAAATGTTTATGTGTTTGACTGTTTTATGGATGTTAGTTTCCATGTCTACTATTGTAAAGGAGACATTTATGTGTAATAGAAATGAATACTGGGAATTATGATCACAGAAAGCTTGTAAGTCCAACTTCTGCCTATAACTAATTAGATTTGCTAAAAGGGAAAATAGAATTTTCCCAGGGAGATATGCTTCTTGTTAAGCCTTAGTAGACTATGAGGCCATAGGTGGAATCCTGACCCCACCCAGAACCTTCTGAGTCAGGATATTCCCATTTGAAAACACATGAAGACCAACCCAGAACTGCTGGGAGAACAGAAGATTCTTGTAGAAAGAAAGACCCACAGGAAAAAAAAAAAAGCAAACTGTTTGGCAGTTTGATAATTAAGCAAGTTGTTTGCTTTAGAGGCATCAAAGCACAAAAAGTTAGCCCATCAGGGAAAATCCCCTTCTAGAATTGAAACTTAAAAGGTACCCAACTTTCACATGCCTATGAGGCTATTGAAAATACCATGGCTTGAACTGGGCATATCTTAGTCTTCAAACTGATATCTTTGCTCTTGAACATTTTGAGGAGGTCTTGTGCAGCAGATTTGCAAAATGCAATACTTCTACTGATTTCTTGACTGCTGTTTCTGTAAGTGTTGATTGTGGAACCAAGAAAAATTAAGTCTTGTTGTTGTTGTTAAGTGCCTTTGAGTCGGTTCCAACCCACAGCTACCCTGTATAGGGTTTGCAGTTCAAACGGCTTTGCAGTCTGGTGCATTAACCCACAGCGCCACTTAGACAACTCCAATCTTTTCTCTATTTATCATGATGCTATTTATTGGTACAGTTGTGAGGATTTTTGTTTTCTTTACTCTGAGGTACAATCCATATGGATTGTATGGATTTGATCTTCATCAGTAAGTATTTTAAGTCCTCTTCACTTGGAGCAAGTAAGGTTATATAATATGCATCTTGCTGGTTGTTAATGAGTCTTCTTCCAATCCTGATACTACTTTCTTCTTCACATCACCCAGATTCTTGGATTATTTGCTCAGCATACAGTGAATAAATATAGTAAAGGATACAACCCAGACACACATCTTTTCTGATTTTAAACTATTCAGTATCCCTTTGTTCTGTTCTAATCACTGCATCTCAATCTATGTACAGGTTCCTCATGTGCACAATAAAGTATTCTGAAATACCCATTATCCACAATGCTGTCAATAGCTTGTAATGATCCACACAGTCAAAAGTCTTTGCATAGTCAATAAAGCACAAGTAAACGTCTTTCTGATATTCTCTGTTTTCAGTCAAGATCCACCTGACATTAGCAGTTACATCCCTCATTCTATGTCCTCTTCTAATTTCAGCTACGATTTTTGGTAGTCCTCTGGTAGACATACTGTTGCAGCCATTTTGGATTATCTTCAGCAAAATATACTTGCATGTGATATTAATGATACTGTTTATTGATTTTCGCATTCCATTGGGTGAACTCTCTTGGGAATGGGCTCAAATATGGATTTCTTCCAATTAGTTGGCCATGTAACTATCTTTCAAATTTCATGGCATAGGTGACTGAACATCTCCAGTACTTCATCAGTTTTTTGAAAGATTTCAATTTGTATTCCATCAATTTCTGGAGCCTTGTTTTTCACCAATGACTTCAGTGCACCTTGGATTTCTTTCTTTAGCACCATTGGTCTTGATCAACTGCTACCTTTTGAGTGGATGGCTCTCTGTATACTTTCCATCTTCTTTTTTTTTTTTTTAATGTTTTATTGTGAATTATGTGATAGTTTACATGTCCATCTTCTTTTGATGCTTTCTGTATCATCCAATATTTTCCCTGTAGAATCCTTCAGTATTTCAAATTGACGCTTGACGATTTCCTTCAATTCTTTCAGCTTGGGATATGCTGAGTGTGTTTTTCCCTTTGGTTTTCTAACTACAGAACTTTGCATATATTTCATTATAATGTTTGACTTAGTCATTGCTAGCTGACCATTGAAATTTTCTATTTAGCTCTTTTATCTCCTTGTTTCTTCCACTTGCTTTAGCATCTCCATGCTGGAGAGCAAGTTTCATATCTCATCTGACATCCATTTTGATCTTGTCTTTTAAATGATCTTTTGCTTTATTCCTGTATGATGCTCTTCATGTCACCCTACCAACTCTTCTGGTGTTCAATCGTAAGTGTTTAACACATCAAATCTGTTCTTCTGATGATCTGTAAGGTCTGATGATCTTCTGATGATCTCTAAAGTCAGGTGGGATGTGTTCAAGATCATATTTTGGCTCTTGTGAACTTGTTTTAATTTTCTTCAGCTTCAACCTAAACTTACATATTAGCAATTGATGGTCTGCCCCGGCCTCTTTTTGGCTGATGACATTGAGCTCCTCCACTGTCTCTTCCCACAGATGTAGTCAGTTTGATTCCTGTGTATTTATCTGGTAAGGTCCATGTGTACATTGTTTCAAAAAAGTATTTGCAATGAATAAGTCATTGTCTTGCAAAATTCTATCACTTTATTTTCCAACTACTGATCTTTCTTCTTTGTTTCCAACTTTTACTTTGCAATCACCAGTAACTGTAATCCATCTTGATTATATGCTTGACCAATTTCATACTGAAGAAACTGGTAGAAGTTTTCAACTTCATTCTCATTGACATTAGTGGCTGGTTGGTAAAATTGATTAATAGTGGAATTAACTGGTGTTCCTTGTAGGTGTATGCATATTATCCTATCACAGACATCTGTGCTATCTGTGATTGCTGATATATAATTGCTAATGTTCTTTTTAACCATGGATGTGACATCATTCCTTTTGAAATTGTTGTTCTGGCATTGTTGTTAAGTACCTTTGAGTCAGTTCTGACTCATGGCAATGCTGTATAGGGTTTCCAAGGAGCAGCTGGTGAACTTGAACCACTGACATTATGGTTCAAACTAACCTTTCAGTCCAGTGTGTTAACCCCCAGAGCCACACCAGAACTCCTGGAATAGGAAACCATATTGTTGTCAGATTAAAAATGGTCAATACAAATCCATTTCAGGTCACTAATTCTTAAGATATTGATCTTTGTGCATTCCATTTCCAGTGCTTGTCTGTCAGTTTGTCATACTATGGTGGCTTATGTGTTGCTGTGATGCTGGAAGCTATGCCACCAGTTTTAAAAATATCATCAGGGTCCTGGTGTGACATCCTAGGATAAGCTAACCACAAGGTCAGGGTTTCAAACCTACCAGTCGCTCCTTGAAAACCCTATGCAAGGTCACTATGAACCAGAATGGACTCACTGGCAGTTAACTATAAATAAAAAGGTCACCAAGGTTAGACAGTTTTCAACAGAGCTTTCAACTAAGACCAACTAAAAAGAAGACACAGACTACTTCTGAATTTTCAGTCACTAGAAACCTTATAAATAGCAGTGGAACATAGTCAGCTATAGTACCAGAAGTCTGTCTGTCTGTTTATAATTGATGAGGTTGATGATATTAATCTCTTTCCATTTCATTTCTGACAACATCCAATTTTCCTAGATTCATACTATGAACTGCAAGGTCAGCTGTTCAAGCTCACCAGAACTCCTTGGAAATCCTATGCAGGGTCGCTATGGGCTGGAACCGACACGATGACACTTCACAACAACAACAAGAGCCTATTTATATACCAAGAGACAATTATTTGAACACAGCAAGGGAATATTCATGGCTTAGAGTTAGGAAAGATGTGTGTCAGGGTTTTATCATTTCATTATACTCACTCAATCTGCATGCTGAGCAACTAATCCAATAAGCTGAACTGTATGAATAAAACAGAGCATTAGGACTGGAGGAAGAATCATCAAAAATCTGTGATGTTCAATGACACACACAACCTTCCTTACTAAAAGCAAAAAGGAGTTGAAACACTTAGGCATAAAGAAAGCAAAATCTTCACATCTGGTCCAATAAACTACATCATGATAAATAGAGAAAAGATTGACTTTGTCAAGGGTTTCATTTGACTTGGGTCTGTGATGAATGTCCATGGAAGCAACAGTAAAGAATTAAAAAAACCTTGTACAGTGGCCATATCTATTGTCAAAGTCCTCTTTAAAATGTTAAAAAACAAAGATATCACTTTGAGGACTATGGTGCGCCTGACCCAAGCCATGGGATTTTCAGTTATCTCATATGCATGCAAAAGTTGGACACTGAAGAAGAAAGATTGAAAATTTGAATTCAAAGAATACCTTTGAATTATGGTGCTGGTAAGAATATTGAGGCGGCACAAGAGGCACTCACTCATCTCTGCCAAGAAATTTGGAAGACAAATATCTGGCCAACTGATTGGAAGAGATCCATATTTGTGCCCATTCCAAAGAGAGGTGACCCAACGGAATGTGGAAATCATCGGACAATCTCTTTGATATGTCAAACGAGTTAATTTTGATAAACGTAATACAGAAATGGCTACAATCTTACATTGACAAAGAACTTCCAGAGTTTCAAGCTAGATTCAGAAGAGGCTGTGGAACGAGAGATATCATTGCTGATGTCCGATGGATCTTGGCTGAAAGTAGAGAGTATCAGAAAGATGTTTACTTATGCTTTATTGACTACACAAAGGCTTTTGATTGTGTGGATCATGACAAGCTATGGACAACATTCAAAAGTATGAGTATTCCAGAACACTTAATTGTACTTCTGAGAAATCTGTACCTGGACCAAGAAGCAGTTGTTCGAACAGAACATGGGAACACTGAATGTTTTAAGATTGGGAAAGGTGTGCGACAAGGTTGTGTTCTTTCACCATACTTATTCAACCTGTATGCTGAGCAAATAATATGAGAGGCTGTGTTCTGTGAAGAAAAACCTGGCGTCAGGATTGGAGGAAGACTCGTTAACAACCTGAGATATGCAGATGATACAACCTTGCTTGTTGAAAGTGAAGAGGACTTAAAATATTTACTGATGAAGATCAAAGAGCACAGCCTTACATATGGATTACAACTCAATGTAAAGAAAACAAATAAGCAGACCAGGGTGGATGTAGCACAGTGAGGGAGCAGAAGATTAGAAGAAACAGAATTAAAGATGTGGACAGGGATCTCTCTGACAGTTTATACAGGGGATAGAAGGAAATTGAATGACAAAGGTAGCTTTCACAATAATTCAGAGAGAAGATCATGATGGCAAGGACAATCTCAGCTGTGATTAGGGTGACAAACTCACTGATGTTATTAACTCTGTATATATAAAGAACTACAAGAGCATGGATGTGGGTGAAATTAGTTCTGTTGTTATAGGTTGGGAGTCAGTTAGGTGGGGAACATGTGGGTCTAGAACAGAGATGGGCAAGCTGCTTTTCTGGTAAGAGTCAGAGAATATTTATTTTAGTCTATGCATTCTCTGTCACAACTACTCAACCTCTGCTGTAACTTTAAAACAATCATAAATATCATGTGTAAATGAGTGAGTGTGGCTGAGCTTACTCCAATAACATGTTACTTACAAAAACAAACAGCCAACTGTATAAGGGGGCTTCAAAAAATTCCTGAAAAAATTCCATTCTCTTCTTCAATTCCATTTTTCCATGAACTTTCTGAAGCCCCCCTCATATAGAGCCATTAGGTAGAATACATTGTTAGCACTGCATATTTTCTACTCCTCCAAACATGTGTTCTAACATGTGTTTAAGTCATAGCTCTTTATCCCCATTCAGGGCTTTGTTTCTGCTTAACATTGAGAACATATGATAGCTATGTTATTCAAATAATTAACACTGAGTTATCAATTATTAGATCTCATCAACAATGATCCTTTCCCACTCTCAAAAAACAAAGCAAAATATAACCAAAAAACCAGTCAGCTCAAAGGATTGATCTGATGACTTATTTTCAATACGGTTAGAAACTTGCTAAATATTCAAACAGCTTCTTGGTCTTTATTTTTTACTCACAGATGTACCTTGTGAGTTGGTTTCTGGCATAAAAGGTATTGCAGAGACTTAGGAATCATATTTTAATTACTTGTATTGCCTCAAATACTGTTACTGTCATGGTTATGTGCCATCAAGTCAGTACTGACTTATAGAGAACCTATTCACAATGGAATGAAACACTGCCTGATCCTGTGCCAAACCTCACAATCATTGCTAAGCTTGAGCCCACCACTGCTGGCACTATGCCAATCCATCTCATTGGCATACCTCTTCCTCTCTAACCCTCCACTTTACCAACCATGATGTCCTTCTCTAAGGACAGGTCCCTCCTGACAATATGTCCAAAGTATGAGAGATGAAATCTGGCTATCCTGGCTTCCAAGGAGCATTTTGGCTGTAATTCTTCCAACACAGATTGGTTTGCTCTTTGACATTCAATGGTACTTAAAATATTTTTCTCCAGCATCATAACTCAAGTGTGTCAATTCTTCTATGGTCTTCCATAGTCACTAATCAACTTTCACATGCATATGAGGTTATTGAAAATACCATGGCTTGGCTCAGGCACACCTTAGTCCTCTGACATCTTTGATCTTCACCTTGTTAAAAAGGTCTTCTTAATCAGATTTGCCTAATGCAATGCAT
>NW_006408521.1:14856354-14901792 GCF_000296735.1 Chrysochloris asiatica
CATGGCAACAGTAGTGAGGTTGGCCCAGGATAGGGCAGGTGTTTTGTTTTGCTGTTGCTGTAAGTCAGTACCAACTTGATGGCACCTAACAACAACAGCAATAACATTTTCTGCAAGCAAGGTTGTATCATCTGCTTATCGCAGGCTGTTAGAGTCTTCTTGCAATCCTGATGCCATGTTTTTCTTCATATGATCCAGCTTCTCAGATTATTTGGTCAGCATAAAGATGGTGAAAGAATATAATTCTGGTGTATACTTTCCTAATTTAAAACCATTTGGTGTTCCCTTGTTTTGTATGAACAACTGCCTCTTGGTCTATGTACAGGTTCTTCATGAGCATAATTAAGTGTTCCGGAATACTCATACTTCACAATGTTTGTGTGGATCATAGCTTGCCATGATCCACACAATCAAAAGTCTTTGCTTAGTCAGTAAAACACAGGTAAATGTCCTTCTGCTATTCTCTGTTTACAGTCAAGACCCATTTGACATCTGCAAAGATATCCCTCATTCCATGTACTCTTCTGAAACTAGCTTGAATCTCTGTAAGTTCTCTGTCAATGTATGTTTGCAGCTATTTTTGGATTATCTTCAGCTAAATTTTACTTGTCTGAGATATTACTGACATTGTTTATTGAATTTTACATTCTGTTGCATCACATTTTATTGTAATTGGCACAAATAAGGATCTCTTCCAGTCAGTTGGCCAGGTCGTTGTCTTACAAATTTCTTGGCATAGATGAATGAGTGCTTCCAGTGTTGAAATCTTTCAACAAACTGACAGACGAGTGGTGGACTGTTGTTGTTAAGTTGCCGTGATGTCAATTCAGACTCATAGCAAACTGTGAACAACAGAACAAAACACTGCCCAGTCCTATACCATCCTCACAGCTGTAATATTTGAGCCCATTGCTGCTACCACTGCGTCAATTCATTTCCTTAGAAGTCTTCCTCCACTTTACCAGCATGATGTCCTTCTGTAGGGATTGGTTCCTCCTGATACCATGTGCAAAGTATGAGAGACGAACTCTCTACATCCTGGTTTCTAAGGAGCATTCTGGCTGTACAAATACAGCCCTGTTTGTTCTTCTGATAGCCCATTGAATGTTCAGTACTCTTCCTCAACACCATAGTTGAAATATAGATTCACACTGTAAATTTTTAAAACTTGTAGTATCAACCAATCTTTTATGTTCTTCCTTATTCACTGTCCAACTTTCACATGCTTATGTGGCTAATGAAAAGACCATGGCTTGTATCAAGGGCCCCTTCGTCCTCAAGCTGACATCTTTGCTCTTCAATCCTTTAATGAGGGCTTGTGCAGCAGATATGCCTGATGCAATGTGCGATTTGATTTCTTGACTCCTGCTTTAAAGAGTAATTATAATGTATCGAAGCAAAATTAAGTCTTTAACATCTTCAGTCTTTTCTCAATTTATTATGATGTTATTTATTGGTACAGTTGTGAAATTTTTTGTTTTCTTTACATAGAGGTATAATCCATACTGAAGCCTATAGTCTTTGATCTTTAATCAGTAAATATGAATCTCTTCCAGTCAGTTGACCAGGTAGCTGTCTTCTAAATTTCTTGGCATATATGAGTGAGTGCCTCCAGTGTTGCATCAGTTTCTTGAAATAATTTGTGTTCCATCAATTCTAAGAGCCTTGCTCTTTGCCAATGCCTTCAAGCATGTTGGACTTCTTCTTTCAGTACTATTGGCTCTTTATCATGTGCTGCTTCTTGAAATAAGGAGCTCTGGTAGCATAGTGGTTATAAATCGGGCTGCGAGCCGCAGGGTCAGCAGTTCGAAACTACCAGCTGTTCTGTGGGAGAAAGATGAGGCTTTCTGCTCCTGTAAAGATTTAAAGCGTCAGAAACCCTGAACAGGATCGCAAATAACCAACAGCACCACTTCTTGAAATGGTTGAACACTGGTCATTTCTTTTTGGTACAGTAATTCTATGTATATTCTTTCCATGTTCTTTTAATGCTTTCTGAGTCATTCAATATTTTGCCCAAATAATGCTTCAATTCTAAAAAATAATATTTTAAAATAAGATTGATTTTATATGAATATATTTATAAGCAAAAAGTAATATTGCAAGTTGATGTTTGAATGGTTTCTTGTGTTCTTTCAGCTTGAGAATTGCTGAGCATGATCTTCCCTTTTGGTTTTCTAACTCCAGATCTTTGTATATTTTATTATTATATTTTACTTTATCATATAAGCTTCTCTTTGAATTTTTCTCTTTAACTCTTTTACCTCCTCATTTCTTCCATTTGCTTTAGCATCTCTGTCTGGAGAGCAAATTTCAGCGTCTCTTCTGACATCCATTTTGTCTTTTCCTTCTTGTCTTCTTAATGATCTTTTGTTTTCTTCCTATATGGTGCTCTTGATGTCATCTCATAACTCTTCAGGGTTTTGGTCATTAATGTTTAATATATCAAATATCTTGTTAAGATGATCTCTAAATGCAAGTAGGAAATGTTCAAGGTCCTATTTTGACTCTCATAGACTTGTTTTATTTTCTTCCGGTTCAGTTTGAACTTGCAAATGAGCAATTAATGAACTCTTCCACTGTCTGCCTTTGGCCTTGCTTTAGATGATGATATAGAGCTTTTCCATCGCCTTTTCCTGCAGATGTAGTTAGTTTGATTTCTGTGCATTCCATCTGTTGAAGTCCACTTGTATAGTTTTCTTTTATGTTTTTTAAGAAAGGTATTTGCAATAAAGACGTTTTGGGGCTTGAAAAATTCTATCATGCAATCTCTAGCATTGCTTTTATCACCAAGGCCATATTATCCAACTACTACTCCTTCCTTTTTGTTTCCAATCTTTGCATTTTTATTTCCAGTTATAATCTATACAGCTTGATTATATGTTTGATCATTTTCAGACTGAAGAAGTTGGTAGAATTCTTCATTTCCATCATGACTGGATTTAATGGTTGGTATGTAAATCTGAATAAAAATGATATTGGCTGTTTCCCCTTGTAGGTGTATGGATATTATCTGATCACAGACACTATTATACTTCTAGATAGATCTTGAAGATGAATGTGACATCATTCCTTCTCAATATGTCATTCTTGGCATAGTGAATCATGTGACTGTCAGATTCAAAATGGCCAAAACAAACCTATTTCAGCTCCTGAATGCCTAGAATATTGATGTTATTGCATTTTATTTCATTTTTGACAATGTTTAATTATCCTAGCTTCATACTTCTTTATTCCATGTTCTGATCAATAATGGATGCTTACAGCTGTCTCTTCATTTTGAGTTGTGCCCCATCAGCAAATGAAGGTCCAGATAACTTTACTCCAGTCACATCATCACAGTCTATTCTACTTTGAGGAAGCAACTCTTCCCCAGTTGCATTTTGAGTGCCTTCCAACCTTAAGGGTTTATGTTCTGGCACTGTATCTGACAATATTCGGGTACCATTCATCATGTTTCAGTATTCAATATTCTGGTGTCATCTGACAGTGTTCCATTGCTATTCATAAGTTTTACAGTGGCTAACCATTCAAAATGAGTATGCCTTCCCTTCTGCACAATCTCTGTTAGTTCTAGAAGCTTAGCTGAAACCTGGCCACCGTGAGTTATTCTGATGGCATTTCAAATATTGATGGCATAGCTTCCAGCATCACAGCAACATGCAAGCCACTACAGTACAACAAACTGTCAGACGAGTGGTAGGTTTCCTACTTAGAGCATTTGAATTCCAAGAAGAATTGTTTTGTTAACAGTGAGAAAAGTCTCATGACTGGATTGTTTTTAGTGAAACTGAATTTTTGAGAAATGAGTAAACCTGGAAATATTTAGAAAGCATGGATTATTGATGGTATTGAGGTCTTGTTTTTCTGATGGATCATGTGATTTTTCAATTTTTATAAACATTTTTATGAGCCCTGAAAAATTCTCTTAGCAGTCTCTTTGACTGTGTTGTTTAGAGGTTGCATATCTTTATCACTTCAGTCAAAAGATACATTTTCTTAGTCAAAAATGTGGGAACCATGGGGACAGGATGAAGACAGAATGGCAACAGAAAAGAAACTTGAGAGGCAGCTTTGGAAAAAAAAAAAAAATCTGTGTGCTTATAGGTTTTATGGGAATTTAGCTGCACGTTTTTTTTTAGGATTCTGGACTGTTGCCTAAAATCTGTGCAGTGGGATGTGAGGAACTCTGAGTGCAAAGTTATGCTCTTTATCCTTCCCACTTGCCCATATGGCTGTAACAGAGTTGCATGATCGACAAGATATTTTTATAGATCTCAGGAGATAGCACATTGGTCATTTGGAGTTTGCTGAAGAAAACTGTTAAGCAGTCAATTGGCATTTCCACATTAGCAAGCTACTCCCATTACTGTTGTTGTTATGTTCCGTGGAGTTGATTCCGACTCATAGCGACCCTGTACAGGGTTTCCGAGGCTGTAAATCTTTACGGGAGCAGAAAGCCTCATCTTTCTCTTACAGAACAGCTGGTAGTTTCAAACTGCTGGCTGACCTTGCGGCTGGCAGCCTGATTCGTAACCACTACGCTACCAGAGCTCCTTACTCCCATTACTAACCTGGTTCAAATAACTAAGTCCACAGCTCATGATCTGAGGGATCACTTTAGATGAAAAAGAAACTAAATTGCTCTTTAAATTAGTTGATTAAGTTGAAATGTATAAAGAGAAGCAGTTTTCTTCCTAGGAAAGTATACTATAATATTTGAATCATAATATAGTAGTAGAGTCTTGCAGGAGAAAGATGAGGCTTTCTACTCCCGTGAAGATTTACAGTCTTAGAAACTGTGTGTAGGGTTGCTATGAGTTGTAACCATTACCACGGCACACAACCACCACCACCACCACCATAATAGAGTCTTAGAAAGATCAATGAGAATCCAGTCAAATAAAATTAAGTACCGCTGGGAATGAAAGCATTAGAGCAATTTGATAGATGTGGTAACTTGAAATTTCCCACTTTGGACTATCAGTCCAGGAGCAATAGCAGGTTTGGAAGTGATGTCCTGCTCAGTAGCTGGGCAAATGACATCTTTGCAAAATCAAACACCAACCAACCAAACCAACAACTAATTCAAGATTAATATACCATTAGTAAGCTTCATTTTATTTAACCATGTCCTTGTAAGTTAATGGTTCCAGACAGCAATTGCTGCGAAAGTTATTGTCTTTAGTTTATTTAATTGTGGGGGTTTTGTTTTGTTTTGTTTTTTGATAGGGAACTTCAATTACTGTGCTATTTATTTAATTTTGTATAAAGGCTTTTTCTTGTAACATTACATTTTCTATTGATTATTTTATAGTGTAGATAACCTTCATCAACTTTTAATTTTGGTAAAAAGTAGTGTTTTATGTTTCTTCGGTAAGTAATAAAATCTTCCAATTGTCGCGGCAGGAAATGAATGTCTCCTTTGCTAAGGAAATGAAGGAGTCCATTGAATGTGGTTATTGCTTCTTTTAATTTACCAAGCCCAATTTTCAACTTGTTTTCCATCTTAAAATTGTTGATAATTAATGTGGAGACACAAAATTGTCTTCTGGCCCATCAATTCTCAATCAAGAAATAAAGGAGAATTTAGGCAAGAAGTCGAATATAGGACAAAATGTTAGTCTTCTCAAAATAGTTACAGAATTAAGACTTGCATGATTCCAAGATAACCACATTAATTCTTTATTTTCCATTGAATAGTTGACTTGGCCATTGTAAATGCTTTCAACCACTTGTAAAATGTTTTTGACTTGTGAAATACTTGTTTTCAACCATTTGTTTTGGGTCCCATCACTGAAGTCAAGACACTTAGCCCATGTAATTTGCCCTTATGATAATGTTTTTAATATACAAGATTTGATGTTTTCAAAAGGGATTGCTTTGGTTTGTATAACAATTCAAATACAATTTTATGCTCATATACCTTATTTAAGTTCTTTCTCAATTTTGTTGTTAAGTGCCATCAAATCAGTCCCAAATCATAGTGACCATGTATTGGGTTTCTAACAAGCGGCTGGTAGATTTGAACTGTAAAACTTGCAGTGAACACTCCAGTGCTTATCCTACAGTGTCACATGAGACCTTTTTCTCAATAGCTTATGGTAAATAAAAATAATATTTGTATAATGTGAGTTAATAAAATTTACCACCCCTCATAAGTCAGTTTGTCATATTGTGGTGACTTGCATGCTGTTGTGATGCTGGAAGCTATGCCACCAATATTTGAGATACCAGCAGGGTTACCCATGGTAGACATATTTCAGTGGAGCTGACAGACAAGACAGACTAGGAAGAAGGAGAGCCAGACCACTATGAATGCTTAGCCAGTGAAAACCTTATGGATAGCAGCAGAATATTGTCAGATATAGTGCCAGAAGCTGAGCCCCTAATGTTGGAAAGTACTCCAAATACCACTGGGGAAGAGGCGGCTATGTGTCGCTGTCCTTAGCACAGCAACACCTCTACTAGGTTGCCACTCACACTCAGAAAGCCTTGGAGGAGAAGGAGGAAATGCCTCGTACATCTTCTGTCTCTGGGATCTGCTTGGAGATTTACATAAATGTCTGTTTATCTGAAAATGAGATAGACAACAGAAACATAAAGCCAAAAGAAAGAGGCGATCCCAGGAATGTGACACCAAGTCTACAGTTACACTTACATTTCAGGTGATGTGCCAGAGTTCCTGGGTTTCAGCACCAAAAAATATTAACAGCACAGATGAGGCATCCTTGTTTAGTCCTACTGTCCCTTCAAAGAATTAGAAAGGTGTAGAATCAGCACTCACACCAAGCGAATCAGGTGGACAGAAATTTAACTAAGTAAAAGGTTTATATATAAGCATTGTTATTGTTAGGTGCCATCAAGCCAGTTCTGACTCATAGAGACCCTATGCATAATAGAATGAAACACTGCCCAGTTCTGGACCAAGCTCACAAGTGAGCCCATTGCTTCCGCCACAGTGCCAATCCATTTTGTTAGGAGTCTACCTCTTCTTCAATCCTCTACTTTACCAAGCAATGATATCCTTCTCCAGTGACTGGTCCCTCCTGACAATGTCTGATGTATGAGAGACAAAGCATGGCTATCGTGGCTTCCAATGGACACTCTGGCTGTACTTCTTCCACATAGATCTGTTTGGTTTTCTGGCAATACATGGGACTTCCAGTATTCTCCTCCAACACCATAACTCAAATGCATCAATTCTTCTATGGTCTTCCTTATTTACTGTCCAACTTTCATATGCATATGAGATTACTGAAAATATCATGGCTTGGGTCAGGTGCAACGTAGTCATCAAACTAACATCTTTGCTCTTCACCACCTTAAAGAGGTCTTGTTCATCAGATTTGACTAATGCAATACATCATTTGATTTCTTGACTGCTGCTTCCATGAGTGTTGATGGTTGATCTGAGCAAAATGAAGTTTTTGACAACTTCAGTATTTTCTCCATTTATATAGATGTTGTTTATTGGTTCAGTTGTGAGGATTTTTGTTTTCTTTACATTGAGATGCAACCTATATCATCAGCAAGTATTTCAAGTCTTCTTCACTTTCAGCAAGCAAGGTCGTATCATTTGCGTATTGCAGGTTGTTAATGAGTCTTCTTCCAATCCTGATGCTACATTTTTCTTCGTACAATCTAGTTTCTTGGATTATTTCCTAAGCATATAGATAGAATAAATGTGGTGAAAATGTGCAATCCTGGTGCACACCTTTCCTAATTTCAAACCATTCTGTGTTCCCTTGTTTTGTTCGAACAGCTGCCTCTTGATCTATGTACAGGTTTCACATGAGCACAATTAAGTGTTCCAGAATGCCCATAATTCAGTATTTCCTATAGCTTGTCATGATCCACACATTTGAAAGCTTTTGTGTAGTCAATAAAGAACAGGTAAATATCTTTCTAGTATTCCCTGCTTTCAGCCAAGATCCATCTCACATCAGTAATGATATCCCTTGTTTCACATTGTCTTCTGAAACTGGCTTGAACTTCTGTAAGTTCTTTGTCAATGTATGATTGCAGCTGTTTCTGTAGTACCTTTAGTAAAACTTTGCTTCCATGGGATTTCAGTGATGTAGTCTGATGATTTCCACATTCCATTGGGTCTCCTCTCTTTGAAATGGGCACAAATATGGACGTCTTCCAGTGAGTTGGCCAGGTATTTGTCTTCCAAATTTCTTGTCATAGATGAGTGAGTGCCTCCAGTGCCACATCACTTTGTTGAAAGATTTTACTTTGTATTCCATTAATTCCCCGAGACTTATTCTTTGCCAATGATTTCAATGCACCTTGAACCTCTTTCTTCAGGATCATTGGCTCTTGATCATATGTTACCTCTTGAAATGGTTGAACACTGAATATTTCTTTTTGGTTCAGTGACTCTGTGTATTTGTTCTATCTTCTTTTGATGTTTTCTGCATCATTTACTATTTCAGGCATGGAATCCTTCAATAGTTCAAGTTGAGGTTTGAATTTTTTCTTCAGTTCCCTCAGGTTGAGAAATGCTGAGTGTGCTTCCCTTTTGGTTTTCTAACTCCAGGTCTTTGTTCATTATAATATTTGACTTCGTCCTCTTGAGCTGATCTTTGAAATTCTCTGTTCAGTTCTTATACCTCCTCACCTCTTCCATTTGCTTTAGCAAATCTATGCTGGCAAACAAGTTTCAGAGTCTCTTCTGACATTCATTTTGGTCTTGTCCTTCTTTCTTGCCTTCTTTGGTTCTTCTTGCTTTTTTCCTGTATGATATGTATTTAAGCACAGACATTCTTATTAAAGACTGGCTTGTACCTCACAAGTGATGAGACTGCAGATTGCATTCCTGATTTCACTTTTTATGCTGTTGTCCTTCAGGGCTGGCTCTGTGTCTCCTGATAGTTCTCATTTAATGCATATGTTTCCCTATCATAATTTATGACTCATAATTGGCCATTTACTCATGGGTTTGAGGTAACTCTTTCTCATTTTTCCCCCTATTTGGGATTTCTGATTGGATGAAACACATCTCGTGTTTGCTGTGATTGATCTGTGGTCAACCTCTCTTACCTGCTCTAACTGCCTAACAATAGAATACAAGCAAAGCCCAGAACTAAGGAGAGCTTGTTTGCTCTTCCCCAGAATAAAATGTCAAGATCTGTATTATAAAAATATATCTTAAAGAGTCTATGCAAACATGAAAGAGAAACTCACCACTTCAGCTTTTCTGGATCCTAAATATCCCAGATATTTGTCTGAATTTTATTTATAATAAACATTTGAGTTATGGTATTCAAAGAGAATACTGAAAGTACCATAGACTGCTAAAAGAACAAACAGATCTGTGTTGGAAGAAGGACAGCCAGAATGATCCTTGGAAGCCAGGATGGCCAGACTTCATGTCTCATACTTCGGGCATATTATTAGATAGGACCAATCCTTGGAGAAGGATGTCATGCTTGGTAAAGTGGAGGGTCAGAGAACAAGAGGAAGACCCCCATTGAGATGGATTGGCACAAAGGCAGCAGCAGTGGGCTCAGGCGTAGCAACAATTGTGGTAAGCCCAGTGTTTTGTTCTGTTTTGCATAGGGTGGCTAAGAGTTGGTACTGACTCCATGGCACCTAACAACAGCAACAACCATAAGAAAAAAATCCACTATTTTGTTAAGAAAAAAGCATCTTTTAGATTTCTTTATTTCATCTGTTGATTTGTTTTAATGGCTCTGCATGAGCTGAGTGATAACAGTCTTTCACCCAATACGGTCTATGCATAGGGGTCAAAGTCATTGGCCTGTGACTATAGAACTTTGTTTTTTATTCAAGTCTGCTAAACAATCTAATAATACAAAGGAACCAGAGCTGAGTAGTTCAGGAAAAAGATACACACAGTCTGTGTAATAAGTAAGAATCTAGCACACCAGCTGGTGAGGAGCAAGGGAAAACTAAAAATAATGCTGTCGATTTTAAAGCAATGGAAACCACGATGCACCAGTAAATATTCATATTCAGCTACCATTTACTGAGTGCCTACTGCACACCTAGGCCTATGATAAGTACTTCACATGCATCAACTCCTTTGATCTTTACCACAGCCCTCCAAACTAAGAACAGATAAGAATATTTTTACAGAAGATGAAACTGATGTAGTCTGGGGATAAATCACAGGTTTCAAAGCCTCACAACTAGCAAGTGTAACCAGGTCTTGAAGCAGGGTTTTCTGACATGATTCTAGGATGTAGGAGCCCTAGTGGTGTAGTGGGTTAAGTGTTGGGCTCCTAACCACAAGGTTGGCAGCTGAAAACCATCGTGTTCTGCACAGGAGATCGAGGCTTTCTGCTCCCATAAAGATTTACAGCCTGAGAAACCCTATCGCCAGGGTTGTTAGGAGTCTAAACCAACTTGACAACAGCCAGCCATTCTAGGTGGTGTTCTCCCAGAAGAGTAACCTGAATGACAGATTTGTATTTAAGTAATTAAGAAGGAAAATGTTTCTAGGAGAAACCTGTAAGGGAGTTATTGTTGCTTTTGCTAATTGTCATCAAATCAGTTCCAACTCATAACTAGCCTGCCTAGGGTTTCCAGGAAGCAGCTGATACGTTTGAACCACCGACCTGATCATTCAAACTAACCTTATCCTACAGAGACACACCAGGACTCCTAGTAAGGGAGTAAGAAAGCAAAGGGGGAAATCTGTTATGAATGGAACTGTATCCTCCTAAAATATGTGCTGACTATGTTGATAAAATATACGCTGAGGTCCTAACTCCTGTACCAGTGAATGTGATCCAGTGTGGGGATAGGGCTTTCTTTTGTTATGTTAATGAATCGGTGCCTAAATTGGGTGGGTCTTCAACCTAATTCCTTTTGAGTGGAATCTTCTAAAAGAGAGCACAGCACAGAAAGAGAGATACACAGGGAGAAGAGACCACGTGAGGAACTGTCTACAAGCCAAGAAGGGACAAGAAAGGACCTTCTCTAGAACAAACAGTACACTGAGTTTTACTTCTAGACTTCAAAACAATGAAACTATAAATTACTGTTCTTTAAAGCCACCTACTTTGTGATTGACTGTGTGTGGGGGCAGGCAGGGGTGTGTGGTGGGAGGCAGCAATAGGTAACTAATGCAGAACGATAGCAGACCAAGCAAGGGAACAATTTTAAATGAAGCCTTAGATTTAGATTTTGCTTTGAGGCAAAGTAGGTAGGCTTTTATGCTCATCCATCAGTTATTCTGTGGCTGGCCTAGGCACCTCCCTTTCTCCAGAGCAATCTTCTTAAGTAGGAACTTTTATAGCAAAGCAAGTAGATGCTGGCAGCTGGGCACATAGAGTAGTTAAAGGGCATCATTAATGTTCACAACAGACTCTGAGATTTAGAGTTCCTATTATGCTATGCAAGTTTTGAATATAACTTTAAAACAAAAAGTATACTTTTGTCGTTGTTGTTGTTGTTTTGGTACCAACAGAAAGAACCATTTTTAAAGCTAGCACTTCACAGAGTTTGTGTAACATGCAGTTTTTTCCTTAAGCTTTTCCAGGACTAAAGCAAAAAGGAACCCATCTTTGTTATTTGCTTGGTTTGATTTCCTCGGTCTTCCAGTTTCACATTTTTTGAAAATCTGCATTTGAATATCGTACTTTGGTGGCTTGCAAGTTGCTATGATGCTGGAAGGAATGTCACCTGTATCTTTAATACAGTAAAACCTGTGAGAGTGGAGCTTGTCAAAACTGTCCTGGTTTTTAGAGCCTTACAAGTTTTCCACTTTTGGAAGGGCGCAGTCTTACCGTTTTTCTATTACTCTCTGTTAGTGGAAAAGACTTTAGTTTTTCTTCTCTGACAGATTTCTGCCTTACAAAAGCCCCAGTTTTTTGTGGGTTTTACTGTACCAGCAAGATCCCCATGGTAGACAGATTTCAGCAGCGCTTTCAAACTAAGACAGACTAGCAAGAACAACCTGGTGATCTGCTTCTTATAATCAGCCAATGAAAATCCTCTAGATGACAGAATATTATTTGATGCAGTATTAGAAAATGAGCTCTCTGAGGTGAAAGTCACTCACATACACAGTGACTGGAACACTAGCCTTATGTACAGCAATGATTATGAAGATGATGCAGAACCAGACAATGCCACGTTCTGTTGTATGTGGGGTGCCATGAGTAAGAGTCAATCACAACCAACAATAAAAACAGCATATGTGGATGAGCTAACAACAATTTTCCGGTGTAATAGGTAAAACATGACCCATTGTTTTTCTTGATAATGAATTTTTGTGATTGCTATTAGTTGTAGTTGCTCTGTAGGGTAAGCACTTGACTGTGAAACACAAGGTTGATGGTTGAAGTCCACCAACCATAGTGTAAAGATAAAGTTTTCTTCTTTCAAAAAGATTTATAGCCTTAGGAACCCTATGCAGGGCTACTATGAGTGGGAACCAGCGTAAGGCACTTAACAATAACAGTAGCCTTTGACTCATGGCGACCTTATATGTAACAGAACAGAATATTGCTCGCTCTTGCATCTTCATGTCGGTATATTTCAGTCCATTGTTCTGGCTGATATGTCAATCCATCCCATTGAAGGTTTCCCTCATTTTAATGAGCTGCTAAGGAGCTCTGGTAGCGTAGTGGTTACGAATCAGGCTGCGAACCTTAAGGTCAGCGGTTTGAAACTACCAGCTGCTCCGCGGGAGAAAGATGAGGCTTTCTACTCCCGTAAGGATTTACACCCTCGGAAACCCTATACAGGGTCGCTATGGGTCGGAACCGACTCGATGGCACTTAACAACAACAACAAGGAGCTCTGGTAGTGCAGTGGTTACGAATTGGGCTGCGAACTGCAAGATCAGCAGTTCGAAACTACCAGCTGTTCCACAGGAGAAAGACAAGGCTTTCTGCTCCTGTAAAGATTTACAGCCTTGGAAACCCTGTACTGGGTCGCTATGAGTCGGAACTGACGCCACAGCACATAATAACAACAATGTTACCAAAAAATTATTTGTACTTAAATCGTTGCACAATTGTTTCAGAGTTTGTCTTATCCTTTTCTTTCTGAAACTTCTTTTCATAACTCTAATTTTCATTGGCACATGAATGTTTTTGGGTAAAAAATTCAGCTAAAACAGTGACATTTATTTGAATGAGCTCCGTCAACACTTTTTCAATGTTGATAATTTAAATGTGAACTTTAGTGATTACTCATGTTGTTATTAAATGCTGTTGAGTCCGTTCTGACTCACAGTGACCCTACATAGGGTTTACAAGGAGTGACTGGTGAATTTGAACCACCAATCTTGCGGTTCAAACTGTCCATTGTGGTCCAGTGCTTATCCTACAACATCACACCAGGACTCATAGAAGCATGCATATTTCAAGACTTCTCTGTGCCAGGAGATCCAGTCTTCTCTGTCTCTTTGCTGCCTTGTTCTAGGTACTATTATGGGCAATGAGCTTGAATGCCACCCTCAGGCAAGAATCAGTCTTGCTTTGTTATCACTATGATTAGCTTTCATTGAAAACCAGAATTTTGGCTATGTCCATTAGGAGTCTTCTACTGGAAACCATAAAAGGGTTTGTGGAGAATAAGTAAATCTTCTCTATAGTATGAACTGGAATCCTGGTGTGACACTGTGAGTTAATACATTGGACTGCAAAGTTGTTTGAACCACAAGGTTGGTGGTTCAAGCTCACCAGTTGTTCCTTAGAAACCCTATCCAGGGTCACTATGGGTCAGAACTGACTTAACAACACTTAACAACAACATAGTATGAACTGTATGCAGTATTCTACACAGCTAGCTTAGAAAACTACATAAAAAACAGAATATGGTTCTAATGTTAATTTTTCATTTTCTTCCCCCCAAACTGAAAGAAATGTCTCTGGCTTTGTCTCATGTGTGTCCACATCTCCCCATGTTATCCACGTTTTTCATTAGTCACTGGTCCCTTTCCCAGCTCATGTCATGTCTATGTCAAAATAGGCATTTTACATGCTTTCTAGGCTTTGTTTTGCTGAAAATTGACAGTCTCTGTATAGTGACTCAAAGTGCATTGTTGTTCAGAAATTCCATCAACTGGTTCTTCTAAATTCAAGTTTGTACCATTGTTTGGGAGGCTGGGCTGCTTCCAATATTTGCTCTGTAACAAGCTAGCTATAACCACCAGTTACACCAGAAATAGCTTCCCCTTTCCTGATCTATCCCTTCTCTAACTTCTGTTGTTTTAATGTTGCTATCAGTATCTAAGGGTAAAGGGTGATGTATACATTTTTGCTTTTTGCTACTGGATAGAACAAATTCTGGATTTAGTAGCTCCTGATATAAACGTCTCCCAGTGTAGAAAGTGCTTATTCTTTGTTGTGCATCATGTAGCATCCTTTGCTGATGCTCTTATGACCACTTCATATGGATTTCACTGCATTTCTATGCACATGTGGTGGGCTGGATGTTCTGAGCATGCCTCTGCACATCCACCTGCACTATTACTACACATGGAAATGCAGCCTGGGAATCTTAACATCATTTGCGGACCTGTTATCAGAATTTCTGCCCATATAAGGAAGAGAAATAGAGGCTTGGCGCATTTCTTTAAATAGTACAGTTAGTGACATACAACCTGTCATTTACCCCTGATCAAACATTGAGGGTCTCATAGTTGTTGTGCCTCCAGAGAAGGAATTTACGCGTGATTTGTAATCAATGTCAGAAAAGTGGTCTATAGACCAAAAAGAAATAGTCAACTTAGGATAAATTCGCATCACACTTATCTATATCTTAAAAATTATTTGAAGCAATGAGCTGAGGTGGATTGGTAACTAGAGGGAAGCAAGAATTGCTAGACACCTGAAAAGACATTTATCATCCCCCATAATAATTTGCTATCAAATAATCCTGATCATTTGTATTCAAAATGAAGCTAGAATATGATAAAGGGAAGAAATATTTCATAAGCATTTTTTAAGATATGCTAAAGTTCTGAGTACCTATTGCTACCTGTGACTGGGTGGAGAACTGGGCTCTTCATCTCCTGTAAATGTCATTTCTCATTTCTTAGAATATGAGACAATTTCATTGGCATATCCCAGGATATTTTATTACTTTGACCAAAAATCTACAAGGATTTCAGAGAAGATTTAGGTATGATGTATTACTTTTAACTGTTGTTGTTGTTAAGTGCCGTCAAGTCGGTTCTGACCCATAGCAGCCTTGTTAGAGGGTTTCCAAGGAGTGACTGGTGAGTTTGAACCACCAACTTTGTAGTCTAGCACATTAACCCACAGCGCCACACCAGGACTCCGTTACTTAAACTACAGAGGTGAAAATCCTTAGCATAGAGATTAAAAATGAGCTTGGTGCTCACTTCGGCAGCACATTGGAACGATACAGAGAAGATTAGTATGGCCCCTACTCAAGGATGACATGCAAATTTGTGAAGCGTTCCATATTAAAAAAAAAAAAAAAAAAATTTAGTTAGCTTGGATTTTGGGAAAAGCCTATCCATGAATGAGATCCCAAACTAGTTCCCCCACCTCTGAGCAGATGCTACTTAAAAGGGTTAGAGAAGTTTATGTTGTTATCATCTGTCTTGAGTGTAGATTTGATCTAGAAACAAATGGGGACCAGTCAGAAGTAAATCTTTCTGTGGCCAATTTATATCTTCTGAGTTTTTCACAAACTTTTCATGGTACACTTTTATTTCAAGAACAGCTGGGATATACGAGCTTTACACTCTCTTGTTTAGAGTAATAACAATGCCCAAATATATGACTAGTTCCACATATTTTAATGTCAGATTAAACCAAAATAAAATACAACTGTTCAATCTTTTACCTCACAAAGGTTATACATCTCAAGTGTTTATAATGGAATAGAAAATATGGAGAAGGAGGTGGATACAAAAGCTTTTGATAATCTTTAGAATTTCTTCAGTAATTCTCTGGAGTAGGGAAGACAATGAGAAGGTACAGATATTGAGGAAGAATCAAGAGTAGCCTTGATTTTGAACATGCAGCTTAGTGAGGAAGGGATGACATTAAGGTTATTGAAGAAAACAAAAGAAACACCAAAACTTGCTCTTAAATGTAGAATACCTAATGTGAAAAGAAGAAATGATGAAGTAAAAAAGCTGAATAGAAATTTTCAAGGAACAGTTTGAAAAGCCAAAATAAAGTATTATAATGAAATGTGCAAAGACCTGGAATTAGAAAAGTAAAAGGGAAGAATATTTTCAGCATTTCTCAAACTGAAAGAAGTGAGAGAAAAATGTAAGCCTTGAGTTGTAATATTGAGAGATATCAAATGATGCAGGATGAAGAAGAGGGTAAGAACATAGAGAGTCATTATAATGAAAAGAATTGGCCGACCTTCAACTATTTCAGGAGGTAGCATATGATGATCAAGGACTGATAGTGATAATGGAAAAAGTCCAAAATGCACTGAAAGCCTTAGTGAGAAACAGGGATCCAGGAATGGAGAGAATACCTATTGAAATTCTTAACAAATGGATGCAGTGCTGGAGATGCTCACTGTGCTGGGCTGAGAAATTTGGAAGACAGTCACCTGGCCAATGGACTGGAAGAGATACATACCCATGTTCATTCCAAAGAAAGATGGTCTAACAAAACACAGAATTGTTAAAAAATATTAATACCACATACAAGTAAATTTTTGCTGAAGATAGCTCAAAAATGGTTGTAGTAGTACATGGGCAGGGAAATGCCAGAAATTCGGAAAAAGACTTGGAACAAGGTATATCATTACTGATAATCGGATATACTTTGGCTGAAAACAGAAAATACCAAAAAAATATTTTCCTGTATTTCATTTGCCTATGCAAAGTTATTAGATTGTGTGGACCATAGCAGTTTATGGATGACCCTGAGAAATACAGAAAGTTGGGATCATGCTGAATCTAGATAAAGAGACAGTCCTTAGAACAGAACCAGAAGGGGGATATTACATGGTTTTAAATACTGCATCAGTGTGTATGCTGAGCAAACACTCTAAGGAGTTGGATTGTATGAAGAAAAACACAGCATTAGGGATGGAGGAAGACTCATTAACAGCCTATGATATGAAAATAACAGAACCTTGCTTGCTGAAAGCAAAGAGGACTTGAAGCACTTACTGATGAAGATCAAAGACAACAGTCTTCAATATAGATCACACTTCAACATAAGGGGGGAAAAATCCAGACAACAGGACAAATAAGCAAAATTACAATAAACAAAGAAAAATATAAAGTTGTCAGGATTTTATTTTACTTGTATTCACAATCTATACCCGTGGGAGCACCAGTTAGGAAATCAAATGATACTTTGTATTGTGTAGTTCACATTTTTCATTAGGAAAAGTTAAGACTTTGGGGGAGGTGGGAAGAGATTGCTAGATATCCTCTCAGTGAAATACTAGAGTATCTGGGGGTTGCTTGATCTTATGGGGAGCACAGTGGCTCTGTAGTAAAAGTTCTGGACTGCTAAACACATGGTTGGCAGTTCGAGCCCACCAGTCACTCCATGGGCAAAAGATGAGCCCTTCTGTTCCACACAGATTTACAGCCTTGGAAATCATATACAGGTTCTCTATGAGTAGGAATCAACTTGGTGGCATTTAACAAGAAATTGGGATAGCAGTGCTCCTTTGTCATGGACAAGGCTGCATTTCAGTCTGGCAGCAAGAGACATTGGTTTGTGGAAAACAGAGTATAAAGTGACTATTTTTTGTTCGTAGCTATGCAGATGATTCTTGTTCATAACAATGCAGTTGAAACTTGGCCAGATGATAATATAAATATTTTCAAATCAAATTATCATTCCAACACTTTACTTGCTCCTTCATTAATAATGTGCCAACTAAAATCTTTGACAAATGTCTCTTTTCTATTTTTCTAAGAATCAAAATTTTGCTTTGTCTTGGAAAATTATCCTTTCATTATACTCAATAATGGACCTCTTCTCCATTTTAGAGTAAAAATATTTGTAGAGGAAGGACAATGATGCCAGTAGGATCGGGAGCATTTGGGAGCACCTGTGGAATCCTGTTTGTAGAGTATCAGAAATAGTGGGGCAGAACTCAAAGTGCTGTGTTATTGGGAGCAAAGAGTCAATGAAATTTATGTTTCAGACACTCTCACTAACAAGTGTTTTTAGGGGGCAGCACATAAAGAGATCAGAGAAAGGAGAGCCATTTCTTTTCCTAGAATTTTCCCTTTATTTGTTGCTTCTTGTCTTATTATCGCTTACATGCCTCATTATTTGTTTATTTTTTTCGAGAGACCATTTCACGGAATGCCTGCCATTCAAAGAGCAAATATATTTATTTTGGCATGCTGTCAGTTTCTTTTCTTTCAAAAGAAAAAAATTTCAAAATACATTTTTAATTAACATTTTTGTAGTCCGCCTTTCTAGAATATATAGTTATCATTTGTGTGTGTTTGTTTAGTGGAACCTCCTAGAAATAGTCTCAATTCCTTCACTTTACCAAGCCCTATGATTACCTAATAATATCAATAGATTTTTTAAAAGTTTTTATTGTGAATTATGTGGGTTTACATGGGAGAACGTCAGTTTTACATTTATCCTATTGTATTTCATTTCATTGCAATAATTATAATCCCCTCCACGCATTATCAAACAACCAAAGGGTATATCCCACAAGCCTGCCCCCTGGACATCAGCACACAACCCCTCTCCTTCCCTGAGTCCAGTGTCCCCAGCCACTCCATCTGTCCATGTCATCGTCTCTGCCTCCATTTCTGGCATCACTGCTTCTCTGGTTTGGGTCCCGCACTCCATTCTTCTCACTTGATGGTACCAGGGACCTCTGCTTCTGGACTGCAAAGTGAGTCAGTCCCCTTCTTTCTCCTTTTTTATTTCTTAATCTTTTCTTTTTTAATGTTTTATTGTGAGTTATGTGATAGTTTACATGGGAGAACATTAGCTTTATATTAATCGTATTGTATATCATTTCATTGCCATGGTTACAATTGACTCCATACATCAGCAACCAACCAAAGAGTTTACTCTGCAAGCCTTACCCCTGGTCATCAGCACACAGCCCCTCTCCCTCTCTGGGTCTAGAGTCCCCAGATGCTCCATCTCTCCATGTCATCGTCTCTGCCTTCATCTCTGGCATCACTGTTTCTCTTGGTAGGGTCCCGCACTCCTCTCTTTTCCCTTGATGGTCCCAGATATCTCCACTTCTGAACTGCAAACTCAATGACTCCCCTCCTTTTGCTACAAAATGTCTACCTGTATATTCTCAACCCTGATAACAATTATTCACTATTGTACCACAAGAGACCTCTATCCCCATCTCCTTTCATCAGCCCCACCCAGACAGATTGGATACTACTCAGTGGAGAGTCTACCTTCCTCTATGACCTCTAGATCTAGGCTCCCTCTTGAAAGTTTGTAAGCTAGTCAATTCTTGCTTTGGAGCCCCCTCATTTTGGGTAGCCAATGTCCAAGTTGTCCATCCCTGTCTACTCTGTGTATCGAGGGGTGGAAATGATCCTCGCTATAAAGATTTGTTCCCTCTTTTGAGCTACTGCATTCATAGGTGTAGGTCAAGTTCATCAAATTGTATCAGATTACTCCTTTTTTCCTCTTCTTTATTCTTCGGTTTGAGCTCTGATCATCCAGTCATTGAAGCCAGGTCAAGTGGGTATTATCTGCAAGTGTGGCTGTTCTTATGCATATGTCCTCTCTTCTTATCAGCTGGACGCTTCACTCTCCACTCTAGTCCTCTGTGCCTATGTCACTGACTCTGGGCCCAAGAGTCCCCAGGTCTTACCACACTGCTGGCCAACCAGGTCTCCACCCGGGTTCACAGGAGTCTTGAACATTGTAGGGCTTAGTTCACAGCTTCATTACTGGTTTTCCCTCACTTCCCCTTATCAGTGATAAATGTTGTCACCAATCAGAGTGAATGTCTGCTCATGTATTCCCATTGAGTTTTAGTCTTGGAAAGGAGTTTGCCCTGAGGGGACCTGACCACTTGCCTAGATGTTTCCTGGGTGAGCCACTTGTTTGTTCTTGTAGTAATCAATCGGTCTGCCTATATTGTTTTGAATTTTCCTGCCAGTCTTTCTTTCAAGATGTATCTTCTGTTCTACTGGCCACTCCTGGCTGGTTTGCTTGTCCTTTCAGGTGGAATTTCCCACCTCAGAAGATTCTGGATGAGGTTCAGGATTCCACCTATGGTATTATGTAATGCAGAGGCTCCACAGGAAGCCTCCTTCACTGGACACGTTGTAGCCCCATTTTAGGTGTTCCAATTAGTTATAAGCAGAAGATGGACTTATAAGCTTTCTATGGTGATATTTCTTGCTATTCCATTATCTCCCCCTCAAGTGTCTATTTTATAATGGTATGCCAGTGAAATCAAGTTTCAAAAGACAGCCACACATCTTAACATTATTTCCCCCCCTTTCCCCATTCCATCCATGTCAGAATCCATGTACCCTAGAGCCCTGTTGATGCAAGGTTGTGCATACATCATTCTTTGCCTCTGTCCCACTTAGCCCACGCAAACCTGCCTAATTATTCTCCCATCCACCTTGTTCTTCCATTCCCCTCCCCCTTTTTGTGTATTGCCCCCCTCCCTAGAAACCAAATTGTCCTGCGTTTATTCCCAACTCTGTGCTCCATCTTCACTTCACTTCCCTCACCCCACTCTCACATCCTGGTTACCAGCAAAGAATCCCACCGCCCCTTTAGTATGAGTTCTTTTTCTTAGTCTTTTACAGTAGTGGTCCTATGCAGTATTTCTCCTTTTGTGACTGACTAATTTCATTCAACATAATGTCCTCAAGTTCATCCATGGTATGTAGTGGCTTACAGCTTCCTTATTATACTTCAAGGTAGCATAATATTCCATTGTGTGTACATACCACAGTTGGTTTATCCATTCTTCAATTGATGGGCACTTAGGCTGTCTCCATCTTTTTGCTAATGTAAATAGTGTTGCCATGAACATTGGTGTGCAGAATGGCTCATATTTCTTGTGGGTAAAATCCAAGTAGAGGAATTGCTGGATCATAAGGTATTTCTATTTCCAATCTTCTGAGGCAGCGCCAAATTGCTTTCCAGAGGTTGGATCATTTTGCAATCGCACTAGCAAGCAGGAGCGTCCCAGTCAAATGAGGACATAGTACCCATTTGACCTCGCCTTGATGGCATGATAATCAGAACTTGGCTAGGGAAAGATAAAAAAGAATTTTTGGTAAAGGAAATTTATGTAAATTGCTACAATTTAATGAACTTAATCTGTGTACATGGATGTAGTAGCTCAAAATACCAACTGAGAGGGAAGGAGTCTTTACATCAACTATCAATCCTATTCCCTCTGTATACAGGTTAGGTAGGGACAGACAACTTAAACATTGACTACCTAAAACGAGGGGCAATAAAGGTATGAAGTGACTGGCTTACAAGGTTTCATGAAGGAGTTTAGTTTATGAGTGTGAGGGGAAAGATAGAGTCCTCACTGAATAGTTTTCATCTTTTCTAGATGAGTCTGGTAAACAGAGATGGAGATAAGATTCTTATGATTTAATAGTGAATCGTTGTAATCATGACTATTTGCAACTTCCACAACTGTAAAGGTAGAAGCTTAGTAACAAAAATGGGTAAGTTAATCTTACAGTCCAGGAACAGAGGACCCTAGGACCATCAAGGGAGAAAAACACAAGCAGAACTTGGGACTCAATATATAGAAGCAGTGATACTAGAGATGGAGGCAAAGATGGGGACATGGAGAGAGGGAAGCAGCTGAGGACTCTAGACTCATGGAAAGAGAGGGACTGAGTGGTGGCAGCTAGGAGGCAGCCTTGCTGAATGTGCCCCTTTGGAGGTGCAATTTATTATATATGCCTGAGTATTTTTGTGTATATACCCCTCCAAAAAAAGAGGGAATGGAAGCAAATACTGTTGAATGATGATGCACAGATGAGATTGTAGTCATTGCACTGAAATGATGGTGTAAAGCTGATGTTCTTCCATGTAAACTCAGTTCACAATTTTTTTTAAAAAAAGTGAAAAAAAAACAGCAACAACAAGAAGAATACAACCCTGGCAGACCCTTTTCCTAATTTTAAACCATTCAGTGAACTCAAATAAGTGTTCTAGAATACTCATTTTCCCTAGTGTTATTCACTGCTTGTCATGATCCACACAGTTGAAAGCTTTTACGTACTCAATAAAACAGATGTAAGCACTTTTCTGATATTTTCTACTTTCAGCCAAGATCCATCTGACATCAGCAGTACTATCACTTGTTCCATTTCCTTGTCTGAATCCAGTTTTAACCTCTGGTAGTTCTTGTCAATATATGGTTGCAGCAATTTTTGAATTACCATTTGCAAAATTTTACTTACATGATATTAATGAAATTTTCCGATAATTTCCACACTCCATTGGGTTACCTCTTTTTGGGATGGATACACACACATATGAATCTTTTCCAAGCAGTTGGCCAGGTAGCTGTCTTCCAACTTTCTTTGCATGGGTGAGTAAGGGGAAGGCATATTTATAGGGAACTTGGGGTCTGAGGAATTTCTGGAACTTTGTTGTTCCAATTTTCTCACATTCAAATGACCACTCCAGACATGCTGTCTACAACAAACACAGTTGTTGGTTACTTTTGTGAAAATTATCAGGGATTTTCACAGGAAATACATGGTTGTCTTTCTTCATTCTTATATTAGCCCTCTGAGTGGAAGTTAACTACCAGCCTACCTACAGGGAGGTGTAAATAAGGTCTAACACTAATGGCCTTTTGCTTACAAAAAGGCTTATTTAAGAACTGAAAATGATACAAAACAATAATGGCAGTCTGACTGACTACTACAAGAACAAGCAAGTTACTTGCCAGGAGACATCAAGGCAAGTGGTCAGGTCCCCTCAGGGCAAACCTCCTTCCAAGACTAAGACACAGTGGGAATACACCAGCAGACATGCATTCTGACTAGTGACCACGTTTGTCACCAATAAGGGAAAGTGAGGGAAAAACAGCAATGTAGCAGCAAACTAAGCCCTAAAACATTCAATAGACTCCTGTGAACCTGGGTGGAGACTGGTTGGCCAGCAGTGTGGCAAGACCTGGGGACTCCTAAGGCCATAGTCAGTGACATAGGCACAAAGGGCTAGAGTAGAGAGTGAAGTGTCCAGTGGATAAGAAGTAAGGGCATAAGCACTAGAACACCCACACTCGCAGATAATACCCGTTTGACTTGGCTCCAATGGCTGGATGATCAGAATTCAACTAGAAGAAGGAAGAAGAGTTAAAAAAAAAAAAGGTAATCTGATACAGTTTGATGGACTTGACCTACACCTATGGATGCAGTAGCTCAAAAGGGGGAACAAATCTTTACAGCGAGGATCATTCCCATGCCCTCGATACACAGAGTAGTCAGGGATGGGCAACTTGGACATTGACTGCCCAAAATGGGGAGGGGGAGCTACAAAGGCAAGAAGCTTACAAGCTTTCAAGAGATAACCTAGATCCAGAGGGTATGGAGGAAGGTAGAATCTCCACAGAGTAATAGTCAATCTGTCTGGGCAGGGCTGATGAAAGGAGATGGCATATGTGGTACAATAGTGAATGATTGATATCAGGACTGACTGTGAGAGTTGGAAATGTAAAGGTGGACATTTTGTAGCAAAATGAGGGGAAGTGGTTGACTTTGCAATCCAGAAACAGAAGTCCCTGCGTCCATCAAGGGAGAAGAGCGGAATGCAGGACCCTACCCAGAGGAGCAGTGATGCCAGAGTTGGTGACAGTGATGATGATGTGGATAGAGGGAGCGGCTGGGAACTCTAGACCCAGAGAGGGCGAGGGGCTGTGTGCTGATGACCAGGGGGAAAGCTTGCAGAGAATACCCTTTGGTTGGTTGATGATGCATGGAAGGGATTGTAACCATGGCAATGAAATTATATATGATAGGATGAATGTAAAGCAATGTTCTCCCATGTAAACTATTACATAATTCACAGTAAAACATTAAAAAAAAAAAAATGAAAATGAAAAACATGCAACAGTTTGCAAAGGGGAGGGGGAGGGTGTTTTTAACTAGCTTTGGCTTCAGATCTACCCAGTGGGGACCAGGTAACCGTGCCTTCTCCATTGGAATGAAGCCATCTTGTCTCACTTGTAGGCTCAGAGCATCCACTTGGTGTTTACTTATTTAATTTGTTGTCTAGATCTTTGCACAGCTCTACTACTCAGCTTGATGGTTGTATCTTTGTTAGAACTGTGATATTTGCTGCTTTCTTGGCTTTAATAATATGAAAATCAAAATATAAAATTACAGACTTTTACATTTCTACCACACACATTCAGGGTGGGTATTTGAAGATAAAAGAGGTGACAAGTTTGGCAGTGTGGTAGTGCATGAAATCTGCAGGCTGTTGCCTATTGACAACTCCAGCAAAACAGAGTTTAGTTCCATCGTGTGCCTGGTTTGTATTCAGATATCAATTTTCCTTAAGTACTTTATACACTTCTGGCAGCTGAACTACCAGAATTTGAAGCAGAGTATATTGAAAAGTGGGTATGAAATCACTTTCCTCAGCTGACCCTCAAAACAATATTCCTAGATACACCCTTAAATGGTCATCTAGTTGAGATGTCATGCCCCAAGAGCCTAAGAACCAGTTTTTAAGCATTGCTATCTCTAGTAGCCCTCTCCCTGCATTCTGTAGGCCCAGCATGGGTATGTGCCAAATTGCTGCCATCAGTCATGGTTTTGAGAGATTCCTTTTTTACCTAGGGCCTATAAAAGGTCACCATGTGGAGACAGAACTTTGGAAACTCATCATGGTGTCTATGATTTCCCTCACTGGAGTGATTTATGTTTGTCTTTGTCTTGAGTTTGATTCTGTTTAACACTTAATAAAAAAATCTCTGTAATTTTATATATTTGAAGATGGGATCTCTTTTTTCCCTTATGTCAGTGGTAAGAAGGATAATCTAATAAACAAGTCAAAAAGTAACAATTTTATCTAAAGTGTTTCAACAGCTCTGAAAGGGATCACATTAGAAAGTCCTTGATAGAGTGAGAGAAATATGTGGAAGAAAACTCAACATCATAAAAAATAAAGTAATAGGCTTATTCATCAGGTGGAGACTGGTAGGTCCCCATTAGTTAAATGACTTAATTGCACTTAGCAATAACATTGTCGGTTAGTGCTGTTGAGTAGGTTCTGACTCATAAAAACCTTACATAGCTTTTCCAAAAAGCCGATGGTGAGTTTAAATCACCGACCTTGTATTCAAACCAATTGTGAGGTTGAATGCTTATCCTATGGTGCCAACACAACAACATAAATACACATATATTCATTCTATTGTGCATAAGGTCACTACGAGTTGAAACAAACTCAACAGCACCTAACAACAATAATAGCACGTATAAAAGTCAGCATTTCAAACATAACCACAACTCCTTGGAAACCCTACATAGCATTGCTTTGAGTTGAAACCAAATGGATGGCGCTTAACAGTAGCAACTACAACAGTAACACACACACACACACACATATGATGCTGCTTGCTGTCAAGTTAGCTCGGAATCATAGCGACCTTATATAGGGTTTCCAAGGATGCAGATATTTATGGGAGCAGAAAGCCTCATCTTTTACCTGTGGAATGTCTGGCAGGTTCAAATGATTGACCTTGCAGTTAGCAGACCACTAGTGTTACTCACTACATTGTCAGGTCGCTCCATATGTTATTGCTACATACCACTGAGTTGATTGCAATTCATAGCAACCCTGTACAGGATTTCCAAGAAGCAGCTGGTCGGTGTGAACTTCCAGTCTTGTGGTTCCTAGTCCACTGGTTATCCTACAGCACTACACTAGTGCCAGCTGGTGGGTTTGAACTGATGATCTTGTAGTTAGCAGTCCCAGCAGTATCATACAGTGCCATACCAGGTACTATAGGATGAGCACTAGACCACAAGATTGATTTGAACTGTGAGAATGGTGGTTCAATCTACCAGCCAGTCCTCGGAAACCCTATACAGGATTACTATGAATCATAATTGACTTGATGGCACCAAACAACAACAACAACATAGAGAGAGAGAGAGAGGAGAGAAAGAGAAAGAGAAAGAAAGAGTGAGTGAATGTCCTAGTATGGCTCTGTGGAATAAAGCAATGGACCACAAGTTCGGTTTCAACTGCAAGATTTACAGTTCCAACTCACCAGCCGCTCCTCAGCAACCCTATTCAAGGTTGTTAAGAGGCAGAACTGACTTGACACTGAACAACAACAACATATATTAGATATAGTATTATATCAATGGTAAATTTCTTGTTTTCATTATTGTATTATGATTCTGAAAGAAAATGTCCTTGTTTCTAGGAGTAAAGGATCATGACATTTATAATATTCTCCATTATCTTGAGTGATTCAGCCAAAATTGTATACATATGTTGTATGTGAATACCATAGATGAGCCTGCTGGTATTTGAAATACTGGTACTCTTACCAGAAAACAGAAAAATGATTTTTATTTGTCACTGATAGAGTCAATATATTCAGAGGCAGGACTAAGAGCAGAGATCAAAGTGTTTGAGTATCAATACCAGAACAGAGGAATAGAAAATCTCCCAGATCTGTCTTCCAGAGGAAAAGGGGAGGGGAGTTCTCATAGGGATTGGGTAGGGACTTCAGGAATTCTCTGTTGTTTATTCAAGATCCTGTTGCTCATCCTAGCCTATCTGTGTCCAGCCAGCATCATTAATCTCTTCAGGTGGTGGCTGTCAGTGGCCATAAAAGATACATGGATGGGGTTTCTTCCATTCCTGCAATAGTCCTTCCTGTGATCGTGTTCAGCATAGGGTTTGAGTACTAATTGAAGAAGTGACAAGTTTTAGAGAAAACTATTGCATTATGATGACAAGATGACCACTCGGGCCTTCTAGATTTTGCCTTAGCCAGGCTAAAACCCTTTAGCCACCACAGTATGACAAACTGACAAAAGAGCGCTAGAATAAGCTTTATATCAAGTTGTATTTTTCAATCCAAGTTTTAATGCAGGATTGCATATCATATTTAGCAGTCATGTCTCTTCAGTGTGTAAATATTTTGGTTAAGCTAGATGAGAGAACATGGCTTCACTCAAGGACCAACCTTACCACTAAAACATCGCAATCCACTTAGGGAAGGAAAAACTTCTGTGGAATATCTATCTCCAGTCATTCCTATTAGCCAGTGAAAAAGAGAAGTGGGAACTCATGAAGTCCTACTAAGAGAACTTTAAATTCCAACTCTGATTCATGGACCATACGCTGAGAAACCCTTCTGAAGAGATAGACCTCCTCTGAGGAGCAGTTTCTTTTCCCAGATTAACATCTACATTCATTTAAAGTGTGATTACAATATTAAGCAGTGTCAACCTAGATTGTTAACTTGAGAGACAGCATCAGGTGCAGCAGTTAAAAGCTAATGTTGTTAAGTACCGTCGAATTGATTCTGACCCATAGTGAGCCTGTATAGTTTTTCTGAGGAGCAGCTGGTGAGCTTGAACCATGACCTTGAGGTTCGCAGCGATTTTGCAGTCCAGTGCATTAACCTGCAGCACTACACCATGTCTCCTAAAAGCTGATAGTGGCAGACATATTAATCAAATGGTTATTTATTTGGAAAAAGAGCTAATCAAAGGAAGAGGAGCCACTGACTGCTATTGATTCAACATCTTTAGTGTTGACATTTCGTTTCCAGTAAGTAACCCTCTCAAATCTTAGCAAAGTGAGAAGAATTCGTAATTAAATTACTATCGGCATTCAGCCACATGTAATATCAAAATTCAGCCACATGTAATATCAAAATCTCAAATGTGGCATTGCCCTCTTCCTATGATATTTTATTAGAGTTGTACCTTATATTTGTACTCAAGATTCTACTGACACAAATCACATGGATGGTTATCATAATAGCTGGTTAACAGTGGATGCTGGGTAAAGCGCTTCATCACCCTCTTCATCTTTATATGGACTATATGGTAAGCATTAGACTGCTAACCAGAAGGTCAGGGTTCAAACCTACCAGCAGCTTCTCAGAAACCCTATGTAGGTACACCGTGAGTTGGAACCAACTTGCAGGCACTTAACAACAATGACAGATGCTTCTCTATGTGACTGTTTCAAACCTTTTTAATTCCACAGAAGTAAACACATCAACATAAAAGTCCTGTGCCCATGCACTTGCATGTATACCTAAGTTGAAAAAAAAGCCACATAAAACTGTTCTTATCTTTACTGCAAGCAGACACTTTCCTCTTTTAATAATTTATTGTTGTTGAAAATATACACAGCAGAACATACACCGACTCAACAATTTCTACATTAAAATTCAGTGACACTGACTGCATTTTCACTTCGTACAGCCATTCTCACTGTCCTTTTTGTAGTTGTCTGTCCTCCATCAGCATAAACTTACTGCTCTCTGTGATTCCAGCTCAACTTTTTGAGTTGCTGTTGTCAGTTTGATCCCACATAGATAAAAGAGAACAAGGATATAGGCAGACATTCTCTTTTAAGTTTTTATTGTAAATTGAGTGATAGTTTACATGGGACAACATCAGTTTTATGCTCATCCTATTGTATTTCATTTCATTGCAATGATTATAATCCCCTCCGTATATAATCATTCAACAGTGTTTGCTTCTATTCCCTCTGTTTTTTGTTTTTGTTTTTGTTTTTTGAGATGTACACTAAAACACTCAGGAATATGTAATCATTTAAACAACCAAAGGGCACATTCTACAAGCCTGCCTCTTGGCTGCCAGCGCCCAGCCTTTCTCTTTCCAAGAGTCTAGAGTTCTCAGCTGCTCTATCTCTCCATGTCATCATATCTAGGCAGATATGCTTTTATTAATCAAGCTAAACTACTGGTTGGTTTGGATTCCTGATGTTGGAATTGTTGGATCAGCTCTGGACTGCAAACTACAAGGTTGGCAGTTCAAACCCACTAGCTGCTTCTCGGAAACCCTACACAGAGTTGCAATTAGTTGGAACCGATTCAAAGGCATTTAACAACAACAGTAGCAATTGTTTGGCTTAAAGAAGACTTCAGGGGACATTTTTCATTTAAGGATTGTTTTTGTTGTTAAGTGTCTTTGAGTTGGTTCTGACTCATATCAATCCTGTGTAGGATTTCCAAAGAGGGAATGGTGGGTTTGAACTACCAACCATATGGTTAGCAGTCCAATGCCTATCCTACAACACCACACCAGGACTCCATTTAAGGATTAATGTTTAAAAATTATCTCAAGGCAATAGTTTTGGGGATCCAACCAGGTTCAATGGTCCAGATAGTCTGCAATTCATAAGAATTTGGAATTCTTTGGCTCATTTTCTCCCACTCCCCCCCCCCCACTTTGATCTGGATTCTACTATAGAATCTTTGATCCAACTGCTAAATAATAGTAGCTGAGCATCATTCAGTGATTCTGGCCTCACTGCAGAAGAGGCAGTTGTTTAAGGAAGAAACCATGCACTCTTTCCTTCTGGTTTTCCTAATTCTCCTTCTTCCTTTGTAGTTCCAGGTGAATAGAGACTGCTTGTTATACCATGGATGGCCACATGGAAAAAAACTAAAACTAGATATTTTTGTATTCTACTCTGCCTTTTACAGTGATATCTGCCCTATAAATTGATTTCACATCCACGATTAGTTCACAACAACAGTTAGGAATAAGTGCTCTATTCCCCATATTTTGACAAATTCTTTGAATCCTAGTCTTTAGGGAAGTTTCCAAAAAGCTCTGTTTCACATTCTATCCTATTCCACTAACTACATACATACAAAACCACACTCCTGTATAAAGTGGTGATAAATAAGAAGAAGAATATGCAATGGTAAAACATTCCTTGAGATTAAAAAAAGAGAGAGAGAATCAAATATGGTACCTCAAATTGAAATGAAAGATTGGTCTTGCAAAAGTAAGCTCCTAGTTATCTACAAGCATAGTTTCAGCAACATTAAATCATTGTTTCTTGGTATTTACAGCAACTTGTTGTTGTTGCTAAGTGCCGTCGATTCGGTTCCGACCCATAGCGACCCTGTACAGGGTTTCCGAGGCTGTAAATCTTTACGGGAGCAGAACAACTCATCTTTCTCCCGCAGAGCGGCTGGTAGTTTCGAACTGCTGGTCTTAAGGTTCGCAGCCCGATTCGTAACCACTACGCTACCAAAGCTCAACTAGGCACTTTTATTCATGAATCTATTAAACAGGGAGGCCCTTTGCATGTGGGATTCCTAGGCTATTCATTACTATTTTGTTTCCTGGTCATTTCAAACAATTACTTATTTCCCTTAACCAGGTTGACTGAGTTTTCTTTCTTTTCTGAAATAATTCATTCTTTGAGTGAATTGGCCAAGTAATGACTTCTGTTTTGGAGAGAAAGGAAGTAATTGCAGAGCTGACAGTAATCTAGATAAGCCATTTGTTTTGGGTAAATGTTAATGTGGTCTTAAGAAAAACAACCATCAAAAACTATCCCCTGACAAATCAGCTACTAATTTTGAGAAATAGAAGGTTGTTATTATTCAGGTCTCTCTTCTTTTTAACTAGTTTCTTAATAATTTGAAGGTGATGACAAAAAAATACAACTTTCATGATGTTGAGAAGAAATATTTGCTTTTCCTCTCAACTAATAATATTTTTGCTGTTAGGAACTTCACAAACAAATTCATTCTATTATTTTTAAAAACTCAACATCAAGAGTTGCCTGTGGAAAATTGCTTAAACCTGAAATTAAAATTTTTAAAGATATTCTTGAGAATGCCGTTGAGTTTCATCTATGGACTTGATAAGGCTCCATCGTTTGAAATATCACAAAATGTAACTATCCTGGAGTAGTTAGTGGCAAGCAGTTATTCCAAGTTAGATGGTTCATGTGTTGTCACTGAGCTTTTTTGTATGGTAAATCTCATGGTGATAGGCAAATTCCATTTGAAAACTGTCCTTGTTGTAATCATTCAATCATTCTTGTCACTGTACTGATTGGTTCAGAACTGTTAGCCTTGTAAAATCACTGTTCTCTGTTGGTTCTAACTTAACTCTTCTCTGAGTTAGGTGTTGGTCCTGTCTTCTGAATAACTCCCATAGCCATTTGAAGGCTTTAGGTTCTTTAATTTCAAAAGACAGCAACTTTTGTGTTGTTGTTTGAACAAATGATGTTTAAAGATCAAGGAACAATCCAGAATTTACAATACAAAATACATGCACTTCGAGCATTTGCTGGAGGATGCAACTTGATACTGTTTAGGTTTTTATCTAAAGCCTAACCCCACAACATTCATGAGTGAAGCAATTCAAAAGAGCTAAGTGCTTGGCAAAAGAAGGCTCTTCTGCCAAAGATGCAGGTCAGGAATCTGAACTGACTTTCAAAAGTCCGGAAGCCTGCAGATAGATGTCCTCCTTCTCCCTTCCCTTCCTCTAGAAGAATGTTTCCAGGAAGAACATTCATTCATGCCGACCCTCAAAATACCTATAGAAAGAGCTTTTAAATAACACAAAAACTTTATCGTCAACAAAATTATGTTTCAGGTGCTTTGACATTGTTTTGTGTCTGTTAAATCATGATTTTGTAAATGTCAACCAGTTAGCATGTTCTTCTTATAAGTTCTTGGATCCCCTATTTAAATTCTGAGCATTTCCTTTTCCTACAGTACTATGGTGAATCCTTACCTAGTGTTATCTAATCCTGGATCCCTTGCTTCTTTAATAAACTCTTTAATATTAACAGAAGCTCGTTTGCTCTTTGATGAATGGACTAGATAGTCTATAGAGTCTGTTGTCTTCACCACTCACCTTGCTCAAATTACAGGAATTATAAAAACCAAGAATGATAAATTTTCCATTGAACCTACATAGGATGTTGCCTTTCATATTCTTATAGTCGCCTATATTTTAGTAAGAGAGTTGTTTTTAAGTGTCATCAAGTCAGTTCTGACCCATAATGATCCTGTATTGGGTTTCTGAGGAGCATCTGGTGAGCTTGAACTGCTGAACTTATGGTTCAAACGACTTTGCAGTCCTGCACATTAGTCTACAGTGCCATACCAGAACTCCTGTAAGAAGAGAGTGTTTTTGCCATTGAGTGGGTATCGACTCATAGCGACCCTGTACAGGGTTTCCGAGGCTGTAAATCTTTACAGGAGCAGAAAGCCTCATCTTTCTCCCGCAGAACAGCTGGTAGTTTTGAACTGCTGACCTTGAGATTCACAGCCTGATTCGTAACCCCTACGCTACCAGAGCTCCTTAAGAAGAGAGTAGGGAGGAGAAATTATGTTATAGTTTTTCCATGTGAGATGTGTGACTGATGTTTAGAGGTCAGTTCAGACTAGAATAATGGTATCTCCCAGTTTGCCCAGAATAGCCTGATTTCTGCCTGTTGTTCCAGTACAATTATTAATAGTGCCCTCTCGCCCAATTCCCATTCTTTTTACTTTCACAAATGTCTCAGTTTGAAAAATTAATTTTGTAGTCAGTAAAAGGAAACAGAAAATCTTCACGTTCTGAAACATTTGGTCAACCTTGTTTCCAGAGTTCAGCTTTGGATTAGTTCACTGAAGTCCAAGTAAAACATTGAGGTAAGGATTCAGGACTGGTCAGACGTTGGGGAATTAGAAATCCACCTTTGATGAAGTCCTGGAATCAGGCTGAGCATTTGAATGTTTTCTCCAATGAATGTGCGTTTTTTACTCACAGAGAGGAATGAGTCCTTACTTTTGATAAATTCTCTGACATAGAGCTCAAAGTCTAAATCTGTCTTGTATGTGAATCCCAATTTCAAATATTTGGATCTCACAAAAATCTTTTATTAAATGACGGGCACATCTGTTTGAAATTTTTTGTATGCCTTTAAGGGAACTTAAAGAAAATCTCTATGCTTAAACAAAAGTCATTTATTTTCTTGAACATATTTATAAAACTTTTTATGTACTTTCATTATTGTAAACAGTGCAGTACCCTACTAATACGATCATGACACAAGCCAAAGAAAGTTAATTCTTAAAAATTTTTTCACCACTGAAAATCTAGCAGCAATTTGATTTTGAAATTCACTCATTCCAAAGTACACTAGCAAATTGTTAGGTTATAGTTAGGTGCTGTTGAGTCTGTTCTGACTTGTAACAACCCTATACACAACAGAACAAAAACATTGCCTTGTCCTCTTTCATCATCACAATTGTAATGCTCGAGTCCATTGCTGCTGTCACTGTGCCGGTCCATCTCTGTTTCACTGACTCTACACTTGTCCTTCTCTAGGAACTGGTCCCTCCTGATAATATGTCTGAAGTATGAGTGATGAAGTCTGGCCATCCTGGCTTCCAAGGAGCATTCTGGTTGTCCTTGTCCTTCTCTAGGAACTGGTCCCTCCTGATCACATGTGAGAAATATGAGAGACAAAATCTGAACATCCTGGCTTCTCAGGAACATTCTGCTGTACTTCCTCCATGACAGACTTGTTTGTACTTCTGGCAATCCATGCTACATTGAATATTTTTTCTTTAATACCATAACTCAAATGCATCAATTTGTCTATGGTCTCCCTTACTGATTGTCCACTTTTCACATGTATATGAGGCTATTGAAATTACCATGACTTGGGACTAGGTGTATCTTAGTCCACAATCTGTTATTTTTGCTCTTGAACACTCTAAAGAAGTCTTCTGCTGGAGATTTGCCTAATACAATGTGTCATTTGACTTCTTGACTGCTGTTTCTATGAGTGTTGAGTGGATCCAAACAAAATGAAATCTTTGACAACTTCAAAGTTTTCTCCATTTATCATGATGTTTTTTATTGGTTTAGTGGTGAGGATTTTTGTTTTCTTTATTTTGAGATACAATCCATACTCTGGAGGCTGTTCTTTTCTCTCTATCAGTAAGTATTTTAATCCTCTTTGTTTCCAGCAAACAAGGTTGTATCATGTGTATACCACAGGTTGTTAATGAGTCTTTCTTCAATCCTGATGCCATGTTCTTCTTACGATACAACTTCTTGGATTATTTGCTCAACATTCAGATTGAATAAGTTTGGTGAAAAATATGACCCTGGTACATACCTTTCCTATTTTAAAACCATTCAGTATCCCCTTGTTCTGTTCAAACAGTTGCCTCTTGGTCTATTGTACAGGTTCCTCATGAGCACAATTGAATGTTCTGGAATACCCATTCTTCACAGATTTTCCATAGTTCCACATAGTCAAAAGAATTTGCATAGTCAATAAAGCACAAGTAAACGTTGTTCTGGTATTCTTTGCTTTTAGCCAAGATCCAATTGTTGTCATTAATTATATCCATAATTCCATGTCTTCTGAATGCAGCTTGAATTTCTGGCAATTTCAGTTCTCTATGTACTCTAGCAGCCATTTTTGAATTGTCTTCAGCAAAATCTTATTTACATGTGAAATTAGCGATACTGTGTGATGATTTCTCAATCCCATTGGGTTACCCCTCTTTGGAATGGACACAAATACAGATCTCTTTCAAATGGTTGGTAAAGTAATTGTTTTCCAAATTTCTTGTCATAGATGTTTGAACACTTCTAGTCCTGTATCAATTCACTGAGAAATTTCAATTTGTATTCCATCAATTTCTAGAGCCTTGTTTTTAGCCAATGCCTTCAGTGTACCTTGAACTTCTTCCTTTAGTACCACTGGTTCTCGATTATATGCTACCTTTTGAAATGGCTGAACATCAGCCATTTCTTTTTGATACAGTGACAGTATATATTCCTTCCATTTTCTTTTGATGTTTTTGCATCTTTCAATAATTTGCTCATCGTTGTTGTTAAGTGCTGTCAAGTCAGTTTCAACTCATAGCAACTCTGTGTAGGGTTTCCCAAGAGGAGCTGGTGGGTTTGGACCACCGGCCATGTGTTTAGCAACCCAGTGTTTATCCTACAATGCCACACCAGGACTCCAGTTTGCCCACAGAATCCTTCAATACTGCAAACCAAGGCTTGATTTTTTTTTTTTTTTCAGTTGTTTTGGCTTGAGTAATTCTGATCATATTCTTCCCTTTTGGTTTTATAACTCCAAGTCTTTGCACATTTCATTATAATACTTTGTCTTCTTGGGCTGCCCTTTGAAATTTTCTGTTCAGCTCTTTATTTCCTCATTTCTTCTACTTGCTTTTGCATCTCTACACTGGAAAATACATTTCAGACTCTTCTGCATCCATTTTTGTCTTTTCTTTCATTCTTTTTAATGAACTTTTGCTTCCTGTATAATGCAGTCTGACGCATTGGTCCACAGTGTCACACCAAGACTCTTGAAGAAATTGATAGAATTCTTCAAATTCATCAGCACTGACTTTTGTGGTTGGTGTGTACATTTGAATAACAGTGATAGTAGCTGGTCTCTGTGGTGCTGCTGTTGATAAGCGCCTTAGAGTTGCTTACAATTCATTGTGATGCTATATAAGGTTTTTGAGGAGCACCTGGTGAGTTTTAAACCACAGACATTTCAGTTCAAGTGCTTATCCTATGGTGTCACACCAGGGCTTCTTTGTAATTGTATAGGTATTATCCTGTCACAACATTGTGTTTCAAGATGTTTTATTGTTATTAGATGCCTTAGAATCAGATCCAATCCATAGTGATGGTATGTACAAAATAATGCAACACTGACCAGTCCTGCACTGTCCTCACAATAGCAACTACACTGCAGACCTGCTGTTACCACTGTGCCAATCCATTTCTTTGGGTGTCTCCCTCTTTTACACTGTCCCTCCACTTTACCAAGCATGATGTCCCTCTCCAGGAATGGGTTGCTCCTGATAACATGTTTGAAGTATTAGAGATGAAGTCTTGCCATCTTGGCTTCTAAGGGGCATTCTGGTTGTTCTTCTGGAAGTCCATGGTACTTTTAATATTTTTCTCTAACACCGTAACACAACTTCATCAATTCTATGTTCTTCCTTATTCATTGTCTAAATTCCACATGCATCTGAGGCTACTGAAAATACCATTACTTGTGTAAGAGGAACATTAGTCCTCAAACTGACATCTTTGACCTTAAACACCTTAAAGAGATCTTTTGCAGCAGATTTGCCTACAGCAACATATCATTTATTTCTTGACTGCTGCTTTCAAGAGTGTTGATGGTGAATCCAAGCAAAATGAAGCCTTTCACAACTTCAGTATTTTCTCCATTTATCATGATATTATTTCTCCAGTGGTGAAGATTTTTTGCTTTGCTTACAATCAGGTGCAGCCCATACTGAAGGCTGTGTGTGGTCTTTGATCTTCATTCAGTAAGGATTTTAAGTCCTCTTCACTTTCAGCAAAGCAAGGTTGGATCATCTGCATGTCTCAAGTTGTTAATCAGTCTTCCTTCATCCTGATGCCACATTCTTCTTCATATACTCCAGTTTCTCAGATTATTTGCTCAGCATACATATTGAATGAGTATGGTGAAAGAATACAACCCTGGTGCAAATCTTTCCTGATTTTAAACCATTCAATGTTTCCATTTTCTTTGAACTATTCTGTTAGAACAACTGCCTTGTGGTCTATGTACAGGTTCCTCTTGAGCACAATTCAGTGTTCTGGAATACACATTATCTTCAATATTATACATATTTTCTCATGATCCACACAGTCAAAAGCCTTTGAGTAGTCAATAAAACACAGGTAAACATCTTTCAGGTATTCTCTGCTTTCAGCCAAGATCCATTCTGATATGAGCAATAATATCCCTCATTCCAAGTCCTCATCTGAATCCAGCTTCACACAGTGCCAGAGCCATGTCAATGTACTGTTGCAGTCATTTATGAATTGCTTTAGCAAAGTTTTGTTTATATGCAATATGAATGATATTTTCTGATAGTTTCCACATTCTGTTGGGTAGCCAGTCTGTGATATTAGCACAAATATGGATCTCTTCCAATCAGTGGGCCAGGTAGCAGTCTTTCAAATTTCTTGGTATAGATGAGTAAGTACCTCCAGTGCTACTTCAGTTTGTTGAATGTTTTTATTTTTCATTCCATCAATTTCTTTGTCAATACCTTCAGTGAACCGTGGACTTCTTCCTTCAGTAATATTGACTCTTGATCACATGCTACCTTCTGAAATGGTTGAACATCAACCATCTCTTTTACATATAGTGTTTCTGTGTATTTCTTCAGTCTTCTTTTGATGCTTTCTGCATCATTTACTATTTTGCCCAAAGAATTCTTCAGTACTGCAAGTTGAGGCTTGAATTTTTTCCTCAATTCTTTCGACTTGAGAAACGCTGAGCATGTCCTTCCCTTTTGCTTTTCTAGCTCCATATGTTTGCACATTTCATTTTAATATTTTACTTTTTCTTCTGGAGCTGCCCTTTGAAATTTTCTGCTCAGTTATTTTACATCCTCATTTCTTGCGTTTGCTTTGTGATCTTTATACTGGAGAGCAAGTTTTAAAAGCTTCTGACATTCATTTTGACCTTTGCTTTCTTTCTTATGTTCTTAATGAACTTTTGCTTGATTTCTGTATGAGGGTATTGATATCTTCCCACAACTCTTCTGGCTTTCAATCACTAGTGTCTAATGCATCAAATCTGTTCTTGAGATGATCTCTAAATTCAGTTGGGATATGTTCAAGGTCATATTTTGGCTCTCTTGAACTTGTTCTAAGTTTTTACAGTTTCAGCCTGATGTTGCATGTCAACAATTGATGGTCTCTTCCACAGTCTGCCCCAGCCTTGAATTGGCTGATGAGATGGAGTTTTTCCACCATGTCTTCCCAAAGTTATAGGCAATTTGATTTCTATTAATTCCATCTGGTGGAGTCCATGTGCATAATTATCTTCTATGTTGCTTAAAAATGTATTTGCATTGGGTAAGTCATTGGTCTTGCAAAATGCTGTCATGTGATCTCCAGCATTATTTCTATCACCAAGGCCATATTTTTCAACTCTTTGTTTTCAAACTTTGCATCCCAATCATCAGGAATGATGTATCTTAATTGCATGTTTGGTCAATTTCAGACTGAAGAAGTTGGTAAAATTCTTCAATTTCATCCTTGTTTGCTTTAGTGGTTGGTGCATACATTTGAATAATAGTGGTATTAACTGGTCTTCCTTATAGGCGAATTGGTATATCCTATCATAGACAGCAATATACTTCAAGAAGGATACTGAAATATTCTTTTTTTGATGATGAATGTAACTCCATTCCTTTTCATTTTGTCATTTTGGGCATAGTAAACCATGTGATTATCAGATTCAAAATGGCAGTACCTGTCCATTTCAGCTCACTGATGCCTAGGATATCAATCTTTATGCATCCCATTTCATTTTTGATATTTTTCCATTTTCCTAGATACACACTTCGTACATTCCATATTCTAATTATTAACGGATGTAGCTGTTTTCCCTCAGTTTGAGTTGTACCCCATCAGTAATGAAGGTTCTGAAAGTTTTACTTCATTCACTTCATCATGGTCAACTCTGCTTTGAGAGAGCAGATCTTCCACTGTTGTATTTGGAATGCTTTCCAACATGAGGTACTCATCTTCTGGCATTATATCTGAAAATATGCTAGTGGTATTCATCATGTTTCATTGTTCAGTATTCTGGTGCTATATGACAGTGCTTCGGCTGATGTCATAAGTAACCGCCAAGCTCCTGCTCTCTGAGTGGGAAAAGTGTGGGGTCAGCGCTGGACCTCTTTTTTGGGGGGGTGGGGGGGTATGCACCCACCTGCCTGAAGGTGTCCGGGCTGGGCAAAGAAGAGAATGTTGTTGTTGTTGTTGTTGTTAAGTGCCTTCGAGTCGGATCCGACCCATAGCGACCCTGTACAGGGTTTCCGAGGCTGTAAATCTTTAGGGGAGCAGAACGCCTCATCTTTCTCCCGCGGAGCGGCTGGTAGTTTCCAACTGCTGGCCTTAGGTTCACAGCCCGATTCGTAACCACTACGCTACCAGAGCTTAGGAGGGGAAAATGTGTGAAGTCTCCTGCACCTGTTTTTACAAATGTCCCTGCACCACTTTTAGCACCGGTACCCTGAGCTGGTCTGGCTGTAGCCTCGCCCTCTAAACTTTCCCAGAGCAGGGTGGCCACAGAGGGAATTCCATCTCCAGATTCCTGAATCACAGTATTGTCCTTAAAAAAAAAGTGATTTTTTTCACTTGCAAGTGCGGGAAACTGATATCCTAGACCTTATGGTAGATCTGGAGCTCCGGAGTTGTTCTGTGAGTGCTTCCTCCGTGAGTTTCCAGTCCCTCCACCATGGAGCTTTCCCTACCTGGCTTTCTCTACTGCTGCCTAAACTGGCAGAAATATTTTTTTTATGGTGAATGAAAAATATTCTCTTTTATTCCTCATCATTTTTTCATTCCCTGCATAGTAAACCATGTAATTATCTGATTGAAAAGGACCAGCCTCTTTCTATTTCAGTTCATTAGTCCCTAGATATTGATCTTTATGCATTCCATTTTGTTTTTGGCAACTTTCAATAGTCTTAGATTCATACTTTGTACATTTCTTGTTCTAGTTATGAATGGAAGTTTACAGCTGTTTCTCATAATTTTGAGTTGTTTTCTGTCAGCAAATGAAGGTCCTGAAAGCTTTACTCCATTCACCTCATCATGGTCAACTCTAGATTGAGGAGGCAGCTCTTCCCTAGTCATGTTTTGAGGACCTTCCAACCTGAAGGGCTCATTTATTTCTGTCACTATATCTGACAATATTTTAGTGTTACTTATAATTTTTTCATCTTCTGTCACTATATCTGACAGTGTTCCACTGGTATTCATAGGGTTTTCAGTGACAAAACATTCACAAGTGTTCTGTCTCATCTTCTTTCTAGCCGATCTTAGTTTGGAAGCTCCACCGAAACCTGTCCACCATGGGTGACCCTGCTTGCGTTTAAAATACTGCTGGTGTAGTTTCCAACATCACAGCATTACACAAGCCACCATAATACAACAAAATAACTGAAGAATTGTGGAGCTAGAAAATTATGACTCCACAAAAGAAAGTTACCTTTTTATCTTTTCGTTGATTGGTAAAATGATCAAAATCAATTCAAGGATGCATGAATTTCATCTCCTCAATTTCTGAAATGAATTCCTGTAATTTTGACTGCAAGATGACACTGTCAGGGAGTGAACAAAGAAAGCAATTGATATTTTATTTTTATCCTTTCAATGAATTTTGCTTATTACCTTTTCAAAGTATAGTTGAGTGAATAATGATTACTCCTGCATAGACTTAAATGTATACAGAGGGAAGACTATAAAAAAAGAATGGCATGAAAATGCCCATTAGCTCCCCAAATAATTTTCTCAGTCTGCTAAATGAGGCAGTAGACTCAAGCATAAAATATACTATGCTTCTCTAGCTTAGTCACTAACTTGAAGCTGTTGTCGTTAAGTGCCATTGATAGTGAACTTGTATAGACTTTCCAAGAAGTGGCTAACCTTGTGGTTAGCAGTCCAGTGCTTACACTACATTACCACACAAGGACATCACTAGCTTATTCACTAACTTTTTTTGTTGTTCCCACTCATAATAATACTTTGTACAAGGTTTCCAAGGAGTGGCTGATGGATTTGAATCTTACCTTGAGGTTAGCAATCCAATGCTTATCCTATAGCAGTGCACCAGTCACTAAGTTGCTGTTGTTGTTAAGTGCCATCGAGTCAGTTCCAACACATAACAACCCCATATAGGGTCCAATGAGCAGCTGTGACTTTGAACCGCCGACCTTGCAGTTCAACTGACTTTGCAGTCTGACACATTAACCCACAGTGCCAAACCAGGACTCCAGTCACTAAGTTAGGGTCCAATAATATAAGATGAACAGAAACAAATGTTGGTAATATCAACTTTTCTACCTGAGTGAATGAGTATGACTACCTGAGTGAGTATGACTAAGGAAGAATAACATATCTTTAGGCTCTTGCTGTTCCAAGTATGCATATTAAAGTTTGAAAAGCGCTGCTTTAGGTTAATCTTATTTGCAAAGCTTCAGTAGCATATAAATGCATCTAGGGTATTGACCAAATTTACTTCAATCCCATTCATAATGCATTTTACATTTTGCTTGGTATGTATTTACAAAAAAATGAGTCCATGGAATCTATTCCAATAATTATTGGGAATAAATGTCTAGTTGTTTTAATTGGCATATGTATTTTTTTATTTTCCCTTTCCCACATTATAAATATTTCACATTAATCAAACATTGCTATTAGAATGTCTTTTTTTTTTTTTCTGTCCTTTGCTAAGCCCTTTGCAAATGGTTGCCCACAACAATTTCATTTAATAAGACTTCATTAAATGCATATATTAAAACTCAGCTCATGCATTTACAGTGAAGTCTCATATGGTCAGAATAGTTAAGAAATTGACACGATTGATTAATTGAACATTCTGGTTAACTGATAATTATGCTGTGAATAGATTATATACTTTCTGAAATTAAGTACAATCATAAGCACCATATAAAACATAATTTAATCTTGTCCTTCATAGTCACAGGGAATGTATGGTTCATATGTTACCTATTAATGTATTGATTCACTGAGTACCAAGATCTGTCCAAATTGATCTTCAGAGTATGCATGGAATCAGTTGACTTCTCTTTATTGCCAATGTCATTATGTGGTTCAGGTCACCATCATCTCATGCCTAGATTAATATATTATCATTCTACCTGGTCACCAATCTTGACTGTCTCTAATTCTTCTTTCTGAAACCTGAGCAATTATTAAAAAGTAAACCTAATAATTTTACCTCTTTACTTAAAACATATTGAATGGCTTTCAATTTCTTTCAGAATAAATTTCAAAATTCTCAGTAAATCTTAAAAGGCCTTTCATGGTCTCTACAATACTTACTTTTCAGTATCATATATCATCCATTCTATATAGCGTAGTAGTTACGAATTGGGCTGCAAGCCGCAAGGTCAGCAGTTCAAAGCTACCAGTGGTTCCACGGGAGAAAGATGAGGCTTTCTGCTCCCGTAAAGATTTACAACCTCGAAAACCCTGTACAGGGTCGCTATGAGTCGGAACCGACTCCACGGCACATAACAACAACAACAACATAGCAGACTATGCATCTTTCATTAAGTACTCAAATCTCCAACTTTCTTGTCTGCATTTCCAAATCTTTAAGGTCATTCATGGTAATATTGTCTTCCTCACTGATAGCTCAATGTCTATAACTGTGAAAGACATAGAAGTCTCTCAATACATTTTTTATTAAATGCATGAGTTGCTTTCCTTGACATCAAGAAGCAGACAATGAATGTTAACTTTCTGTATGCACTGTATAAATAGATGGAGTCCTGGTGTGGAGCTATGGGATAATGCACTAGATTGCAAGGTCAGTTTGAACGGCTAGGTGGGAGGTTCAAACTCACCAAGAGCTCCCTGGGAACCCAATACAGAATCACTATGATTCAGAACTGACTTGACAGCACTTAACAGCAACAACATATATAGACAGCAGATAAACTACTATAGTTGATTCTTTAGTAATCTGAACTTCTGTCCCAGAGGATGCTTTCATATTCATGATAAGCATGCTCCCTTGGCACTTACTACCTTTTCATAAAAATGAGGTATGGGTTGAGCAAATGCAGAGTCAGTTAGTCTAAAATAACCTGGTTACCCTTCATAAAAGTGACTATAAGATTTGGTGTGTTTGCATCCTTTAATGATTATGAGTAAAGATGGACTATGGAATATATCTTCAGAAAAAAAGATTTATAAGACTAGAATGGCCAAAAACTCTGACCAAAGAACAGTGGATAGCACTCAAATGAATTCTCAAATCTTGAGAAACTGAAAACTAAATATAATAGCCTGTAATAAAACTCTGAGGATTTAATCAAACCATTATGTAAAAGAAAATCATTTAACAAAGAGGTAAGCAACAGTTTTTCAGCTTTGTTAAGGAATAATCAAACTTACTGATGTCATCATCCTCCAGGTAGCATTCTGGTAATGAACTGACAAAAAAGAAAAACACAAACAGGCACTTCACATCTTCAAGGTTTGGATGGCAGACTCACGTGCTCTTTGAGATACCTGAGAGAGAATTAACATTTGAGGCAATGTGAGGACCTAAAGCAGAATATTTGTCCTTGTAGTAATTAGCTTTATTGTGGTATCTAACACTAATTGCCATTGACTAGATTCCAACCCATAGCAATGCCATGTGGATCAGAGTTAAACTGTGCTCTGTAGTACTCTCAGTGACTAAGTTTTCAGAAGAAGATTGACAGGGCTTTCTTCTGAGACACTCTTGGCCTCAAACCTCCAGCCTTTTGCTTAACATCTGAGCATGTTAGAAATTTGCAACTCCCAGGGACTCTGCAATACAACCCACCCCTCGAATCTTTGGCGTATAACCATAGAATTTATTCCTTATTCATGTTGCATGTTACCTGTGAGCCAACTACAGTTCTGGCTCAATGTATCTTCATTTCCAGATTCAATAAAAAAAGAAGGTCCTATCTGGGACATCATGGTCTTGTGGAAAAGGAAACACAAGAGGCAGTCTTCAAATACACAACTTATGAAGTGTGCCTTAGATGTGGCATATGTCACATCTGCTTATATTTCATTTGTCAAAGCAAGTCATATATATGACTAAGCCTTAGAGATTTTACCCATATGGGGGCATGAAAGCCATGTGCCACTGGTTGATGTGACATTATGTGATCCTGTTATAAGGAAGGTGTTGAGTATTTGGGAACAATAATATGATACACCACAGTGCTTGAACTAGGAAATAGAGAAGACAGAGTCAAAAGGACGGTCTCAGCAGGGATCTGGCATTAGTTTGGAAATATATGGCTTTGTTAGACAACATTTCTAAATCCCATGTTCTAGTCCAGTATGTATAAGGATGTGTGACTGTAGATTAAGAATCCTGGCACACAGACCTGAGTGGGAATCCTGGCTCTATTGTTTATTAACTTTGTGACCTGGTTAAGTCACTTAATTTCTCTGAGCCTCAGTTTCTATAGCAGAGGCTGTTTTCTGCTTACCAAATATCAAAGAAATTTCTACATGCCACATAATTACCTAGGCCACCTGCAGTTAGGGTGAGGTTATATGAAAAGTTTTGGTCTAGGGTACATAGTTATGTACAAGTATGACCCCTGAAATCTGCCCTGAGGTTTTCAGTTCATTATTGTTTCATTTGCAAAGTTGAAATTGTTAAGTGGAAGAAGCCTGGGTCCTTGAATCACCCTCTAAAGAAGAGTGACCCTTCAGCCAACCTAGACTATGCTGGAGTGAAATATAAACGTTGTGTTTATTAGTTCTAAATTTATTATTTCCTACAGGATGGTTTAGAGGAGAAAGAATAGCTGCAGTGTTTTTGTAAAGATTAATTGAGATAATTTATATAAAGTACAGAGCATTGTTTGTCACTATAAAGACTCAATATGGGGCAATTGTGATAATTTATTTTAAGGTCATAATTATACAGAGATTAAGAATGAAGTCTTTACAATCAATGGATTTTGTTCATATCTCAGCTCTGCTAATAACTAGCCAGCCATGTTTCCTAGTGTCAAAAATAATAATAATAAAGGAAAACCCACAAGTAGGTGGCTTTAAAGAATAGAAATTGATTTTTGGACACTTCTGGAAGCTTAGTCAACGATGTCAGTTCCTTCTGGGGGCCCTCCTGGTTCCGGGTGTCTGCCAGCAATTTGGTGTTCCTTTCCCTGTTGTCAGGTTATCACAGGGCATCTATCTCCCTCCCTGTGTGTGTATCTGTGGCTATTCTGACTTTCCATCAGACAACACCCAGAAGTAAGTTCAGGAGCACTCCATTCTGGTATGATCTCAAGAACATAACTAAATAAAACCTTAGGTTCCAAACAGGATAATATACACAGGTATCAGGATTTTGTTGTTGTTAGGTGCCATCGAGTTGGTATTGACTCTTAGCTAATCCTATGCATAGCAGAATGAAACACTGCCTGATCCTAGGCCAACCTCACATTTGTTGCCACGATTGAGCCCATTGATGCTGCCATTTAGCCAATTCATCTTCCGAGGGCGGGGGGTAGTTCCTCTTTTTCTCTGATGCTCCACCTTACCAAACATGATATCCTTCACCAGAGACTGGTCCTTCTTGACAATATGTCTGAAGTATGAAAGACCAAGTTTTGCCATCCTGACCTCCAAGTAGCATTCTGGCTGCACTTCTTCCAACACAGATCTGTTGGTTCTTTTGGCACCCCATGGCACTTTCAGTATTCTCCACCAACACCATAACTCAAAGGCATCAATTCTTCTACAGTCTTCCTGTACAGCTTTTGCATGCATATGAGGTTATTGAAAATACCATAGCTTGGTTGAGGTGCACCTTAGTCCTCAAGCTGACATCTTTGTTCTTAAACACTTTATAAAGGTCTTGTGCTGCAGATTTGCCTAATACAGTACGTCATTTGATCTCTTGACTGCTGCTTCCATGAGTGTTG
>NW_006408521.1:14902458-14904513 GCF_000296735.1 Chrysochloris asiatica
ACACCCATCTAAGTTTTAAAGCCACCACTAACCATTTAATATGCCAAAAAACAGAAACAGATGACCATATCAGCACATGTCTAGAAACAAGATAAAGTGACTGAGACAAATGAGCTGGAGGTAGACCTACCCTCCATATTAGAAAGAGGGCATGCTTTGGAAATGCTTGAGAAGGAATTCAGAAAAATGATTATAAAATGTATCAAAACAGTATACCATGGAGTTGAGAAAAATAAGGAAGAAGTCAGGAAAGTGCTACAGAAACAATCAAATAGGATAGATACAGCATTGGAAAAAATTCAAACCTACAGAAAGAGATCCAAATTATTAATAATAGAATATCAGAAATGGACAATACACTGAAAGAGCAAAGGAGTAGAATAGAAGAGATGGAAACCAGAGCTAGTGAGCTGGAAGATAAATCTCTCAATACCACTAAGAGAGAAGAACAAACAGAAAAAAGGATAAAAAAAATCTGAAGAAGGTCTAAGGTTCATGTTGCACAACATGAAGAGGAATAACTTAAGAATCACTGAATCACACAATTCCACGGAAGAGATAGTTGAAGAACTTCTGGAAGAAAATGTCCCTAACATCCTGAAAAGTGACAAGATAAGCATCCGTCTAAGCTCAACAAACCCCAGAAAGGATACACCCTAAAAGAATAACACCAAGGTATATAATAATCAAGCTCTCCAAAATCAAAGCTAAAGGCAACTAGGGAAAAGAGAAGCGTAACATAGAAAGGCAAGCAAGTCAGATTAAGCTTGGATTTCTCAACAGAAACCATGCAGGCAAGAAGGCAATGGAGAGACATAAATAAAACCCTGAAAGAAAAAAAAAAAAAAAACTGCCAACCAAGGATCCTCTACCCAGCAAAACTATCAAGCAAATATGATGGTGTAATCAAAACATTCCAGGATAAACAGGAGTTTAGGGATTTTGTGAAAGCCAACCCTGCAATTAAAAACATCCTAAACGGAGTTCTGTGGACAGAGAACCAACAAGAACAGACAACAACCAGCTTGACATATGTGTCAGCATCACCCGGAAGTCAATCGACCAATGGAAGAGTCAAGAACAGAATAAAACTATAAGAGCAAATTCAGAGGATCTGGGAGATCAGTCTTTGATCAAAACAACTACAATGTGAAAGATGGTAAACACAGAAGAACAGAGATTTAGGTGACGGGAAGGTCAGGTAAATTACAGGTTAAAATAGACTGTCTAAAATGGAGCGAAAAGTTAAAGGAATATAAGATAACCACAATAGTGGGGTTGGGTTGGGGGTTTCGGAGGAGGTGGTAGGAGGCAATGGTAGAGCACAGAGTAAAGGCAAACACATCATAGTTCAGGTGTTGGGAAGGCAATACAAAAAGGGTGAGAAGTTGGAAGAACAAGGTAGATAGATGAATACTGAGACAGGTGTGCATGGACTAAGTGGGACAGAGGTAAATAATGATGAATGCTTAACCTTGGAATAACAGGGCTCTGTGATACAGGGATCATGGCATATTTTGAAGGGGGGCAGCAATACTAAAGTGCTTGTCTGTATTATGAATATTGGTGTCCCTTGCCTACTATTGTAAAATAGACACTTGAGTGGGATAGAAAGGAATGTCAGAAAACTTCAGCCTATAACTGATTAGAATACCTAAAAGAAGTTCTAGAACTTGCCCAGTAAAACAGGTCTCTTGCAGAGCCTTTGCAGAGTTTACACTATTAGGTGGAATCCTGAGTCCCATCCAGAACCTGTTGAGGTGGGACATCCGCACTAGAAAGGACAAGCAGACCAGCCTGGAACAGCTAGAGTGACAGAAGATGCATCTTCAAAGAAAGATCATCAGGAAAAACCCAAAGCAAAAATGGCAGTATGACTGGCTACTACAAGAATAAGCAAGCTGTTTGCCGGGAAGCCATCAAGGAAAACCATCAAGTTCCTTTTGGGGTTCAGAATTCCATCTATGGTCTTATGTAATGAAGAGGCTTTGTAGGAAGTCTTCACTGGGCATGTTATAGCCCCATTTTAAGTATTCCAAAGGAGTTCTGGTAGCG
>NW_006408521.1:14913879-14915881 GCF_000296735.1 Chrysochloris asiatica
GACATTATGCTGAATGAAATTAGTCAAAGGAGAAATGTTGTGTAGGACCATTATTGTAAAGGAGTAAGAAAAAGAACACACACTAAATGGGGGAAAAAAAATATATGTATATATTTGCTGAACACCAGGATGTATCGGATAAGAGGAGAGAAGGGAGGGAGGAGAAGATAGAGCACAGGGTAAGGAATAGATATAGGATAGCTTGGATGGGGGGATGTAGCAATACACAAGAAGGGGGAAGGGAATGGAAGAACAAGGTTGATGAGAGAACAGGCAGGTTCGCATGGGCCAAGTGGGACAGAGGTAACTGATGATGTATACACAATCTTGGAACAAAATGGCTCCAAGATACAGGGATTGAGGCACGGTTTGAAGGGGTAGAAGAGGGGAATAGTGTTAAGATGCTTGGCTGTATTTTGAATCTTGGTTTCTCTTGCCTACCATTGTAAAATAGACACTTGAGATGGGGAGAAAGGAATGGCCAGAATCCTCACTACAGAAAGCTTGTGAGTCCGTCTTCAGCCTATAGGTGATTAGAATACCTTAAAAGGGGGTTAGAAGTAGCCCAGTGAAAGAGGCTTCCTGTGGAACTTTTACATTGCACAAGACCATAGGTGGAATCCAGAACCCCATCCAGAACCGACTGAGGTAGGAAATTTCCATTGGAAAGGACGATTAGACCAGCCAGGAGCGGCTAGAAGAACAGAGGATACTTGGTGAAAGAAAGACCGGCAGTAAAAATCTGAAACAATAATGACAGTCTGATTGATTACTACAACAAGAACAAGCTCTTCACCCAGGAGCCATCAAGGCAAGTGGTTGGGACACCTCAGAGCAAACCCCCTTCCAAGATTGAGACTCAAGGGGAATACATAAGCAGAAATGTGGTGTGGCTCGTGACCATATTGGTCCCAATAAGGGAAGAGGAGAAAAAACACCAATGAAGTTGTGAGCTAAGCCCAACCACATTCTGTAGACCCCTGTGAATCTGGGAGGAGAGCTGGATGGCCAACAGTATGGCAAGACCTGGGTACTCCTGGGCCCACAGGCAGTGACATGGCCATAGAGGACTAGAGTGGAGAGTGAAGCATCCAGCTGATATGAAGTGAGGGGAGATGCAGAAGAACAACTATACTTGCAGATAGTACCCACTTGATCTGACTTTGATGGCTGGGTAATCAGAACTTGACTAGAATAAGAAGGGGGAGGGGAGAGTAACCTGTTACAATTTGATGCACTTGACCGATATCTATGAATGTAGTAGCTCAAAAAAGGGAACAAATCTTACAGCGAGGATCACTCCCATGCCCTTGGTACACAGGATTGACAAGGATGGGCAACTTAGACATTGGCTACCCAAAATGGGGGTGGGGTGGGATGGGGGAAGGCTATAAAGGCAAGAAGTGACTGGCTTAAAAGCTTTCAAGAGGAAGCCTAGTTCCAAACAGGGCGGGGGAAGGTAGATTCGCCACTGAATGATTTCCAATCCGTGGGGACTGGGTTGGTGAAAGGAAATGGAGATAAGACTCTCTTGGTACAATACTGAAAAATTGCTATCAGAATTGACTAAGAGGCTAGGAAATATAGAGGTAGATAGTTTTTTTGTTTTTTGTTTTTTGACAAAAGGTGGAGAGTGATAGATTTTGTAGCCCAGGATCGGAGGTCCCTGGGACCATCAAGTGAGAAGAATGGAGAGTGGGACCCTACCCAGAGAGGCAGTAATGCCAGGGATGGAAACAGAGACAAGAAGTGGACAGGTGGAGCAACTGGGGACACTGTACTCAGGGAGGGAGAAGGGCTGTGTGCTGGTGGCCAGGGGGTGGGCCTGTGTAGTGTATCCTCTGGTTATTTGATGATGCATGGAAGGGATTGTAATCATTGCAATGACATTATATATGATAGGAAGAGTGTAAAGCTGATGTTCTCCCATATAAGCCTCACAACAAAAACTTTAAATAAAACAAAAAAAAAAAAGTATACTTGGACTACTAATATAATTAAG
>NW_006408521.1:14915981-14925730 GCF_000296735.1 Chrysochloris asiatica
TTTGCCCTTTCAGTGTATTGTCTATTTCTGATAGTCCATTATTGATCATTTGGACCTCTTTCTGTAGGTTTTGAATTGTTTCCATTGCTGTATATATCTTTTTTGATTGTTCCTGTAGCACTTTCCTAACTTCTTTCTTATTTTTCTCAACTCTATCATAAAGTATTTTGAAACATTTTATAATCATTTTTCTGATTCCCTTATCAGGCATTTCCAAGACCTGCCCTCCTTCCAGAATATAGTCCAGGTCTGCCTCTAGGTCCTTTTTCTGACATTTTATCTTGTTTCTAGACATGTGCTGATATGGTTATCTGCTTTTGCTTCTTGGACATGTTTAGTGTTTATCTGTGGCCTTAATTGAGTGTGTGTTTTGGTATTTTTTATGCTTTCTGATTGCCTCCAGGTAGATGTGATTAGAATGTGGGCTTCCCTTTTCACTCTTCTTATTGCTTAACTCAGAGTAACTTTCATAGGTGTTGTCTACCTCCCTGGTGTATGGCAGTTGGTATTGGTTCTTGCCTGGGTTTTGGTGTTTTATAGAGTGTGATTATAGCTTGACTATAGGGCAGCAGTTTCTGTCTGTTCTTGTGTAATATCAGGAGAGAAAAAGTTCCCCAAAGGTAAAATAGCAAATCAGCAACAGCAAAAAAACAAAACAAAACAAAAAAACACCAAAAAAATAAACCAAGATTGGATATTATAGTCTATAATCACAGAAAAGGGAGAGGAGGGAGAGAAAAAAAATTAAAAACTGTAGCCTAATATGAATATGATTTTAATGTTGTCTTTCAGCTTCTTGCCTTAAAGGCCATCTGATAAATTTCAAGATGCCACTGTTGGTTGTTATGCTGTACCTCAGTATTTAATTTTTAGCCTGTTTTGTTTTTAACTCTCTTTCCCTCTCTACACCCCTTGTTCTGGCCTTTTCCCTTTTAAGAAAGAGTTCAAGCCCATCTCTTGGGCTGCTGGTGTCTTTAAATGCTGAGGGTATCTGTGCTCATTCATGGCAGAAGAACCCACCAGTGGTGGGGGTGAGGAGTGTCCACTCTCTCAGGCACCCCCTCTAGTCACCAGAATGGAGGTGTGCAAACAGTGAGGAGCAAATGAACAGATAAAAAAAATCAGAACAAAGCAAAACTGACAAAGTGTATGTGTATTGTCCACCTTTGCTCTGAGGTTCCATTGGTGTTATTTTGTGGTGTTATTCTGTTCTCTGCTTGGTCTTGCCATTTGGTCTTGCCCCAGTTGTTGGGTCTGAGCTGCCGAGCCCAGCACATTCTAAATTACCAGATTTATTGTGGCCACTACAAGTTCTACTAGCTATAAGCCTTCAAACTTTAAAAATATCCCTACCTATGTGGTTCAACAATTTGGAGTTCTGTTCTGAACCCACTTTGCCTGGTATTCTGTGCTATTGCTGATGGGGAACTTCACTGCATCTCTGCCCTATCCATCATCAAGCCCTGCCCTCCAGGTTAATTTTTAAGTTGATAATGTTGTATGACCTGTGAATGATGCCGTACACTTTGGCAGAAAAAAGTTCCTCCACCCATGTTAGAAGAAGGGAGACTAGAGAAGATATATTGACACAATAACCATTTCCATGAATAATTTCTTTTAGAAAGATAAACATGAGTTGTTCTCTTTGAGATGGAGGTTGAAGATAAAACCCATATGTCTGATTTCTCCAACTTGTTTTATCATTTCATAATCCTTGGTATCAGTCACCACTCAAACTCGAAGGTTCTGCGATATGTTGCAACACCTCACAGGATTTACAACTGTCAAAGGAAATGGCTCACACAGTTGTGGAGATTTGGCAAGTCCCAAATCCATAGTTCAGAGTTCAGAATCTAGAGGATTCTCCTCATCCTTGCAGACTCAGGAGCTGAGGAACCCAAATCAGCAGGTCAGACAGCAGGCTATTGGTACATGAAGTTACAGAAACTGGTAAATCATCTCAGGTCATGGGTCCAAAGTCCCACGAATTCAGATGTAATGAGTCAGGTGCAAGATTTAGGGAGAGAGAATTTAGCCAAAGCAGTCCTAGGACTCAAACCATGCTCCCAAGACAAAACAAGGTTGTTAACTTGAATAACACACTGTAGTAAGATGCGCTCATCTTAATCTTGTTGTTAAGTGCCATCAAGTTGGTTCCAACACATAGTCACCCTGTATAGGATTTCTGAGAAGTGACTGGTGAGTTTTTACTCTCACCTTACTTAAAAGCTTCAAACTGACCTTGAGGTCCAGAGCATTATCCTGCAGTGTCACATTTAGCGCTACCTTAATTCTAATTCCTTGTTGTTGTTGTTGTTGTTAAGTATTGTTGAGTTGGTTCCAACCCACAGCAACCTTGTATAGGGTTTCCAAGGAATTCTACCTCATTAACAAATCATTTCAAAATGGGTTCTTAATCACAGACATCCATCAGTTTTCCATCAGTTTGTCTTACTGTGATGGCTTGTGTACTGTTATCCTGCTAGAAGCTATGCTACCAGTATTTTAAATACCAGCAAGGTATGCCCATGCTAGACAGGTTTCAATTGAGCTTCCACACTAAGGCAGACTAGGAAGAGAGGCACACTACTTTTGAATGTATACCTCAGTATTTAATTTTCAGCCTGTTTTGTTTTTAATTCTCTTTCCCTCTCTATACCCCTTGTTCTGGTCTTTTCCCTATTAAGAAAGAGTTCAAGCCTGTCTCTTGGGCTGCTGGTGTCTTTAAATGCTGAGAGTATCTGTTCTCATTCATGGCAGAAGAATCCACCAGTGGTGAAAACCATATGAATAGCAGTGGAGCACTGTCAGATATCATCAGAATATTGAATATTGAAACATAATGAAAAACACCAAAATATTGTCAGATATAGTACCAGATGATCAGCACCTCAGGTTGGAAGGCACACAAAATATGACTGGGGAAGAGCTGCCTCCTCAAACTAGAATTGGTAACTTGATAACTCAAATGGAGTAAGCTTTCCAGACCTTCATTTGCTTTTGAACACAACCCCAAAATGAGGAAAAACCGTTGTAAACATCCATTATTTATCAGAACATATAATGTATGAGTATGAATCTAGGAAAATTGGAAATTGTCAAAAATGAATGGAATGAATAAACATTGATATCTTAGGCATTAATGTGCTAAAATGGACTGGTATTGGCTATTTTGAATTTGATAATGATATGGTTTACTATGCCTAGAATGACAAATTGAAAAGGAATGGCATCACATTTCATCATCGCAAAGAACATTTCAAGATCTGTTTTGAAGCATTTTTAAGTACAGTGCTGTCTGTGATAAGGATAATATCACACAGAAGGTCAGGTAACACCACTATTATTCAAATTTACACACCAACCACTAAAACCAGTGATGATATAGAAGAATTCTACCAACTACTGTCTGAAATAGATCAAATTTGCATTCAAGGTGTATTGATAATGACTAATGATTGTAATGCAAAGATTGTAAACAAAGAGGAAAAACCAGTACTTGGAAAATAAGACCTTGGTGATAGAAATGATGCTGAAGATCTCATGATTGATTGCAAGACCTATGACATTAGTCTAGTAGCGTAGTGGTTACGAATCGGGCTGCAAATCTTAAGGTCAGCAGTTCGAAGCTACCAGCTGTTCTGTGGAAGAAAGATGAGGCTTTCTTCTCCCGTAAAGATTTACAGCCTCGGAAACCCTGTACAGGGTCACTATGGGTCAAAATCAACTCGGCAGCACTTAACAACAACAACAAATGCATTAATAAAGCATAGACTTGTACATAAACCAAGAGGCAATCATTAGAATAGAACAAGGGGACATTAGATGGTTTAAAATCAGGAAAGGTGTGTACCAGGGTTGTAATCTTTTACCATATTTATTCAATTTGTATGCTGAACAAATAATCTGAGAAACTGGATTATATGAAGAACGTGGAATCAGGATTACAGGAAGACTCATTAACAACCTATGATAAGCAAACGATACAACCTTGCTTGCTGAAAGTGAACAGGACTTAAAATACTTACTGATGAAGATCAAAGACCACAGCCTTCAGTATGGGTTGCGCCTCAATGTAAAGAAAACAAAAATCTTCACTACTGGACCAATAAGTAACATCATGAGAAAATAACAGAGAAAAGACTGAAATTGTCAAAGACTTACTTTTGCTTATATTTACTGTTAGCAGTCAAGGAAGCAGTAGTCAAGAAATCAAAGTATTACAGTGGTCAAATCTGTTGCACAAGACTTCTTTAACGTGTTCAAGAGCAAAGATGTGAGTTTGAAGACTAAAATGTGCCTGAACCAAACCATGGAATTTTCAGGAGCCTCGTATGCATGTGAAATACGGGACATGAATAAGAAAGACAATAGAAGAATTGATTCATTTGAGTTATGGTGTTGGAAAAGAATTGTAAAGGTGCTATGGACAGCTAGAAGAACAGACAAATCTGTACCGTAAGAGGTACAATCAGAATGCTCCTTAGAAGACAAGATCATCAGACTTCTTCTGTCATACATCAGACGTATTCTTCATGAATACTATTAAGTGTTCCAAAATTCTTCCCATTGTTGTCCATAACTTGTCATAATCCATTGAGTCGAAAGCCTTTGCATAGTCAATAAAGCACAGGTAAACATCTTGCTGGTATTCTCTGCTTTCAGCCAAATGCATCTGATGTCAACAAAGATATCCCTCATTTCACGTCCTCTTCTGAATATATTTTGAACTTCTGGCAGCTCCCTGTCATTGTACTGTTGTAACTATTTTTAATTATCTTTTGAAAAATTTCACTTGCATGTGATATTAATGATATACTGTCCGATGATTTTCACACTCCATTGAATTACCCTCTTTGGAGTGGTCACAAATATGGTTCTCTTCCAAGTTAATCAGGTCTTCCAAATATCTTGGCATAGATGAGTGAGTTCTTCCAGTGCTGCATCAGTTTGTTGAAAGATTTCAATTTATATTCCATCAGTTCACAGAGCCTTGTTCTTTGCCATTGCCTCAGTGCACTTTGGACTTCTTGCTTCAGTGCCATTGATTCTTGATCATATACTACTTCTTAAATTGTTAAACATCAACCATTTCTTTTTATACAGTGACTCTGCATTCCTCCCATCTTCTTTCGATTCTTTCTGTATCACTCAATATTATGCCCAAAGAATCCTTCAGCATTGCAAGTCAAGGCTTCAATTTTTTCCAGTTATTTCAGCTTGAGAAATGTTTAGTGTATTCTCTTCCCTTTGGTTTTCTAATTCCAGGTCTTTGCACATTTCATTATATTATTTGACCATATCTTTTCGAGTTGCCCTTTGAAATTTTCTGTTCAGCTGTCTTATCTCCTCATTTCTTCTATTTGATTTAGCATCTCTACATAAGGAGCTCTGGTAGCGTAGTGGTTACGAATCGGGCTGCGAACCGGAAGGTCAGCAGTTCGAAACTACCAGCTGCTCCGCGGGAGAAAGATGAGGCGATCTGCTCCCGTAAAGATTTACAGCCTCGGAAACCCTATTCAGGGTCGCTATGGGTCGAAACCGACTCGACGGCACTTAACAACAACAACAGCAACACTAGAGAGCAAGTTTCAGAGTCTCTTCTGACTTCAATTTTGATATTTTCCTTCTTTCCTGTCTTCTTAATGGCCTTTTACTTCTTTGCTGTATGATGTTCTTGATGACATCCCACAACCCTTCTAGTTACTGTTGTTAGTTCATAATGTATCAAATCTGTTCTTGAGATGATCTTTAAATTTAGGTGAGTTATATCTAAGGTCATCTTTTCGTTCTTATAGACTTGTTTTAATTTTCTGCACTTTCGCCTGAAGTTGCATATGTGTATTTGATGGTCTATCCATAGTCTGCTCCTGGTCTTGGTTTGGCTGATGATATAGAGCTTTTCCACAGTTTCTTTCCACAGATGTACTCAATTGGATTTCTGTGTATTCTGTCTGGTGAAGTCCATGTGTATAATCATTTTTTCTGTTATTTAAAAAGGTATTTGCAATGAATAAGTTATGGTTCTTGTAATATTATATTATACGATCTCCAGCATCCTTTTCATCACCAATGCCATATATTCGACCCTCTAATCCTTCTACTCTGTTTCCAAATCACCAGTAATTTTCAATACACCTTGATTGCATGTTTAGTTCCTTTCAGACTGAAGAATTTGGTAGAATTCTTCAATTTCATCATTACTGGCTGTAGTGATTGCTGCATAACTTTGAATAATAGGTATTAACTGATCTTCCTTGTAAACAGATGAATATTAACCTTTCACAGTCAGCATTATGCTTCAAAAGAGTCTTGAAATGGTTTTTTTTGATGATGATTATGACACCTTTTCATTTTATCATTCCTGTTATAATAAACCAAGTGATTGTCAGATTTAGAAAAACCAATACCAGTTCCTTTCAGCTCTGGTAGCATAGTGGTTATGAATCAGGCTATTAACCTCATGGTCAGAAGTTCAAAACTACCAGCCATTTCATGGGAGAAAGATGAGGCTTTCTGCTCTTGTTAAAGATTTACAGACTTGGAAATCCTATGCAGGGTTGCTATGAGTTGGAACCGACTCCACGGCACACAACCACCACCACCAGTTCCTAGTATATTAGACTTTATGTTTTCTATTTCATTTTGACAACTTCAAATTTTCCTACATTCATACTTTGTACATTCCATTTCCAATTATTAATGGATGTGTGCAGCTGTTTCTCATTATTTTGAGATTTGACCCATCAGCAAATGAAGGTCCCTGAAGCTTTACTCTGTTTGCACCATTACAGTCTACTCTACTTTGAGTAGGCAGCACTTTCCCAGTCATATTTTGAGTGCCTTCCAACCTGAGGGTCTTATCTTCCAGCACTATATCTGAGAATATTCTAGTGGTATTCAAATCAATATTTGATAGTAGCATGGTAATTTAGGATGTTATCTGGGACTGGATTAACCTGGGGCTCTGTGAGTAAGTCTATGGAATTAAGGGGTTAAGGTGAGAAGGCATAAGGGAGAAAGGAGACTACATTTAAGAAGAAACACCAGTGGCACCCCTTAGCTACTTCTTGACCTAGTCGTGTTCATATTTGGGGAAATCTTTGGAAATTTTTGATAAAAAATAAAAGAATGCAAATAATACAGATGATTACATGATGAAAGATATGTTCCTCTTCTGTACCTTGCTTCATTCCTTCATTCTCTTTTCTAGGGGTAAACATTGATAGAGCTTCTTGGCTATCCCTCTAGAACACTTCTCTGTAGATAAACATGAGACTTCTTTTTAATTCTTTAGTAATAGTAACTAAATTAATCACTGTTGACTATGAGGCAGACTCTATTATCACCATGCCCCTTTTACAGATGACAAGGATTACTGGTGGAAAAGTAGGGAGTTTGAACCCACCAACTGCTCTGCTGAAGAAACTGTGTTAGTCTGCTTCTACAAAGATATGCAGTCTCGGAAACCTCACAGGGCAGTTCTGCTCTGTCCTATAAGGTTGCGGTGAGTTGGAATTGATTCAGTGGCACTGAACTTGGTCTTTTGTCTAATTATACAAATGAAGGAATTCTGATTGTTAAGTGTCACTGAGTCAGTTCTACTCATAGCAACCCTTTATAGGGTTTCTGAAGGCTGGATGATGGGTTTGAACAACCAACCTTGCAGTTAGCAATTCAGTGTGTTAATCCTACAGTGCCACACCAGGACTCCAATGAAGGAGCAGAAAGATTTTAAAAATTACTCAAGGACACACAGCTAATAATTGGTGCAGCCAGGATATTGCCTGATCAAGACCCCAATTACTCCCTTCTTTGTTTTTAAGGAAAAATCATGACTGAATATTTTCCTTTCTAACTATGTTCACCTCACATAATTTGCATTAAAGGAGCGGTGGCATTGTTTAGGCAACAAATTCTTACACTCCTTAAAGATAATTATAAACTGGATCTCAAAGAGCTAATTGGCAAAGGTGAACACTAAAAGATTGTCCCTGGCTCTCAGACGCACTAGCAGTTTTCTGGAGCCAGGAGGAAAGGGTTTTATCAAGTTATGGTCTAGGTAGGGGCCCCAGACCTCCAAGATCTGTGGCCAATGATATCTGAATGCTGTTGGAGAACTTTACCCAGAAATATACAGTTTTATCTCCCAACAAAATAGATATCATATTTTTACCAAGAATACTTCTGGTATATAAATCATCTAGATGGCTAAAACTTATTCTTTGACGGTTTGATGGATCACCAGGCATTAGAACCTCCAAGAAGTGCCATTTTTCAGAAGATGTCTTTAGAATATCATTCACCTTGTCACCACAGATGCAAGGTTTATATCCCTGAAGCTACTATTCTGAATTCTTGAAGTTAACACTAAGTCGGATGCCACCATAAATGACAGAAATAGACATTTAAAAAAAAAGAATATTTGAAATTATTCTTTTATTTATTTTGACAAATTGCATTAAACTATATTTGCTACTAATTTTTTTTAGTATATTTTCTACTAATTTTTTTTAGGCCAAATGTCTAAAAGTCTTCATTTCTATTCATTAAAAAATGATTCCTTTTGTTTTGGCCACTTAGATGTGGTCAATTTGCATTTGTATGTGAATATGTTGATGTTGTTTCGATTATGGAGTATTTTGCTCCCTCTGGAAATGAGGAGAACATAAAAAAAGAGATGGCTTTTATGTCTGTGCACAATTATTATTTTTACTCTTCAATATAACCCAACTGATTTCTATGTTTGTCAATTTGTGTTTGTCAACTACCATAATGGTCAATTACTAAATAAAAATTGATCACTGAGTAGTCTGATGTTACCTTAGCAACCTGTGCATAGTCTAGTAATTTAAATAATTTAAATGAGTAAATTAAATTAGCCATTTGCCATTTTATCAGTGACCAACATAAAACTGACTAATCTGATTGTACATTTAGGCAACTCTTGGGGTAAATGTTTAACAATAAAGGATATTTCTTGGGACAAAAAAAAATGCTTGTATATCTGGTGTCTACTCTTGAAGCTATTTTATTTTTCTCACCAAGTGAGAAAAATGTCAGACTAAAGTTACCAGAGTTAATTTATTCACTCAGCAAGTATTGTTAAAAACCAAGTAAGTGTGGCCACTATATTGGATGCTAGGGGTATATTGTAATTGTTATGTGCCACTGAATCAATTCGGTCTCATAGTGATCCCATGTGAGAGAGTAGAAATGTACCAGAAGATTTTATAGGCTCTAATCCTGGTGTGGCACTGTAGGGTAAGTACTGGACCACAAAATCAGTTTGAATTGTAAGGCGGGCAGTTGAAACACACCAGTGTCTCCTGGGAAACCTTGGTGGCTATGATTTAGAGCCAACTATAGCACACTTAACAACAAAAACAATCTTTATAAGAATGGGACTTTCTTCCATGAACCTTGTGGGTGAATTTAAATCTCCAGCCTTTCATGTAATAGCCAATCACTTAGCCATTACATGATCAGAACTTCTTGCAATGGATATGTTATTGTTGTTAAGCACTGCTGAGCCTATTTTGACTCATAGCGACCCTATATAGGTTTCCAAGAAGCAACTGATGAATGTGAACTGCTGACCTTGCAGTTAGCAGTCCAGTTCTTATCCTCCAGCACCACACCAGGACTCCAGCTATGGACAGAGTTATAAATAATTCCAAGTTATAAATAATTGCAAGGATGAGTCCTGAAGTGGTGCCAGAGGATCAACAATGGACTGCAAAACACAA
>NW_006408521.1:14932066-14942011 GCF_000296735.1 Chrysochloris asiatica
AAAAAAGTATACTTGGACTACTAATATAATTAAGGATAGATCTGGGGAATCAAGCCTTGAGCCTAAAAGGTATGATAGAGCCAGATTCTAGCAGCATCATAACTCAATCATCTACAAATCTGTCTATTGGCTTAATTCTCTAACAGAAACTTTCCCCGTAGGGTAGGAGTATAGCTACCAGTTTGAGGCTCATTTAGGTATGGTTTTGTGATCAGGAAAAAAAAAAACATTCTATCTTGGCTTAAAAAAAAATAAACAAATGTCATAAAATTCTGATTGGCTCCTTGGGGGTCAAATGCTCAACCTTTGAACTACAGTCATGGAATAAATGATAGTAATTGGTGTGCTGGTGAGGCATTATAGTATAAACACTGGACAGCTAACCATAAAGTCAGCAATTGAAACCCACCAACTGCTCCTTGGAAGCCCTATACATGGGTCCCTATGAGTCAGAACAGACTCCGCAGCACTTAACAATGACAACAACCACAGTTAGCTCAGCTTGGGTCATGTGTCCATCATTTGACAAGTAGGGTAGGATTTGTTACCTTGAAAAAGGGCACAGTAACTGTTCACTGCAGTATATTGATGGGACGGTTGTTGTTAAGTGCTGTAGAGTTAATTCCGACCCATAGCGAACCTGTACAGGGTTTCCAAGGCTGTAAATCTTAACGGGAGCAGAAAGCCTCCTTTTTCTCCCGCGGAACAGCTGGTAGTTTCAAACTGCTGACCTTAAAGGTTCACAGCCCGATTCATAATCACTATGCAACCAGAGCTCCTTATTGATGGGACTAAAAGTGGCTTATTATAATTGTGGCTAATAATAAAAGTGGCTAATTTCAGCCTAAATTCATATAATCAAGTTTTAACTCTGTGGACATAAGATTATTCCCTGAAGCTCCAACTTTCCAAAAATATATATTTACAAGCTTCCCATCAAAAGACAGAGGTCATGACAGATGAGTTTATATTCACTCTACTATTTTATTTTCAAATAGAAAAATAAGAACTTGGTCAGCTGAATTTGGTCAGTTTAGGAAAGATAAAGGCTTGGGAATTAGATTCCTAACAAGTTCTTGGCAATAGAGAAATCCACTGGGTACTCCCCACCTATTTGAAAGTCCGGTAGATTTTGGTCAGAGCTGGGTACACATCTAAGCTACAGTCTTTCCTAATTTTATTACTTTAGGCTAGTCACATGACTGAACATTAATCTATATATTATCATTAACCTATATACTATAATTAAAACCTGTTCCCTTTAAAGGGTCTAATTTATTGAGTGCCTATATGAGCCAACCACTTTACTAGGTCCCAAGAAACTTTACATGAAGGACAAATCACTGGGCTTGGGATAAAAAGTAAAAGTGTCAGCTAAGGAAGGGAGGAGTCAGGAACCTGATGTACAATATAGGCATAAAATTAAAAAATAGAACAGTGAGATTAATTCAATGCAAAGCCATTTAATTAGGAAGCTTGAGGTTTTCTCTGCCAGCAGACATGATAGGCTACTCAGAACTGGGAGTTGGGGGTTGGAATGTGTAGTCTGAAGGTCAGCTAGAGAGAAAGAGAGAAAAGGTTATGGAGATAGTTCATTATATTCCAGTTTTGCCTCGAATATTTGCGATTCAGGGTTTTTAAAGTATATAAATCATTTTTAAGCCTGACATTAATTAGGCAGTTTCTTTTAAAAAGTGATTCAAATGAATGTAGTAAAGGAAACTCCAACTAAGAATGTCTTTACAACATTAATTTAGAATCCTAAATTGTGTACTATTTTCTGTATTTTAGAATTAGGTCATCACTGATTCTGACCCCTGAGGCCTACTAGATGCTCTCTAATCCAGAAGTGTTGCATCCAAAAGAGCCTTATTATTGCTAGCAGTTCCTCCAACTTTTCTTATTTTTTAACCAACTCCTGCACAGAGTCTGTTTTCATCTGATTATTGGTTCATGTTTTTCCCTTCTGTATGGGATCCAGTTCTTGAACTTGGGTCGGGTGATGGCACATTATTGATATTGATGTGATAACGAGGAAAAAGTAGCCCCTGACCTGTGGGAATGGGCTCTGTATCATCACTGAGGTCTTGGTACTGGTATGAACTAATTAACACAACTGGGTCTTGGTGTTCTCTGGTTGAACATAAGCACTTTCACAGGACATCAGCACCAGACAGAGCTATTCCATGAACACTGAATCAAGACACAAATAAGACCACTCTACAACCATGTCTGAACACAGACAAAAAACAAAAACTTTCTCCAAATTATAAGAATGACCCAACATCCTCCTTTTTAGACTATTATAAATGACGGCTGCTATTTTACCAAATGCAGTTTGCCTCAGGGTAGTATATCTTCCATCTGGAAAAGATTAATAAAAATACGCAATTATATAATCACCTGCATTTCCTGACAGTGTCTAATCCAGAGCAAAGACTCACTTTCTTAACCTATCCCCAAATTCCCCTCCTCCTGAGATGCTCAAATTCCCATGTGTGCATTCTCCCTAATTGCCATGAGCAATAAACTTGACTTGTTCAACTAGCATGTGCTCCTGGTGACATTTCACTGTAGGGCACTGAGGGGCATTTTAATAATGTATATGGACTAAAATGTGATAATTGAATTAGGAAATATGTTTTACATGTAGACTGTATCAGTGTATAACAATTACAGTGGTAATTATTATAACTAAGGTAGAAAACTTCAGACATAAGATGGTTCTACTTACTATAGTATTAATTGCTGAACACATTTTGCAGGCTTATCTTTATCTTTTATTTTGCAATTCAGATCTGGTATCTCTCTCTCTCTTTTTTTGAAGTGTCACATTTCTGTAAATGGTCAAAAAACCAGAAAAGGTGTTAAATTCAGGACAGGAGAGCTCTACTTAACTTCCACACTCAGCTGGGGATGGAGTGTAGGGGAGGGTCCTGAGCACTCATCATAGTCCCTGCCGTTAATTCTGTCTGCTCCATGCTGGAAACATTCTACCCAGTCGGATGGTTGGCTATTTTGGAGACAATATGACCCATTCACTCAGTCCCCAGTAACGCTGCAAACTTCTCTTATCACAGCTGTTAGTCCTTGACTCATTCAGTCCCAAGGACACTCAGGACAGCCTGTCCTTTGCGTAGCCTAAAAATACACCTTACCTGCAGAGGAAGCCAGCTCTCAAGTGTGGGTTATACCTTCTTATTCCTACCCTTGGACACTGGCTAGTACTAATAGAGAGTTTTGCTACTAATCAAAAGGTTGGCTGGTCAAGTCTACAAAGATCTGGTGATCTACTTCTGAAAGTTAGCCATTGAAAGCCCTGTGAAGCAGAGTTCTACCCTAACACACATAGGGTTACCATGAGTCAGAATCTACTTGACAGCAACTTGTTCTTCAGACACAAAAGGTTTTTTACTCTCCTTAGCCAGACAACAGGACCTTTCACCTCTGAAGAGCTCTCAACTCCCACCCACCCACCCCCAATTTTGGAAGGAAGTCACCTCAGTGTCTCAGGGAGAAAGCATTATAAAGGCTGATGTGGGGCATTCTAAGTTCCCCTTCAAAAGAGCAGAGTTGAAAGCAAATCTTTTAAAAGTATAAATTTAATACTTAATGGGGCCATGCTTCCACATGCATGTGGTAAAATAGAGCCATTTGTACTTATTTATCATCCGAAGTTAGTTCTGTGGTACAGTTTATTTTAATAATTTAGAAAATCAGTACATTTTGCCAATATTATATGCTACTTTAGATTTTTTTGTTAATTAGGTTTGGTCTAGTCAAATTTCATCAACACATTATTACCTTTCGCTTATATTCTTAAAAACATCATTTTTAAAATTCCTTCAGGAAAAATCACATTATCACGTTATATTTAAAAGTTAAAATTCCCTTAACCCCTAGCTCTTTTCTCCCAATGAAACAATTATTTTTGTAACTTAATTTTTGATAACATGATGTTATCTAGATGATATCTATCAACAACTATTACATTATTGCAGAATGGACAATATTAATGCTAATTTTAAAACCCTGGTCAGTACACTTCACTTCCTCTTTTCTTTCTTTCCTTTGTAACTACTCTGGTGGGGTATCCTCATTCTCAGCTACAAGTTTCAGTATTAAATCATTGGCTTCTACACAAGTGACCAAGAGGACCACTTTGGGAAGGTTGCACTCATTTAAGTAACATCAGACCAATTACTGATGTGTCCTGGTGTGGCGCTGTGGGTTAATGCTCTGGACAGCAAAGTTGGTTTGAACTATAAGGTTGGTGGTTCAAGCTCACCAGCTGCTCCTTGGAACCCTATACAGGGTTGCTATGGGTCAGAATCAACTCAACAACACTTAACAACAACAACAATTCTACTAGGGATTGTGCTGATCCGTAAACTAACACTAACATACAATGTTCACACACAGTTCAGAATGATGGTGGTTTGATGCTGAGATACTGAGGGTAGTGCCTGGGGAAGAAGCTTGGTGTCGCCACTCTCACTGACATTATTAGCTATAGGATGGGACTCAGAATAGGTCAAAGTTTGCAAGAAGTGCAAAGAAGTTGAGAATATCAGGTCACCTTGTAGCGAGTCCATTCATAAGAGTGGCCTAGGTGGAAAGTAGAGTAGGGGTGTTGAAGAAGTGAGTAAAGGGTAAAGAAGTAAATATTAAGCCTGAATCTTAAGTTTTTGTTTTGACCTCTCCCCATCCACTACCTTGAGTTTGTCTACAATAGGATTTGGTATCTTTTATGACCATGAACTAGAATTAATTAAGATAAGAAAATCAATTATGTCAGGGTTGTGTTTTTTAATGAACTTAGGTTGAATAATATTCACTCTCTCTCTCCTTAACTGCTGCTACATTCCCTCCAGATTACTTCAGAACACACTGAGCTAATTTAGATTTGTGGTGCATACCTGCAGTCTAGAAAGCCAGGAGATATGTTATGTCTCTATCATCACTGATCTCATCATTCTGGAATGTAATTTCAGCCTTGGTGAAACCCAATTATGATGATAGAAAAACACATTTCTCTGATGCTTTCAACTCACTCGCCGTTCTTGGACAGTATTTATTATTTTCTTTTCAGAAAGACATTGTACAGATACTGTTTTCAGCTCTGCTTGGATTCCACTGAAAATTGAGCTTCTGTTTGCCTGACAAAGTATATTGGATAGGAATCTTGGTCATCTATACCTTGGAAAGTATGCTTCTTAAACTAGAATACAGGCATTTATACTTTTCAAATTAGCAGAATGTTTAACTATTTCACTCTAATGGCTAGATCAGACTCTGATAATTAAACAATTCTTTATTTGTAGGATCATTACTTCAAAAATTCTTATTTATCTTATATTACTTGGAGATCAGAATTTAAGGATCTCTTCATTAAAGCACTGTCAAAAATGAATGTCCATGTCAAGGCAAGATTTTCAGTGAACAAAACAATAGAAATGATCCTTTTCTGTTTTGCCTTTCTATGTTACTTTCACTTTTATGATTTTATTTGCAATTCAGTCCAAGTACAAATGCTATACAAGTACAGCATTCTAATATGTGACGGTAAGTCAAAAAAGCATCGCAACTAGAGTTCCAAGGAGCTCTGGTAGCGTAGTGGTTACAAATCAGGCTGCAAACCTTTAGGTCAGCAGTTTGAAACTGCCAGCTGCTCCGCAGGAGAAAGATGAGTCTTTTTGCTCCCGTAAAGATTTACAGCCTCGGAAACCCTGTACAGGGTTGCTATAGGTCAGAACTGACTCCACAACACACAACAACAACAACTACAACTAGAGTTCCAGTTCATATATGTGCAGGTTTATTCCAAACAATGTATAATGCTTTCTGTGATAGGATAATATCCATGTGCCTAAAAGGAAGACCAACCAGTAAATACCACTATTAGTCAAATGTACACACCAACCAACCACTAAAGCTCGTGATTATGAAACAGAGGAACTCTACCAACTTTTTCAGTTTACAGTTGATCAAACATGTAATCAAGATGTATTGATAATTACTGGTGAGTGGAATGCAAAGATTGGAAATACAGAGAAGAGAAAGGATCCTCAGTCGGAAAATATGATCTTGGTGATAGAAATGTTGCTGCAGATCATATGACAGGATGTTCCAAGAATAATGACTCCCTAATTGCAAATACCTTTTTTAGACAACATTTTTAAGCCAGATGGTATGCACAGAAATCAGATTGACTACATCTGTGGAAAGAGATGGTGGAAACACTCCCTATTATCAGATAAAACATGGCTAGAGGTAGACTGTGGAACTGACTATCAACTTCTCATATGCAAGTTCAGGTTAAAGATGAAGAAAATTAAAACAAGTCCACGAGAGTCAAAATATGACCTTAAACACACCCCACCTGAATTTAGAGATCATTTCAAGAACATATTTGATGTGCTGGACACTGATACCGAAAACAAGAAGAATTGTGAGATGACATCAAGAACATCATACAGAAAGAAAACAAAAGGTCACTAAAAAGAAAAGGAAGAAAGAAAATACCAAAGTAGATGTTAGAAAAGGCTCTGAAACTTGCTCTCTAGCATAGAGATGTTAAAGCAAATCAAAGAAATGAGGAGGTAAAAGAGCTGAACAGAAAATTTCAAAGAGGAAATTGAGAAGACAAAGTCAAATAATGCAATGTGCAATGATCTGAAGTCATAAAATTAAAAGAGATAGACATGCTCAGCATTTCTCAAGCTGAAAGAACTGAGGGGGAAAAAAATTCAAGCCTTGAAATGCAATATTGAATGGTAATAAGGGCAAAATATTGAATTATACAGAAAGCATCAAAAGAAGATGGAAAGAGCATACATAGTAACTGTACCAAAAATGGTCAAACTTGAAACATTTCAAGAGGTAGCATATGATCAGCAGTCTGGTACTGAAGGAAGGAGTCCAGTGTGCACTGAAGGTATTGGAAAAGAACAGGGCTCCAGAAATTGATGGAACAAAGAAATCTGTGTTGGAAGACGTGTAGTCAGAATGCTTCTTAGAAGCCAGAAAGGAAGACTTCGTCTCTCATACTTCAAACATATTATCAGAAGGCACCAGTCTCTGAAGAAGGTCATCATGCTTTTTAAAGTGGAAGGTCAGAGAAAAAAAGGAAGATCCCCTAACAAGATGGATCGCACAGTGGCAGCAGCAGTGGGCTCAAGCATAACGATGAATTGTGAGGATGACACAACTGAACAGTGTTTTGTTCTTTTGTACATAGGGTAGTTCTGAGTTGGAAATGACTCAATGGCATGTAACAACAGCAACTACAAATGAAAAAGTGTCGAAATCTTCACAGGAGGGCTAAAGAGATGGAAACATTGCCTTCAGAAGTGTATAGGCCTAGAAGGAGGGGATGGAAACAATAGCTCCATACTTTGATGCTTTTGTTTAATATGGGTCTCTATGATTTTTGTAATAATTCATTCGACTTACAGTTATATCTTTAGAATAATGCATTCAGTGACACAGGTAATTAAAGTAATAGAGTTATGACTGAAAGAGTCACTAGACTAATGTCTGAAGAGGCTATTTCATATTTCATCCCAGATACTTATACGTTGCCACTGGAAAGTTATTTAAACTCTCAAATTCTAATTTTCCTTTACTACAAAATTGTGTCAATTTTGACAATTAACCACCCATATGACAGAGTAAGACTGCCCCATGGGGTTTTCTAAACTGCAGTCTTATGAGAGTAGATTGTTCAAGGAGCTGTAGTTAACCCTCTGTTACCAAACCCAACACAAAGTCATTTTGCCCTTGAGCGGGTACCAACTCATAGTAACCCAGCTGCCCTGTAGGGCATTCAAGACCATGAATGTTACAGAAGCAGATTGACACATCTTTCTCCCATGGAGGTCTGAGTGAGTTCAAACCACTGACCTCTGTTTGCAGCTCAGTGCTTAATGACACAGTGCCACTAGGGCTCCCAAAATACTGATTACAAGGTAGCATTTATATGAAAACCCTGTGATTTGTGTGTTAAGTAGCCTCTAATATGGTCTTCGATGACCTTCACTTCCTGGTGTTCCTGTCCTTGTGTTTGAGTCTGATTAAATATGTCTGTGCTTGATTGTGGCTGAACTTATGCTTCACTTCTAATGGAACATGGAAAAAGCAATGGAATGTCATTTCTGAAAGTAGATTATAAAAGAACGTTGTCTTTCATCTTGGGCTTTGAGCTTTGTGGGTCGTTTGTCCTGAAGGAAGCTAGCTACCATACTGTATGGCTACTCTATGGATTGGTCCATAGAGTGACAAAGGCTGCCAATAGCCATATGAGAAAGGTTGATGCATATCACTTCTACCCAGATGAGTGTTCAGATGAGACTGTTATCCCATTCAACAGTTTGATCACATCTCATGGGAGACATGCAACCAAGCTACCCTAGTTTCCTGACCCACAGATAATAAAGGATTTTGTTTTTTTAAAGACTGTTTTATTAGCATTTTAAAATAATACTCTTTGTCTAAAATCTGGAAAATACTAATAGGAAAGGCTATAAAATAAAAATAACTTATAAATCTACATTAGATAACCATTCTAATCCCCGTGAGGGCTTATTAAAGTTTTTATTTTTCTATTTTTATGTTGCTTATCATTGCTTATTCAACAGTGTTCTTGGAACTTGCTAAATTTTGAGAGAATTTGTTATGCAGCAATAGGTAACAAATGCATCGTAATTGGCATAATAGCTAAATTTTAGGAAAAAAATATTATTTATTTCATGGAACCTCATTTAGTACATTTATATTAAATAGTTATGTATAATTTACCTTATAACTATATTTGATTATGGTGTGGCACTGTGGGTTAATGTGCTGGACTGCAAAGTCAGTTTGAACAGAAAGGTTGGTGGTTCAAACTTACCAGCTGTACCTCGGAAACTCTATACAGGGTCGCCATGGGTCAGAACCAACTCTACAGTGCTTAACAACAGCAACAGGGTAGGAAATGATGAAGGGGGAAATAGGGAGCAGTTTTAGGACCTAGACCTTAAGCTGGAACTGTTTTATATGACTACAGCCATGAATCTTAAATTATGTTCATGGAGCACTTGCTGTTGGTGTTGTTATGTAAGTGCCATCGATTCTATTCAGACTCACATAGACCCTGTAAAGGGTTTCCAAGGAGTGGCTGGAGGGTTTGAACTGCCAACCTTGTGATTAGTAGCCCCGTATTTACCCTACGGTAAACACCACACCAGGACTCTCATGGAGCACCAGACCGTTTTTTAAACGCTCCAAGGTAAATAGACATTGGGGTCACATGACTTTGGGAAGCACTGACACCTTCTGAAGCTTCTGGAGAGTCCCAGAAAGCTCTGGAAGCATGAGAAGTGTTCAGATTCCTAATAGGTTATTAGGTTAAATATCCCACAATGTACTGGGGAGAGTCACGGGCTATCTGTAGCCCTGTGAATAATATAAGACCAATTATGTGCCAGAATTCTGGCTTGTTTCTCACGGCAGCCTCAACTTTCTTAACAGTTTCATATACCCTGTTTAACCTTGCCTCAGCTCACAGGTCTTAGGGGTCCAATGTTTTCACGGAGCTCATGCTTTGTTATAAAATGAGATGAACTCAGTGTTACAACCACCAGATGGTAATAACTGAGCAAGTTCTAATCTGACAACATAGAAGAAATTGTTCCCAATTTCATTTTGTTGGTTCCCATTTCATCATTTTTTCCCTCATATTTGTTCATCTGTTTATTGCTGGATTCCAATAGTTCAGTCATCCTTATGGAAGCATTTGCCTTAATCATATCTTCTGCCTATTTACTACCTTCTGCCTATTCACTATATGTTGTTGTTGTTAAGTGCAGTCCAATAGGTTCCAACTCTTACCTGATGAATATATAGACATATCAAGGTTTACAGCCTCGGAAACCCTATACAGGGTTGCTATGAGTCGTAATC
>NW_006408521.1:14942111-14945479 GCF_000296735.1 Chrysochloris asiatica
TCGTATATCATCTCATTGCCATGGTTACAATCCCCTCCATGCAATTCTTCCCCCATGCCCCCCAGGTCTTCAGTACACAGTCACTCTCCCTCTATGGATCTAAAGTCTCCAGCTGCTCTATTGCTCCACGTCCCACCGGTCACTTCTTGAAAACTCTATAGAGAATCACTGTGTATCAGAACTGAGTTGACGGCACTTATCAAGAACAACAATAATAGTCTCCAAAGAATACACAGGCTGCAGACAAATGTACTTTTTAATGAGATCATTGCAATTAAATGTTCAATACAAACAACTTGTATTGGGTAGAAAAAAACTGAAAGAGTACCAGAGGACCTGAAGATACCAGGCAGTTACACACAGAGCAGCAGAAGTGCTTGAGGATTAACAGTGTTCTCAAGATGGTCCAAGGTAAGCATTACAGTAAGGGGAAACCCAAGAAAGCATGAAGTAGCACAGAATGTTGAGACTTTTGATTCCCAAACTGTAAGATTTATATATTTTATGTCACAAAGTTTGTGGTCATTTGTTATAGCAGCAATACTAAATTAATGCAAAAGTAAACTTGCAACTAAAAACCAAAAAAAAGAGAGAGAGAGATTCACAGGCATGACAACAAAACATGGAACTCAGTCAACAGATAGCATTGTTCAGAACAGAACAAAACTACAACAATGAATTCAAAGGAACTGGGAGATCAACCGAAGATCAAAATAATTTCAATGTCAAAGAAGGGATAAATGTAGGAACAGAGATCCAAGTGGTAAGGATGTCAGGTAGATTACAGGATACAATATATTCTCTTAAATAGAGAGAAAAGTTAATACACTTTAAGGTAACCCCAAAGTAAGTTAATACTTCACAACTTACCATGAAAATGAATTTCCAAACAGAACATGAAAACTAAGAAGAAACCAACAAGAAATAGCACAAAAAAACACAAACTCAGCTCAAGAAGGCAAGCAGAACAAAGGAAACAACAGCACTACCAAAAAATTTAACATAATGGCAACAATTAATTCAGACCTATAGATAATTACATTGAATGTCAATGGATTGAATGCACCAGTGAAGAGACAGAGAGTGGTAGATTGGATAAGAAAACAAAACCCTTCAATATGCTGCCTGCAAGAGACACACCTTACAAACAAAGACAAAAACAGACTAAAAGTTAAAGGATGGAAAAAAATATACCAAGCTAATTGCAACACTAAACAAGCAGGAGTAGCAATTCTAATCTCTGATAAAGTAAACTTGAAGACAAAATCCAGCCTAAGAGATAAAGAAGGACACTATCTTATGACCATAGGGTCAATTGAGCAAGACAACATAAACGTAATAAATATCTACGCTCCCAAATGAAAAAGCACCAAGATGCATGAAGCAAACCTGACTAAAATTGAAGAAAGAATAGATAAATCCACAATTATAGTGGGAGATTTTAATACACCACATTTGAAAAGGGACAGAACAACCAGAAAGAAACTCAACCAAGTTACAGAGGAACTAAACAATACAATCAACCAACTTGACCTCATAGATGTGTACAGAGCACTCACCCTAACAACAGCACAATATATTTTCTTCTCCAGTGCACATGGAACATTCTCCATAATTAACCATGTGTTAGGTCACAAAGCAAACCTCCATAAATTTACAAACATCAAAATACTACAGAGCATCTTTTCAGACCACAGTGCAATAAAACTAGAAGTCAACAACAAGAAGAATAAGGAAATAAAGTCAAATACATGGAAATTGAACAACACCCTGCTGAAAAGCGACTGGGTAAAAGAAAAAAATTAAACATGAATTCATAAAGTTCCTAGAAACAAACAAGAATGAAAACACAACTTACCAAAATCTTTGGGACATGGTGAAAGCGGTGCTGAGAGGACAATTTATTGCGATAAATGCGTACATTCAAAAAGAAGAAAGAACCAAAATTAATACTTTAACATAGCATCTCCAACAATTAGAAACTGACCAACAGAGGAAACCTACAGTCACCAAAAGAAAAGAGATAATAAAAATAAGAGCAGAAATAAATGAGATGGAAAACAAAAACTATAGAAACCATCAATAGGACAAGAAGCTGGTTCTTTGAAAATATGAATAAAATTGACAGACCTTTGGCACAATGGTCTGTAATAACTTGCATTAGAAACTACACGGGCGATGGCACAATGGAACCAATGAAATCAAAAGATAATTACTATGAAGAGTTGTACTCCAGCAAATTCAATAACTTAGAAGACATGGATGCACTTTTAGAAAGACAATATCTCCAAAACTTAGAGTGAAGTAGAAAACTTGAACAGACCCATAACCAAAGAAGAAATTGATAAGGTCATTAAAAATTCCCAACCAAAAGAAGTCCAGGCCCAGACGGCTTCGCTGGTGAGTTCTACCAAACATTCAGGGAAGAGCTGTCTCCAATTCTACTCAAATTATTCCAGAATGTAGAATAGAATGGAAAACTTCCTAATACTTTTTATGAAGCCAGCATAACCCTCATACCAAAACCAGAGAAGGACATCACTAAGAAAGAAAACTACAGACCAATAACCCTCATGAACATAGATGCAAAAATTCTCAACACAATCCTAGACAACAGAATCCAGCACCACATCAAAAAATAATATATCATGACTAAGTGGCTTTCATAAAAGGGTTGCAAGGATGGTTCATCTTTAGAAAAACAATCAATGTAATCCACCACATAAATAAGAAAAAGGAAAAGAACCACATGATCACATCGATTGATGCAAAAAGACTTTTGACTAAATCCAACATCCACTCCTGATAAAAACACCCAACAAAGTAGGTATTGAAGGGAAATTCCTCAACATAATCAAGAGCATATATACAAAATCAACAGCCTACATCACTCTCAATTGAGAGAAACTGAAAGCCTTCCCTGTGTGAAAGGGAACCAGACAAGGATGCCCTTTGTCACCACTCCTTTTCAATATTGTTTTGGAAGTATTAGCCAGAGCTATATGGCAAGATAGGGAAATTAAAGACATCCAAATTGGCAAAGAAGAAGTAAAACTCTCTCTGTTTGCAGATGATATGATCCTATATATAGAAAACCCCAAAGATCAGTAAAAAAGCTACTAGACATCATTGGATGATTCAGCAAAGTGGCAGGGTATAAGATCAATATACAAAAATCAGTTGGATTCCTCTATAGTAACAATGACAGAGCTGAGAAAGACATTAGGAAAGAAATACCATTTACAATAGCTGCCCAAAAGATGAAATATTTTAGGAATAAACGTAACTAGCAAAACAAAGGACCTATACAAAGAGAATTACAAAACACTACTACAAGAAACCAAAAGAGACTTACAAAAGTGGAAGAA
>NW_006408521.1:14948048-14949909 GCF_000296735.1 Chrysochloris asiatica
TGTAGGCTGTTTAGCAAGGTCAGTGTGAACCACAGGATTGGTTGAACTTCAAAATTAACAGTCACTCCTTGGAAACCCCATATTGGGTCTCTATGAGTTGGAACCAATGCTACGGCACTTAACAACAAGTGCAATTTGAGTTCTACATAAAGAACTTGCCTTTACTTGTAGCATTTCTGCTAAATAATGTATAATGTTTTAGCAACATATTGAAAAATTCTTTGGAAATGTTTGCATATCTCTCTAGAATCCTTTGCAGCAGTGTGTGGCAGTTGCTATGACAACTATGTTTAAAATTTTAAAATGGTAATTAAAAGTTTTGCATAGTTGGAAGGACTTTCTGACACTAAATTTAAACTATTGGAATTTTAACATAAACTATATCTAATTTTTATTACAATTTTAGAGATCATCATTGGAATATTAGTCCACCAAATGTTCTTTCATATCAGCTCCACTATCAGAAAAATTCTTTAATAACTTCTCCAGGCTATACATTCAATAAAGAGTGTTTGGTTAACAAACATTTCTCTCTAACAACAATATTTGCCATCATTGTGTATGGTTTACACACTGTATACTTTGGTCTACACCAGGCCCTTTATGTACATATGTAGTTGTTGTTAAGTACTGTTGAGTTGGTTCTGACCCCTAGTAACCCTGTATAGCGTTTCCAAGGAGTGGCTGGTGAGCTTAAACCGTTGACCTTGCAGTTCAGACAGACTTTGCAGTCCATACATTAGCCCACAGTGTCACACCAGGACTCCTATATATGTACAGTATGCAGTGTATATGTAAGAATTTGTAGAATAGTTGTAAGAAGAAAGTTTAGCTTTGTAATTTCATATGTGGGAGCACGGTGGCTCCACATGATAAATAACTGACTGTGAACCACAAGGTCTTCAATTCAAGCCTGCCAGCATTTCCATGGGAGAAAGATGGGCTTTCTGCTCCTGCGAAGAATTAACGCCTTGGAAACCCTATACCAGTTTGCTATGAATCAGAACCTAGTCAACAGCACTCAGCTACGACAATAATTTCATATACACAACTAAAGTTTGTTCTCATAACAATCCTACCAGTTTGTTGTTGTTGTTAGGTACCATTGAGTCAGTTCGGCTCCTGTAAAACAGAACACAATACTGCCTGACGCTGCACCATCCTTACAATTGTTGTCATGCTTGATCCCACTGCCAATCCATCTCTCTGGGGCTCTTCCTCTTTTTCTCTGACCCTCCACTTTACTAAGCATGACGTCCTTCTCCAGGAACTGGCCCCTCTTTATCACTTGTCCAAAGTGTGAGAGATGAAGTTTCACCAACCAGGTTCCTAAAGAGCACTTTGGCTGTACTCTCCCAATACAGATGATTATTTTACATATAAAGAAGTTGAAGTTTCCAGTTATAATGCTAGAGGGTGGCAGAATCAGGATCACATCCAGGTTTGTTTCATACTAGAAGCTCTGCTCTTAGCAAGTATATAGTTTCGAAAGCTACTTTATGCAATTTTTTTGTTGTTTTCCACTGTCAATAAATTCATAGTTCTTGACATGAAGCATGGAGACAGGGCAGGAGTGATGCAGAGAGACTCTAAGACACTGAAGATTCTTTCTATATCTACTGAGGCTTGACACAGGTCTTTGCTTCTTTTTTGGATTTTTGTGAATAACCAACAACATATGTGTTAGGGAAGGTGTGCAGGGTCTGTGTCTTTTCTGCAAGAGTCAGAAATAAACAATTAGAACAATGATTTGATTCTCTCTACTAATCGCTAGAGCTGTGGCATTGTGGGTTAATTCACTGAACTGCAAAGTTGGTTTGAACTGCAAGGTCCACAGTTCAAGCTCACCAGCCGCTCCTTG
>NW_006408521.1:14951189-14957792 GCF_000296735.1 Chrysochloris asiatica
ATAGTGTGGTGCTATAGGAGCAGCACTGAACTGCGAGCCACAGGTCAGCAGTTCAAACCCCCCAGTTGCTCCTCAGAAAGTCTATGCAGGGTTGCTAGGAGTCAGAACCAACTTGACCACACTTAACAACAACAATAACAACAACACATATTCCACTTATCTTAAAAACAGCTGACTTTATGTGTACACACACAAAGTTGGCCATTTACAAGACAGAAAGTGGCAGCTATGTTCCAAAATCAAAAGGAGGTCAGAGAAATCAAATAAAATAAGGTATAGTTAGTTGGAATGTGCAAATGAAAAAGTGGATGGATCAATTTCATAGGTAAAGTTTATACTTTTGACCTGTTTTTAAATGGACCTACATCACGCCAGCATTGGCTGAGGAGGTATCCTTAAGATGTAAAATACTGTGCTACAGCCATGTCACCTTGATTTTATTTGCTTGTCTCTGAACCTAGTACTCTTGACCAGAACCATGAGCTGACTAACATGTGCTTCAAACTGGCACAGTGATCACAAACTTGCTTTCTCAGGAAACTTGGAAAGAAGTTAGAATATCACAGGAATGCCCAACAATCGTCATGGCTCTGAAGAAGATAAATCATCAAAGACATGTTCATTAGTCATCTTTACCATCTACTAGTGGGAAATGACTTGAATTACCTTGTTCCTTTTTCCTCATTGGTGTCTGTAGTTTGGCATATGCCAGATACTTAAGAAGCATACACATGAAGTTCCTCTAATTCACCCAACTGTATAATTGAAAATAATTGTATTATTCTGAAAACCTTTAGCCACATCAAAGCTGCTTATCAATTTATGCATGAGCACTGGCATTGCTTTGACTGTCATTGCAATTGCTGTGTTTTAAAAATTGACAAATGCTTGGAAATTTAAATTGCAACTACACACACTGCTTGCAATTTTATGTTCTTTGTAAATTACCATCATGCATATTTTTGGAAATCTAAGAGATCCCAATTTAGAAGCTCATTTCTTTTTCTTTCATCCTCCTTAGTATTCCAACCTTGTTCCAAACCAGGCTCTATCTACTAAAGAAAAGCTCTAAAGATATCACTCACATTCAATTTTTTTTTCCTTTTGGCTAATTCAGAGTGTCAGAACTGTTTATATTGCATTGCATTTAAATAAAGTAAGCTATTGCTCTTTCTATATTCTATAGAATCTTGATATTAAAAAAAAAAAAAAAAAGACTTAGTTGAGCAGTGAGAAACCTAGATATTTTCTACCACATCATTTTGGGTAAGTTATTTACCTTTTCAATATCAGTTCTCATCAACAAAATGGGAATAACAATACTCAGCAGCTCAAACAATACTCAGACCCACCCGCTGCTCCTCAGAAACTCCATGTAGGATCACTAAGAGTCAGAATAGACTCAGCGGCACTAAAGAACAAAAGCAACTGCCTTCATTAAATGAGGACACTGGATATGACAAAACTCTGAGGGAATAAAGCATAATTTCAAGAGCGAATAATAAAAATGACAGCAAGACGTCTTGGGAGTTTAGTTATTTGATAATTGTATTTTCAAACAAAGAGAAAGTTGGACTTCTTCTATGCCACATTTACCCTACCCAGTAACCCCCATGTTGTTGTTGGTAAGTACAATTGAGTATAGGGTTTCTGAGGAGTGGCTGGTAGGTTTAAACCACCAATCTTTTGGTTAGTAGTTCAGTGCTTATCCTATAGCATCATACCACTACTCCACTAATCCCAATGTTGCTGTTGTTAAGTGTCATTGAATCGATGCTGACCCTAGCAATTCTGTACAGGGTTTCTGAGGAACAACTGCTGACCTGAGATTCACAGTCCAGTGCTTATCCTACAGTGCCACACCAGAAGTCCACTAATCCCTATAATGAACAAGAAAGATCAACCCCATGATAAAGTATATGAATCACATGCTGTGTGTGTGTGTGTGAGGGTGGGGGGGAACTTTCCCTATTAGTTTTAGAGCAAATAAAGAAACATAAAAGAGATTAAAGTAATTCCATCCTCCAAACATCCAGCGAGGATTACATAAAGAAGAAATAATTCCATTGAACTGAGAAATACTACTGAAATTTCTATACTATCGATCAAAATTTGTTTAGAAATTTGGAAAATTGAAGTGGCCCAAAACTTGACTCAGCTCTTCACTTGCTCTCCTTTTGGTAGAGCCAGACTTTATGCCCACTTAGATAAAGGCCTACTCATATAGCTTCCCATGTCGGGTGGAGACCACTTGAAAAAGCACATCTACTCAAACACTGAGGAAACCTGCACAATCTCCTTTGAACAAACTGGGTGTGAAATTAATTAATTAATGTGCATAGACTAAAAGAATTACCAGATACCTGACAGTTGGGAAGGGCAGAATAAAAAGGAAACTTTGATATATCAATAGAACTAATATTAGAAGAAATAGATATGATTTGGCTAATAGAAAGGGATTTATAAATAATTTAAACTATATCTTAGAGAAGTATGAAGACATATGCATAATGTACTGTTATACAAAGGAAGCAATCAAAGTCCGAGGTAGCATTCTCAGAAAAGAAAAAACATAATTTCCAAGATTATAAAAGGTCTCAAATCATGGTTAAAGACAAATTTTTAGTCTGGAACATAAAGTGAAGATAATTCTCCAAGCTGCTACTTATCTGTCAGTGTGTCATACTGTGGTGATTTGTATGTTACTGTGAAAGATGGAAACTATGCCAAGGGTATTTCGAATACCAGTGGGATCATCCATGATGGGCAAGTTTCAGGAGAGCTTTCACAATAAGACAGATGAAGGAATAAGGAAGAGGCATTCAATTTCTGAAAAATTAGCCACTGAAAATATCATAAATAGCAGCAGAACATTGAAATAGAAGATGAACATCTCTGATTGGAAGGCATTCAAAATATGACTGGGGAAGAATTGCCTCCTTAAAATGAAGTCAGTATTAATGATGTAGATGGAGCAAAGCCTTCCAGACCTTCATTTACTAATGTGGCAAGCCACAAAATAAGAAGCAGCTGCAAACATCTATTAATAATGGAACTTGGGAATGTACAAAGTAAGAATATCATATCCTAGGAATTGGTGAGCTGAAGTGAACTGGTATTGGCCATTTTGAATCAGACAATTTGTCTACTGTGTTGTGAATGACAGATCGAAGAAGAATGGTGTTACAGTCATCATCAAAAAGAACATTTCAGTATCTATCCTGAAATACAAAGCTGCCTGTGATGGGATAATATTAATGCACTTACAAGGTAGACCACTTACTAAGAATATTTAAATTTATGCACCAACCATTAATACTAAAGGTGAAGAAATTGGGATTTTACCAACTTCTGCAGCCTGAAATTGATCAAACATCCAATCAAGATGAACTGACAATTATTGGTGATTGGAATAGGAAAGTTGGAAACAAACAGAAAAAGAATGGCAGTTGAAAAAGAAGACTTTGGAGCTAGAAATAATGCTGGAGGCCACATGGAACAATTTTGTAAGACCAATGATTTATTAATTGCAAATACTTTTTTGAAGAACATAAATGGTGACTACATACATGGACCTCACCAGATAGAATACACAGGGATCAAATCAACTGCATTTGTGGAAACAGATGATGGAGAAGCTCAATATCATCTGTCAGAACAGATGATAAATTGCTCATGTGCAATTTCAAGTTAAAGCTGAAGAAAACTAAGATAAAACTATAAGAGTCTACTACAGGAGTTAAAATCAGTAGAGGTAAGTATGTTATATACCCAGTCCTACAATAATGGTAACCTACAAGTAGCTTCATGGAGAGACACACAGGCTGAAGGGGTGCGTAAGGCAGAGTGAGTACACCCACAAAGATATAGGTTTCACAGAGGATATTTACCTTTGCTGCAAATATATCCAAGAATACAGTAGAGCACATGGGTCAAGGTTATAAAAACTTCTTAGATACAGCCAATCACATTGAAGGAATGAGTTGCTAGACCTTGATAATCATAGGACACCAAGACCAATTAGTATAATATAATTTGCAAAGATAATGTACTGCATCCTGTCTTGTTGAGTAGTAATGGGGGTCTTAAAAGCTTTTAAGCAACCGTTTTAGGTATAACTATTGGTTTCTGTCAGGAGGAAAGAAGAATAATGAAAATCAAAGATACATGGAAACAGTTAGTCCAATGGACTAAAGGACCATGTGAACATCAGTCTCCACAATTCTGAGACCAGAACTAAATGGTGTCTGGATACCACTAGCAACTGCTCTGAAAGGGAGCACATTAGAAAGTACTGGATAGAGTGAGAACAAAACTTAAAATCATGAATACTAGGCTTACTGGCTAAATAGAGACTGGAAGAAACCCTTCAACTATGGCGTTTAGACACCTTTCAGGTCGTGAACTGAAGTCTCTCCAATGGCTCAATTTTCAGCAAAACAATAGACCTATTATTTAATAGGCCTATAATTAGGCCTATAAAAGGACTAATTACACTAGAAAGAAATGTACATTTATAACAATCAATCTTTGAGATCAAAAGAAAAGCATTTACCCAAGAACAGAAGTGTTAGGAGGGAAAGGGGAAACGAGAAAGTAAAGGGAAGAAGTATGATAAATCATGATGCATTGAAGGGGATGCAAACCTTTACTGAATTCAAAATAAAGTTTTAAAACTCATTACAGAGATAGCAACTGCTGCCATATAGTCAAGCTACAGTCACACTCTGTAAAACACCAAAATCCAGGCAAGAACCAATACCAACTGCCATACAACAGGGAGTCAGACAACACCTGTGAAAGTTACTCTGAGCAAAGCAATAAGAAGAGTGAAAAGGGAACTCCAAATCCTGATCACATCTACCCGAAGTCAATCAGAAAGCATAAGAAAATGCAAAACACATAATCAATTAAGTATTAAGGCCAAAGATAAACACTAAACATGTCTAAGAAGAAAAAGCAGATGACCATTTCAGCACATGTCCAGAAACAAGATAAAATGTCTGAGACAAATGACCTAGAGGTAGACCTGGACTACATTCTGGAAGGAGGGCAGGTCTTGGAAATGCCTGAGAAGGAATTCAGAAAAATGATTATAAAGTGTTTCAAAACACTTTACAATGAGGTAAAGAAAAATAAGGAAGAAGTCAGGAAAGTAAAACAGGAACAATCAAATAAGATAGATACAGCATTGGAAACAATTAAAACCCTATAGGAAGAGCTCCAAATGATCAATAATAGAATATCAAAAATAGACAATACACTGAAAGGGCAAGGAGTAGAATAGAAGAGATGGAAGGTAGAACAAAGTAGGAAATGAAGGGAAATTCTTCAACATGATTAAGAGTATATATACAAAACCAACAATCTAAATTACTCTCAATGAAGAGAAATTGAAAGCCTTCTCTCTAAACAGAAACAAAACAAGGATGTCCTTTGTCACCACTCCTATTAAATATTGTGCTGGAAGTCTTAGCAAGAGCTATACAGCAAGGCAGTGAAATTAAAGGCATCCAAATTGGCAAAGAGGAAGTAAAACTCTATTTGCAGACAATATGATCCTATACACAGAAAACCCCAAAGACTCAGTAAAAAAGCTACTAGACCTCATTGGAAGATTCAACAACGTGGCAGGGTGTAAAATCAACATACAAATATCAGTTGGATTACTCTATACCAAAAATGACAGCACTGAAAAGTACATTAGGAAAGAAATACCATTTACAATAACCTCCCAAAGTATGAAATATCTAGGAGTAAATGTAACCAGAGAAACAAAGAACCTATACAAAGAAAATTACAAAACACTACTACAGGAAACCAAAAGAGACCTAAAAACTGGAAGAATGTACTATGTTCCTGGATAGGAAGATTTAACATTGTGAAAATGTCAATACTGCCTAATGCAATTTACACATATAATGCAATCCCAATACAGATTCCAATGACATTCATCAAAGAGATGGAAAAAACAATTACAAATTTTATATGTAAAGGAAAGAGACTCAGGATAAGCAAAGCACTGCTTAAGAAGAAGAAGAAGATTGGAAACCTCTCACTCCCCTACTCCAAAATGTACTACATGGCTACAGTGGTCAAAACAGCCGGGTAATGGTACAATGAAAGATACATTATTCAGTGGAACAGAATTGAGAATCCAGAAATTAACCCATCCACAAACAGTCAATTTATTTCTGACTAAGAACTTAAATATATTGCATGGTGAGGGGACAGTTTCTTCAACAGATGGTGTTGGCAGAACTGGAAAGCAATATGCAAAAGATTGAAACAAGACCTTTACCTCGTGCCTTATACAAAAACCAACCCAACATGGATTAAAGACTTAAATGAGAATCACAAAATTATGAAGGCTATAATGAAAAATTAGGGACAAATGTGAGGGCAATACTTCAGGGGATACACAGACGACCAAACATTTTGAAAAGTACACAAACAAAAGTAGACAAAATAGATGATTGGGACATGCTAAAAATTAAAAGTTCATGTGTAATTAAAAGACTTTATGAGAAAAGTGAAAAGAGAACCCACAAATGGGAAAAAGTCTTTTGCTATGACATGTCAGACAATGGGCTCATTTCTAAA
>NW_006408521.1:14960002-14961172 GCF_000296735.1 Chrysochloris asiatica
TCAGTTTGAACCACAAGGTTCGTGATTCAAGCCCACCAGCCACTCCTTGAAACCCTAGACAGGGTCGCTGTGACTTAGAAGGGACTCATTGACACTTAATAACAACAAAAGAAGGAATTGATGGAATACCAGTTGGAAATATTTTAATAAATGGATGCAGTGTTGGAGGTATTCACTTGTCCATACAAAGAAATTTTGGAGACAACATCTGCAAACAAACTGGAAGACACTATATTTATGCCCATTCCAAAGAAAATTGATCCAACAGATGCAGATATTATCAAACAGTATCACTAATATCACATGCAAGTAAAATTTTGCTGATGATAATACAAAATGTTTTGTAGTAGTACATCAACAGGAACTGCCAGAATTTCAAGCCACATTCAGAAGAGGTTGTGGAACAAGAGATATTATTGGTGACATCCAATGGATCGCAGCTGAAAGCAGACAGAGAATATCAGCTATTTAGTGTTTATCTAAATAGCTATGCAAAGGGATTAGGCTTTGTGGATCATAATAAATTACGGATTCTATTATGAATAATAGAAATTCCAGAGCATATCATGCTAAGCTTGTATACAGAACATAAGCCAGTAGTTTGAACAGAACATGGGGCTAATGCATGGTCTAAAATAAAAAACTTGTTCGTAAGAATTGTATCCTTTTGCCATACTTATTCAGTCTTTAAGCATGTTATTAGAAGTGACAAGTCCCTGGAGAAGGACATCATGCTTGCTCAGGTGGAGGGTCAAGAAAAAAGAGGAGGACCCCCAATTAGATGAATTGCACAATGGTAGCAGCAATGGGCTCAAGCTAACAATAGTTGTGAAGATGACAGGACTGGGCAGTGTTCTATTCTGTTGTGCACAGGGTCGCTATGAGTTGGAGCTGGCTTGATGGACCTAACCACAATTCAATCTCTGTGCTGAACAAATAATTCAAAGAAACTGGACTATAAGACAAATAATATGGTAGCAGGATAGGAGGAAAGCTTATTAACAACCTGAAATTTGCAGTTAACACAATATTGCTTGCTAAAAGTGATGAGGACTTGAAAGGATGAAGACCAAAACTACAGTCTAATTGGCTACCTAAAATGAGGTGGCTATAAAGGCATGAAGTGAAAGGCTTACAAGTTTTCAAGAAGGAGTTTAGTTTCAGAGTGTG
>NW_006408521.1:14963177-14964709 GCF_000296735.1 Chrysochloris asiatica
TTGTGGGATGCAATAATGGAGGCAGAGGTTGGAGTGACGTGGAGTCTTAAGCCAAAAATTGTAGGCAGCTTCTAGATGCTGGAACAAGGTAATAAAGTGGAATTTCCACTAAAAGTTAATGAAATGGTATCTCAACTAGAAATGTAGACTGGTCAACACTTCAATTTGAGGATTAGATCTCCAGAACTGTAAGATAATAACTTCGTGTTATAAACCACTAAACTTGTGAGCTATTTTTTTTTTTTTCCTAAAAGCACTTTATGGTGAATTGAATGAAGGTTTACAGAGTAGGCCATCAGTTTTACATTCAACAAATCCCACTGTTGTTAGTGCAGGCCATTGAGTCAGTTTTGACTAATAATGACCCTGTGTAGGGTTCTTGAGGCTGTAAACCATGAGAGCAGAAAGTCCCATCTTTCTCCTCTGGAGAAGATGGTAGGCTCAAACCATCAACCTTGTAGTTAGCAGTCCAGTGATTATCCTACACAGTCATAATTCTCCCAATAAATCATATACTTCATTTCATTTCAATCATTGCAATACCTTCAATGGACCATCACTTACTCTATTTCCTCCCTGTGGTTTTTGTTTCCATTCTGCCTTCTTTCCCAACCCCTCTGGATTTTGTCCTTAGATAAATAGCTCCCTTTCTTCCTTGAAAGATTGACCATTCCATGGTATGCATACCTCACTTGTGTTATTGTCCTTCCTATATACCTATCTGCTGCTTGGCTGAAAACCGAGTCATGAAGGTGAACTCAGTTCCCATGAAGGTTGACCAAGCATCATACTTCTGAGTTCTTCCAGTCTCTCTCTAACCAGTAAGTCTGACCTTTTTCCCTATAATTCTGAGTTTTATTCCATGTTTCCTCCTCCTCTATCCAGTACAGTTGGTAGTGGTAGCTCGACACCATCTAGTTCTTCTGGTCTTAGGGCTGTGGAGAATGATGCTCACGTGTTTCATTAGTCCACTACGCTATTTGTTTCCATTCATCTTCAATTTTGATGATTCTTCTTTCCCCCACAAAGGGGGAGACCATCTAGTTCTTCCGGTCTCAGAGTCATGGTGACTGATGTTCATTTGCTCCCTTGCTCAGTTGGACTAATTGATTCCAAGTATTTTCAATTTTCATCACTCTTTTTTTCTTTTTCATGTGGAGAGTTGCACCTGAGATGGCTGCTCATGAGCTTTGAAGATCCCAGTCACTACTCACCAGAGTAAGATGAAGAACTTTGTCATTGTGGACTATGTTATGCCAATTTACCATGGTGTCTCCTGATACTATGGTCCTGAGCCCCTAGATCCAACAGCTCATTGCCTTAAGATGTTTGATAATATCTAAGAAGTTTTCATCATTTTGCCCTTGTATGCTCTACCATATTCATAGCAGGAAAGTTAACTACCCACGCACACATATCCTCTTTCAAACACTTATATATTTGTGGGTATATTCCCAATTTTCCTCCTATACCCATTAGTCTGTATATCTATCCATGTATCTACCCTCAGAACAGTGTTGTTCCAGAGTTTT
>NW_006408521.1:14965618-14975309 GCF_000296735.1 Chrysochloris asiatica
GACATATTGTCCGGAGGGACCAGTCATTGGAGAAGGATATCATGTTTGGTAAGGTGGAGGGTCAGAGAAGAAGAGGAAGACCCCCAACGAGATGGATTAGCCAAGTGGCAGCATCAATGGACTCAAAGTACGGCAACAGTAGTGAGGTTGGCCCAGGATTGGGCAGTGTTTTGTTCTGCTGTGCATAAGGTCGCTATGAGTCGGTGCTGACTCAACGGTACCTAACAACAACAACAAGCAATGTGGGAGGGTCCTAGTCTCTCTACTCCCTTGCCAGCTCATTTGTTGCTTTCTTATGTCTTGAACTTTGCGGTTGATTCTGGAGTGAGATATCTCATTTTTGTTTTGATTTGCATCTCCCTAACAGCTAATGATTATGAACATTTCTTCATATGTTTGCTGGCTGCCTGAATGTTTTCTTTGCTGAAGTGTCTGTTCATGTCCTCTGCCCATTTTTTAATTAATTGGATTGTTCACCTTTTTCTTGTAGAGCTGTTATAATTTTCTCCATATTTTAGATATTATTTCCTTGTCCGATATGTCATTGCAAAAACTCTTTTCCCAGTCTGTGGGCTCTCTTTGTACTCTTTTGGTGAAATATTTTCATGCATCTTAGTGCCTGATTTTTAGGAGGTCCCAATCGTCCATTTTGCCTTTATTGTTTGTATGTTTTTACTTATGTTTGACAACAAGTTTATGTATGTCCTAATTTTTTCATTCATAATATTTATAGTTCTAGGTGTGATATTTAGGTCTTTAATCTATGTTGGGTTGAGATATGGGTCTTAATTCATCTTTCTGCAAATGGAATTCCAGTTTTGCTAGCACCATTTGTTGAATACTGTTTCGTCCCCATTTAATGTGCTTGGGCCTGTGTCAAAAATCAGCTGCTATATGTGAATGGGTTTACTTCTGAGTTCTCAGTGTTGTTCTAATGATCTATATAGCTTTCATTATACCTGTTCCAGGCTGTTTTAACCTTATGATTGTGTAGTAAATTTTGAGATAAGGATTTGAAAGGCCTCCAACTTTGTCCTTCGTAAGAAATGCTATTCTTATTAGAGGTGTCTTTCCTTTCCATATAAAGTTAATGATCAGTTTTTACATCTTTTTAAAGAATGATGTTGGCATCTGGAATGGGAGTACATTATATCTATAGATGGCTTTGGGTAGTGCTGATATTTTCACAATGTTAAGTCGTCCTATCAATGATCATTGTAAACCTCTTTTGGTTTCTTGTAGTAGTGTTTTGCAGTTTACTTTTGTTTCTCTGGTTAGATTTATTCCTAAGTATTTCATCATTTGGGCGGCTATTGTAAGTGGTATTTTTTCCCCTAATTTCCTTTTCAGAGCTGTCTTTATTGGTGTTGAGAAATTCAGCTCATTTTTGCGTATTTTTTCTTGTACCCTGCCACTTTGCTAAATTTTTCAAGGAGTTCCAATAATTTTATTGCTAACTCTTTTGGATTTTCTATGTGTAAGATCCTATCACCTACAACTACATAGAGTTTTACTTCTTTTTTGCCAGCTGGATGCCTTAATTAAAGGTAAATTATATCTCTGGCTGAGATTTCTAACACAGTATTAAATTGGAGTGGTGATCAAAGGCATCCTTATCTGATTCCTGTTTGCAAAGGAAATGCTTTCAGTTTCTCGCAATTGATAATAATATTGATTGTTGGATTTGTATATATGCCCTTAATTATGTTGAGGAATTTCCCTTCAATTCCTATTTTGTTGGATGTTTTTATCAGGAATGGATGTTGAATTTAGTCATATTCCTTTTCTGCATCAATTGATCTTATCTTGTTATTCTTTTACTTTGTTTTATTTATGTGGTAGATTGCAGTGATTGTTTTTGTAATATTGAACCATCCTTGTATACCTGGTATGAATTCCACTTGCACATGATGCATTATTTCTTTGATATGTTGTGGAATTTTATCGGCTAGGATTTTGTTGAGAATTTTTTCATCTATGTTTATAAGTGGTGTTTTGTTGTTGTTAAGTGCCGTCAAATTGTTTCAGGCTCATAGTGACCCTATGTAGGAGCAACCGGTGGGTTTGAACTACCAACCTTGTGATTTGCAGTCTAGTGCTGATGTCTTTTTAGTGATATCTTTGCCTGATTTTGGTATAAGGGTTATGCTTTTTTCATATTGTGTATTAGAAAGTTTTCCATCCTTTTCTATTTTTTGGAATAGTTTGAGTAGAATTGGTGTCAGCTTTTGTCTGAAAGTTTGATAGAATTCACCAGTAAAGCCATCTGGGCTTGGTCTTTCTTTTGTTGGAAGTTTTTAATGGCCTGATCAATTTCTTCTGTTCTTATGTTTTTGTTACTAATTGCCATTGAGTCAATTCTGACCCATAGCAAGCAACCCTGTATAAGGTTTTCGAGGAGCAGCTGGTGAGCTTAAACCACCAACCTTGCTGTTCAAACAGACCTTGCAGTCCAGAGCATTAACCCACAGCTCCACACCAGGACTCCAGTGTTCTATAGGTCTGTTCAGTTATTTACTTCATTCTGTGTTTGTTTAGGTAGGTCATGTTTTTCTAAAAATTTTTCCGTTTCTTCTAGATTTTCAAATTTGTTGGAGTACATTCCTCATACAGTTATTGTATTACCTTTCTAATTCCATGGTTCTATTGTAGGGTTCTATTGTAGGGTGGAGGGTCAGAGAAAAAGAGGAAGACCCCCAACGAGATGGATCGGCCAGGTGGCATCATTGATGGACTCGGGGGTGGCAGCGGTGGTGAGGTTGGCCCAGGATTGAGCATTGTTTCGTTCTGCTGTGCATGGGGTTGCTATGAGTCGGTTCCGACTCGATGGCACCTGACAACAACAACAACAACAACATTGTGATGTCACGCATATAATTGCTTATTTTATTGCTATTTACATCTTCTTCTTGTCTTAGATTTGCCAGTAGTTTTTCAAATTGATTAATTCTTTCAGAGAAAAAATTACTTGTCTTGTTGATTCTTTCTGTTATTTTTCTGTTTTCTGTTTCATTTATTACTGCTCTAAATTTTATTATTTCTTTTATTCTGGGGCTTGTAGGCTTATTTTGCTGCTCTTTTATGAATTGTTGGAGTTATTGGGTTAATGTGTTGATTTTGGTTCTTTCTTCTTTTTGGATGTGTGTATTTATTGCTATAAATTGCCCTGTAAGTTCTGCTTTTGCCGTACCCCAAAGAATCTGTTATATTTTCTTCTAATTTGAGTCAAGGAATTTTGTCTTTTCTCTTTTATTTATTCTATTACACAGTAGGTTTTAAATAGGATGTTATTCAATTGCCATGTATTTGAATATTTTTCCTTGATCTTTCTATTATTGATTTCTAAATTTATAGCATTGCAATCTGAGAAGTGCTTTGTTGTAAGTATTTTGATATTTCAAAATGTATTGAAACTTGCTTTCTGGCCTAAAATATGGTCTATTTTGGAGAATGTTTCATGTGCACTGAAAAAATGTGTGTATTGCATTTTTGTATAAGTCTACAAGAAGTTGGTTAATTGTGTTGTTTAGTTTTTCTCTGTCTTTGTTAAGTTTCTTTCTAGTCTGTCCTTGGAAGTGGTGTATTAAAATTTCCTACTATTAATAGTAGCATTTTCTATTTCTTTATTTAATTCTATTTGAGTTTGATTTATATATTTTGAGGTGCTTTAATTGTTAGCATACATATTTATTATAACTATGTCCTCTTGTTCAACTGAACTGTTAATCATGATATAATGTTCTTTTTTGAGTCATTTGCTGATTTTTTTTTAATCTAAAACTCTTTTTTATCAGAAATTAATTTGTCATTCATCATTTTTGATTGTCATTAGCTTGCTATATTTCTTCCATCCTTTGATTTTCAATGTGTCTTTGTCTTTGTGTCTTATAGACTACATATTGAAGGATCCTGTTTTCTTATTCATTCTGCTACTGGATGTCTCTTGACTAGGGCAGTTAATCCATTGACATTCAATGCAATTATTGATATGTATGAATTGAATAGTCATTTTTCTGTATTTTTTTTTAATTTGTTTGTGTGTGTGTATATGTGGTATTGCTAATTTCTTTGTTCCACATAATTTTCTATGCTGAGTTTATTTTGTTTGTGTGTTTTCTTGTCAATTTCTTCATTGCTGTTGTTTTAATGTCTGCTGAATCTTTATAGTTTCCTTTTTTCTTGATTTGATATGAAGGCTTATCAAGTTTCTTTGAAGTTACCCTATAATTAATTAATTTCTTCCCCAGTTTAAAGCAGGCTGGTTTATCTTGAAATCTACTTGACATCATCATTTGGAAGTTCTGTAACTATACGTTTTCATTTTTTTTGCTCTGTAGTTGTCTGAATTATAAATTGTTATATCTGGCTCTTTATTTTCAGTAGGTTTGTTTTACTGTGAATACTTCCATATCTGGATTGAATTCTGGATGATATTACCATGTAAGTCAATCTTAGGTTGTTACCTGCTGTTGTTAATTCTTAGTCTAAAAGGCTCCCTTTAGTATTTTTGGTAAAATTGGTCAGGTTATTTTCTTTCATTTCTGTTTATCTGAAAATGTTCACCATTATATTTGAGGGGCAGTTTTACTGAGTGTCTGATTCCTGGCTGGCATTTTTTTTCTTTCAGAGTTTTGTGTATGTCTTCCCATTGCCTTCTTGCCTACATGGTTTCTGCTGGCAAATCAGAGCTTAACCTTACTGGTTCTTCTTTAAAGGTAACTTTTCATTTTTTTCTAAGCTGATCTCAGGATTCTTCCTTTGTCTTTGATTTTGGAAAGTTTGATTATGGTATGTCATGGTGATTTTCTTTTAAGGTCTATCCTGTTTAGTGTTTGCTCAGCTTCTTGTATGTATCTTTTCATCTTTCATGATGTTAGGGAAATTTTCTTCCAACAGCTATTTGACTATCTTTTTTAGACTTTCTTTGTATTTTTTCATTCTTTTTTCTGATTGTTCTTCTAGCTATCTAGTATTGAGAGATTTATATCCAAGCTCACAAATTTGGAACTCCATTGATTCTAATCTACTCCTTTACCCTTTCAATGTATTGTGCATTTCTGAAATATTAAAATTAATTTTCTTGATTTTCTCTTTGTAGGTTTTATATTGTCTCCAATCTTTTATCTTTTTTGCTTCTTTGTTCCTATAATATTAACTGAATTCTTCCTTGTTTTCCTTAACCTTTCTGTTAATCATTTTGTTGTTGCTGTTTTTAAGTGCTGTTGTGTCATTTCTGACCCATAGTGCTTTGGAGCTGCCTAAATATTCTTCTCTTAAATTCCTTTTCATATAGTCTCAACGGTTTTTTTCCTCACAAATGTTTTCTAACTCTTTCTTTTGGTAACTTGTTTGAGTCACTCTGTCTTGTTTCTTCCTGTGACCAGATAATGTCTGTTACTTCCGAAACATTTTGGTATTATATTTGTATTAAATTGGTGATTGTATTTTCCCGCCCACTAACTGCCTCTTGGTAGGTAGGATTAGAGGACAGAAACTTGTGCATCTTTCTCTGTTTGCTGTTTATACAACTCAGTTTAGGGTTTTTCTGGTGGTTGTCATTGATAAGGTATAGAGCTGTGGGTATTGACCCTTGCTCAGTGGATGCAGTTGTAGAGAGTATAGTTGTGGCTGAACTGTATATGGGCCTAGTGGCTGTCCCCTGTTGGGTAAGGGAAGAGGAGAAAACTCACATATAATAGAGAAGGCAAACAAGTAACAGTGAATAAAGAAAGTCATAAGAAAAAAACAAAGGGAAAAAAACAACAAAAAGCAGGCAACAGCTAGAAAATGAGTACAAAAAATAAAAGAGGGAGAAGGAAAAGAAAGTTTAAACCACAGGTAAAAATATAAAAGAAAAAGAACAAAACAAAATTAGGGTTTAGAAAATGACAATACAGCTACAAGGAAAAGATAATGCAATTTTAAAAATGGACACAGGACATAAACAGATACTTCACTAAGGAAGACATTCAGGCAGCCAACAGACATATGAGGCAATGTTTAAGATCATTAGCCATTGTTGTTGTTGTTGTTAAGTACTGCGGAGTCATTTTCAACTCATAGTGACCCTGCACAGGGTTTCCAAGGCTGTAAATCTTTACAGGAGCAGAACTCCTCATCTTTCTCCCTCAGAACCACTGGTTGTTTCGAACTGCTGACCTTGAGGTTGGCAGCCTGACTCTTGAGAGATGCAAATCAAAAATATGAGACATCATCTCATCTCAGCATAATAGTGAAGTTCAAAAAACAGAAGACAAAAAATGCTGGCAAGGTTATAGAGAGACTGGGTCACCACTCCTACTTTGCTGATGAGACTGTAAAATGGTTCATCTATTCTGAAAACTGGTATGGCACTTCCTCAGAAAGTTGGAAATAAAAATACCTTATGACACAGCAATCATTCTACTTGGCATATATACACAAGAAATATGAGCCAGGTCACATGTAGATATGTGCATACCAATGTTCATCATGGCATTATTCACAATAGCAAAAACATAGAGACAGCCTAAATGCCCATCTAAGGCTGAATGGATAAACAAATTTTAGTGCATACTCACAATGGAATACTATGCAACGTTAAAGAATAATGGTGAATTTTCAAAATACCTCCTAATATGGATAAACCAGGAGTACATAATGCACAGTGAAATTAGTCAATCACAACAGAGAAAATGTTGTTGGAAACTGTTGTTGTAAAAATGTAAGAAAATAGGTTTTTATACTAAAAGAAACATTCCTTAATGGTTACCAGGTGTGGGAAGCAAGGGAGAGTAATTTCACTGGCTAGCATATAGGCACATGCTGGTTAATTTGGGTGATGAGGAGGACAATATACAAGGGGGATGGCAATATACAAGAAGAAGGAAGGTTGCAGAAGAATGATGAAGATAGGTAAGGACACAGGGAGCTATGCATGGGCTAAAGGAGAGAGAGGTAACTAGTGATACATGCAACCTTGGAACAACAGTGCTCTGTGTGTAGATACGTGAACTGAATGGTCAAGAGAGAAACAGTAGGATATATATATCCCACAAATATTTAAGAATTTGAAAGAGAATGTTTGTATATGGGTATTTACCTATCCTGCAAACACAGCTGAGATTGTGATGTGGCATTATTGTCGTTGTTGACAAGTACCATTGAGCCAGTTTCCAAGGAGTAGCTGGTGAGCTTGAACTGCTGACCCTGCTGTTCCAACTGACTTTGCAGTCCAGCGCATTAACCCACAACACCACACCAAGCCTTCGTGGTGGAGCATTCAATGGGGAAAATGAAGAAAACTTCTTAGATATTATCAAACATTTTAAGGCTATGAGTTGCTGGGCCTGGGGACTTAAGACCATAGTCTCAGGAGACACCATGGTCAATTGGCACAACATAGTCCACAAAGACAATGTTCCACATCCTACTTTGGCAAGTAGTGTCTGGGATCTTGAAAGCTCATCTAAGGTGCAGTTATTGGTTTCTCCATGTACGGAAGAAAGAAGACTGCTAAGAGTTGAAGAGACTTGGAATCAGTTAGTCCAATGGATCAATGGAACATGTGAACATCAGTCTCTGCAAATCTGATTCAGAAGAACTAGATGGTGCCAGGCTAACACTACCAAATGCTCAGAAAGGGATCACATTAGAGGGCCCCAGACAGAGTGGAAGAAAATACGGAACAAAACTCAAAATTATTAAAAACAAAACAAAACAAAAAAACCAGACTGGGTTTACTGGTCAGAAAGACAACTGGAGGACTGTAAGATTATGAAAAGGAACTCACTCTCATGGCCAAGTATTCAATTAAGCATTCAGTAGGTATTTTGGGGGAAACAACAACACTAGTAAGGTATGTTCATCATGGAATGGTCAATCATTCAGGATCAAAGGGCAACATCTTCCTAAGGACAAAGTTGAGAAGGGATAGGAAGGTGGGTAGAATGCAGATAAGAACCACAGGGCATCAGAATCATTGAGGTGAAACAAAGTGTATAATTTGTTGAATGTAAAACTGATAATCTTGTCTGTAAACCTTCACTCAATTTACAATAAAAAGTTTTAAAACAACAAAACACACATACACACTCTCATAATTCAGGAGACAGATGAATAAAAGTGAAAGAGATTAGTGAGTTGCAAACATAAGTCCAGATTTATAAATGAAAGAACCAGATGTGGTTAGAAAAGAAAAGCAGGGGAAAAAAAAAAAAAAGAAAGTAGATACATAAAGAAAGGATAAAACACAGGCATCAGTAAAGAGGATGAAGGGGTAGAAAGTATAGACAAATAAAAACAATGAAAGGTGAAAACCAGGGCAAAGTGCCAGTCCCAGAGAGGAGACAATTCTTCTTGCCCTGGCCTACAGGACACAGCAACCTTGTCCATACAGCCCAGCCACAACCAGGCAAACCATCTGCAGCCCCAGTCACTGGACAAGAGTCGATACCAGCTCCTAAGCCACCAGAGCAATGGTAGAAAGTAGTCAACATCAGCCAAACCCACCCTAAACTGAGTTTCAGGAATGATGAATAGAGAACAGTGGACATATTTCCAGTTTCTAATTTCTCCCACCATAAGGCATTTGGACCTGGGCTTTCCGCACTGTGAGGCTGCTAGGTCCTAGGGAAGATTGACAGCAAGGCCATTAGAGATTTCCAAGGACTATAGGGGCTACAGATGCTGAAAGGAGACAAAAGACCTTCCACAGAGCTTGCAAACAGAAAGCCTTCCCCAAGAGCCAGCATTCTCAATTTCAACTTCTACTCCCCTAAACTGTGAGAAAATAAACTGATGGTTGTTAAAACCATCCATTTGTGGTATTACTGTTACAGTAATACTAGATAACTAAGACAAGGCCTGAGTTCAAAACTTTGCCAAATGGTAATATGATTACATCCAGTTGCCATGGAGTTAGCCCCTACTCACGGGACCCCATGTGGTTCAAAGTAGAACTGTTCCATAGGAATTTTCAAGCTTAGTGGTTACAAGTCAGACTATTAACCTCAAGGTCAGCAGTTTGAACTTACCAGTCATTCCATGGGAGAAAGATCAGGCTTTCTGCTCCTGTAAAGAATTACAGCCTTGGAAACCCTATGCAGGGTCGCTATGAGGCAGAACCAACTCCATGGCACACCACCACCACCAGTGTTTCAGAAGTAGACTAGCAGGCACCTCTAGATAGATTAAAATACTGACCTATAACTATTTTTATCACCCACAGACTCCAAATATATAACCCAAAACTCGCAGCCATTGAATTGACTCTAACTTAAAAGGATTCAAGATAGGCTTTCTGAGACTGAAAATCTATGGGAGCAGACAGCCTCATCTTTCTCCCACAGAACAGTGGTGCGTTTGAACTGCTGACCTTGTGATTAATATTCCAATGCTTAATCAACAGGGCCATGAGGACTCCTTTAAAATATGGATTCCTGGTGTGGCACCATAAGTTAAGCTAACCACAAGGTCAGTGGTTCAAACCCACTAGCTGCTCCATAGACGTCACTATGAGTCAGAACGGACTTGACAGCATTTAACAACAATAATGGGAGAAATAAGAATGGAACAGCGCAGTCCTTGAAAGAGGTCATTCCTCTACTGGTTAAGGCTTAGTTGTTGTTGTTGTTGTTGTTAAGTGCCATCGAGTCGGGTCCGACCCATAGCGACCCTGTACAGGGTTTCCGAGGGTGTAAATCTTTACGGG
>NW_006408521.1:14975684-14985523 GCF_000296735.1 Chrysochloris asiatica
TTCAAGTCCATATATGAAAGATTCCAAAACCCAAATCCATACTCTGTTGATTCCACCATATTGCTCTCTAATAGTCTTAGTATAATTTTTTGCTATTGTTATTATTTAAGTAAGACCCATAACTGCAAAAACATCCTAGTGCAGTCTTATTGTCATGCTTATATGAGAATTCACATGAAGTCACACCATTTTAATTTAACACTCAATACATTTCCAGATGATATATATTGATATTTCCACTTTGAACTATGGGCAAATCTTTCAGCACCTCACAAAATGTCTCTATAATTTCCATGGATTCTGCTTATTTCTGGCCAGGATGGCACAGTCCAAATCATGCTGCTTCAGTTTCTAATTTAATGGAACATTAAGCAACAATTTCTGGGCCTAAATTATACAGTCTCTGTTATTTATGGAGCTTACATGCAAAGTGTTTAACTGAAAAATGGATATAAAAAGAGGGAATGGATGGGTGCCTGCTATCGAGTCTCATAATGGTCCCATAATATTATTTAGTCCAGTAGTTAATGAGGGTTAAACAATTTACATTTTAGAAATTTTAAAATAAAGATTTAATTACTTCCTGTGGTTAATGAGCTTCCAGTTTTTCTTTCTATCGTGCTCCAAACATGCGTTTCTGAAAATAGTCATGTAGGCTGTACTTCGTAGAAAATCATTCAGCTATCTCTACTTCTTCATGGTGGTGTAGAAGGACTGCTTTTCTCTTCATTTCTCTCTTTATAGATAAATCAATGTTGTAATGTAAAAATCAGAAATGGATTCTAATAGAGCACATGCTCAGCAGGGCAGAATTTTATGAGTTTGTCAAATGTAGATTCAAAATGTCAGGACTGAAATAAAATATCCATAATCAGAAAGCTGTCTTTTTCTGGGGACATTGGAAATGAATATTTGCTTATTTTCAGATTTACAAATACGTAGAAAATAACGTTTCTCCAGACAGATTCAGATATGCAAAACTTAGAAAGTTTGAGGACCTTGAGGTGATTGTTAAATTATCGTGAATTGTTTATTAAAAATCAATTGGGAATCAAGGAGTCTCCCTTCATACTTCATATTAAATCAGGTGACATCCCATAAAGTCTGAATCCCTTCTTTCCATGAGTAATAGATTAAATTGTATCCCCCCTCGCCCTACTCCTCACACCAAATACCTGTTAACCTGACTAGGACATGATTATCACTATTATGTAATTATTCTTCATTTTGTGTTTATCCTATGTGATGTCAATCTTAGCCTCTATGATGCTAATGAGACAGGATTGGTGGCAACTATGATAATGAGGCAAGATATAATCTACAGAATTAAGTTGTATTTTGAGTCAATCTCTTTTGAGATATAAAAGAGATTAGCAAGTGAGCAGAGGTTGATGGAGCTACTATCACCAAAGTTGAAGAACTGAGAGTGGAGCATGTCATTTGAACCTGGGGTCCCTGTGCTTGGAACCTCCTAGACCCAGGGGAAGAACGATGCTAAGACATATGGAAATCTCCAAGGAAAGCCAGGGCCCACAGGTGTTGAAAAGAGACTAAGACTTTTCCTCGCAACTAGGATATATATAGAGAAAATCTTCTCATAGAGCTAGCACCTGAATTTGGACTTCTAGACCCTTAAACTGTAAGAGAGAACATTTTTTGTTGTTGTTAAAGCTTTATACTGGTGGCATATCTGTTACAACAGCACTAGATAACTAAGACACAGTACAATCGCAGTTCTGCCTACTTTCCTACTGTTAAATATCAGTTCTGACTCAACGGCACCTAACAACAACAACAAAATGACTATCAGGTAAACACTTATAAGTTATCCCCACTGTGTGCATAGAGGCCCCCGTCTTAGGGTTTTTATGACTTGCAGCTCTAAAATGACAGATCTAGCAACAGAACACAAATTTTAAGATACTTCAAGTCAACTGCTTGTTACCTTACTACATCACACAATGGCTCAGTAGAGTCTCAGTTTTAGAAGATATATGGAAGGAATGTAACCAGTTTGATGTGATTGGATCAATGCATTGTGAAAAGCATAACACAGGTATTACTGAGCTCCTATGTTGTTGTTGTTGTTAGGTGCCATCAAGTCGGCACCGACTCATAGTGACCCTATGCACAGATGTAATATAATGTCTAAGTGGGGTTAAGCTCTTCTCATAGCTAGATAAAATGTCATCATTTAGGAAAAAGGAGGAAGAAAAATGCAGACCTCAGATAATCTCAGATTCTGAAACAGCCTGAATTCTAACCTATTTCTGATACTTTCATTCACTTTCTCATTCATTCAACAGATATTTATTGAGTAACTACTAAAATGTCAGGCACTGTATTATGAACTATGGAAATATCACAAGGCAGACAAGATAAATAACTTCATGGAGTATAGTGAATGAGTGATATTTAACAGTAGGATAAGTAGGCAGACATCATATAGTAGAGACCTGGTAGATTTGGGCAAGAAGTTTGGATTTTAATATAAGTATAAGCCTGGTGTGGTGCTGTGGGATAAAGCACTGAACCGCAAGGTCTGTTTGAACCACAAGGTCGGTGGTTCAAACTCACCAGCTGCTCCTTGGAAACTATACAAGGTTAATATGAGTCAGAACTGACTCAACAGCACTTAACAGCATAATAATGAGTTCTGGTATGGCACTATAGGATAAGCACTGACCTGCCAACCACAAGATCAGCAGTTCAAACCCACCAGCCACTACTTGGAAACCATCTACAGGGTCTCTATGGGTTAGAATGACTTGATGGCACTTAACAACAATGACATAGTAATGAAACATTGAAAATTAATTAATCTACAATTAATTGTTGTTATGTGCTGTGGAGTCGGTTCCGACTCATAGCAACCCTATACAAGGTTTCTAAGGCTGTAAATCTTACAGGTGCAGAAAGCCTCATCTTTATCCCATGAAACAGCTGGTAGTTTCGAACTGCTGATTTTGTGGTTCTCGGCCCAATTTGTAACCACAACACTACCAGAGCTCCTTTTACACTAATTTAACTAACTTTTCTTAAGGGAATATTTATTATCTTACATAATAAATTCCAAAAGTAGGATAGCTCTGAAACTAGTTTATGTGATACTTGAATAATGTTCTCAAAGATCCGGGTATTTTCCCTTCATCGGTTCTGTCATCCTTAGTGTGGTTTTGTTCATGTGGTTGTGACCTGGCTTTCGTGGTTATATTCTGCAACTTTCTGACATAACAGTGTTTGGAGAAAGAAGAGTTTATAGTTAGGAATTGTCTCAGTGGCAATAATTGAAAATAACCCAAATAATAATGATTGACAGGGAGAGAAATGTATTTTTCTCTCATAAAAAAGATGTCTGGAGTAGGAAGACTCTCCATGGCTGGCAGGGTGCTTCCATGAATCTCTGAGACTCAGGATACTTTCTGATTCCTACATCATCACACCTAGGAGAATACCCTTATCCTCAGAGACAAATATGGCTACTAGAGTGCCAAAGATTTTACCCACATTCTAAGAAGCACAGAGCAGTCAGAAATGGGGGAAAGTTGTACCTCTTCTCTTTTAGGAGTTCTGGTGTGGTAGTGTGCATTAATCTACTGGACTGCAAGGTTGGTTTGAACTACAAGGTCAGCAGTTCAAGCTCACCAGCCTCTCCTCAGAAACCCTATAGAGGGCTGCTATGAGTCTGAACCAACTCCACAGCACTTAACAGTAACAGCAACTTGTCTTTTAAGGGCACTTCCAGCAATTCACTTAAAACTTTTACTTGCATCTCATTGGCTAGAACTTCACTGCACTGTCACTTTTAACAATGGATTCTGTAAAATATGGTCTATAGAATTATGAACTTATGGATGGGCAACAATATGCCCAACTAGAAATATAAGGCTCTATTAACAAAATAACAGGAGAATAAATGTTGGGGAGTAACAGTAAATCTATGGGAGCAAGAAGTATCTTTCTTTCTTATGCCTTAAATCGTTAATAAGAAAACTTGTACAGAAAAGCATCTTAACAGATGGCTTACTTACATAGGCTTCGAAGATAGGAGAATAAGTTTTAGAATCAAAATGTATCGGTCTGAAATCTCAGCTTTACTATTTATAAGCTATGTGAATGCTTACAATATAACTAAACTAAGGTTGAACTCGTTGATGTATAAAATGAGTATTCTAAGTTCATAGGGTTGTTAGAAGTATTACATGAAATAATGTATTACAATAAACAGTGGTAATATGGTGAAATTAGTGCCTTGGTTCTTTGGAAAAACAGCTTGAGAGATTTTCCCCTAAACTCTGAATTTTGTAATCCAGAGGTGTTGTTACTTTTGTCCCAGTTGACCGACATTTCCTGGGTGAAATGTAAACAACTGCAGTTTGATATACTTTGTCTGGACCTATCTGGGCTGCAGCCTTCCATGTGATTGGTATTTACCTTGCTGGGATTGGTTCAGAGGTTATGCAAAGGGAATGTCTAGCGTCCTATGCAGATGAAATGTCTGTGGTCTACTGAGAGGGGATTGGTCAGTTTGTGACTCTAGTAGGAGGACCATGTCTTCAAACTGATAAGGAATTTGTGTATATATGCAGCCAATCCCACATGGATCTTTCAGGCAGAAAGACAGGAAGAAGGAAGAAGCAGAAAGGAGAAAAGGTAAGAGAGAAGAAGCAGAGAGAAAGGAGGCAAGGAACCATCTTAAATAGCTGGAACATGGGTCAAGGGCTGTACTACTGAAGGCAGTGACAGACCTGGAAGGGGACCAGAGGCAGAGCCAGTGGTGACAGGCCTGAAAAGGAGCCTGCAGCAAAGTTGGTTGTAATTGGTGGCAGGATCAAGGGGAGCCTAGCCTGTCTTGAAGAGGCTGAGGGGATGCCTGCGTGACTGAAAGGAGCTGAGGGAGCTATCTGCACTGAAGAAGGGAGAATTTGCCTACATGCTTCCTCATCCTGATCCTGAGTAGCAGCCTACTGATGCTGAACCTGACTTGGACGTGTTCCTGGAGAAGGACAGCATGTTTGGTAGAGAATTCTTGAAAAAGAAAAAGACTCTCAACCAGATTGATAACCGTGGCAGCAACAATGAACTCAATCAAAATCAATGGTTGTGAAGATGGCACAAGACTAGGCAGCATTTTGTTCTATCGCTATGAGTTGGAATCAGCTAGATGGCACCTGAAATCCTGGTATAACATTGTAGGATAAGCACTGGACTGCTAACCAAAAGGTTGGCCCTTCAAACCCACCAGCCCCTGTTTGGAATCCCTATACAGGTCACTATGAGTCAGAACTGACTTGAAGGCACCTAGCAATAATAATAGCTGCATGCTCAGAACATATCTAATTTCAGGGCGATGGGAGGGATAATGCAAATCAACATCAGACCAACACTGATCATATAAGGTGGAGGTCAGACATATTTCACTCCCCTTCATTTTTACAAAAAATGACACATAAAGTCCCATCCACAACACTCTCGACTTCTTCTGGGTTCAATCAATTTCAATGGTCACACAGAACTCACAGGCCATACTTACAGCTAAGTGGTTTATTAAAGAAGTTGTTGTTGTTTGTTGTTAGGAGCTATCTAGTCAGTTTTGACTCATAATGATCCTATGTACAATGGAACAAAACACGACTGTGTCTTTGCTCCATTTTCACAGTCTTTGCTATACTTCAGCCCATTGTTGCAGTCACTGCATTAATCCATCTCTTTGAATCGTTCTCTCTTTTGATGACCTTCTACTTCAGCAAACATGATGTCCTTCCCAGGGACTTATCCTTCCTGATAACACATCCAAAGTTTGTAACATGAAGTCTGAACATCTTTGCTTCTAAAGAGCATTCTGACTTAAGTGGGACAGAGGCAAATAATGATATATGCAAAACCATGGACCAACAGGACTCTGGGATACAGAGATTGAAACATGGTTGGAATGGGAAAAGGGGGGGGAAATAATGTTAAGATAGTTGGCTGTCTGCTGAATCTTGGTTTCCCTGGCATACCACTATAGAATAGACATTGGAGGGGGAGAGAAAGAAAGAAAGCCAGAAATACCACCCCACCATAGAAAGCTTGTAAGTCCATCTTCTGCGTATAACTGATTGGAATACCTAAAAGGGGGATACAATGTGCCCAGTGAAGGAGGCTGCCTGCAGAGCCCCTTTTTACACAAGCCCATAGATGGGATCCTGAACAGTATCCAGAATCTTCTGAGGGGAAAGGTCCACTTGAAAGAACAAGCAGACCAGCCTGGAATGGCCAGAAGAACAGAAGATGCGTCCTGAAAGAAAGACTGACAGGAAAAACACAAAACAATATAAGCAGGCAACTGATTACTACAAGAACAAACAAGTGGCTCACCCAGGAGACATCAAGGCAAGTGGTAGGGTCCCCCTCAAGACAAACCCCCCTTCTAAGACTAAGACTCAATGGGAATGCATGCTCGGATTGGTGGCCACTTTTGTCACCAACAAGAGGAAGTGAGGGAAAAACAGCAATGAAACTATGAACTAAATCCTACAACACTCAATAGACTCCTGTGAACCCAGATGGAGACCTGGTTGGCCATCAGTGTGCCAAGTCCAGGGGACTCTTGGACCTAGAGAGAGCAACATAGCCACAGAAGACTACAGTGAAGAGTGATGCACCCAGCTGATAAGAAGAGAGGGCACATGCATAAGTATACCCACTTGACCTGGCCACAATGGCGGGATGATCAGAGCTCAAACAGAAGAAGAAAGAAGAGGGGGAAAAAAAAGAAGAATCTGACACAATTTGATGATCTTGACACACATCTGTGGAAGCAATAGCTCAAAAGAGTGAACAAATCTTCAGAGCAAGGATCATTCCCACCTCCATCGCACACAGAGAGGACAAGGATGGGCAACTTGGACATTGACTACCCAGAATAGTGGGGCTACAGAGGCAAGAAGTGACTGGCTTACAAGGTTTCAAGAGGGAACCTAGATTCAGAGGGCATGGAGCAAGGTGGAATCTCCACTGAGGGGTATCCATTCTGCCTAGTCAGGGCTGATGAAAGGAGATGCCGATAGGCCCTTTGCGATACAATAGCAAATAATTGTTATCAGGACTAATTGTAAGGGCTGGAAATGTGAAGGTGGACATTTTGGGGCAAAGGGAGGGGAGTGATTAACCTTACAGTCTAGGAACAGAGGTCTCTGAGGCCACTGAAGGAGAAGAGCAGAGAACAGAACCCTACCCAGAGAAGCAGCGATGCCAGGGATGGAGGCAGAGACGATATGGGGAGATGGAGTGTCTGGAGACTTTGGACCTGGAGAGGGAGAGGGGTGGTGTGCAGATGACAGGTGAGCTGGCTTGCGGGTTGTACCCTTTGGTTGGTCGAAGATGCAGGGAGGGGACTGTGCCCATGGCAAGGAAACGATGTATGATGGGGTCAATGTGAAGCTGATGTCCTCCCATGTAAACTATCACATAATTCACAATAAAGCATTAATAAATAAATAAACAAACAAATAAATAAAAATAGCATTCTGAATGTACTTTTTCCAAAAAAGATTTTATTGTTTTTCTGATAGTTTGAGTCAGAACCAACTTGATGGCACTTAACAGCAACAATGGTATAGTCCATATTCTTTGCCAACACCAAAACTCAAAGGCGTCAATTCTTCTTCTGTCTTCCTTATTCATTATCTGTGTTTTCATGTGTATAGGAGACGATTGAAAATGCAGTAGCTTGGGTCAGGTGCACCTTAGTTTTCAAAGTTTCATCTTTGCTTTTGTACACTTTAAAGAGGTCTTTTGCAGTAGACTTGCCAATGTAATATACTGTTAGATTTCTTGACTGATGCTTCTATGGACTTTGATTGTAGATATAAGTCAAGTGAAATTCTGAACAACTTCAGTTTTTTCTGTTTTCATGATATTGTCTATTGCTACAGTTATGAGGAAGGAGCTCTGGTCGCGTAGTGGTTACGAATCCCGCTACTAACTACAGGGTCAGAAGTTCAAAACTACCAGTTGTTTCACAGGAGAAAGATGAGGCTTTCTGTTCCCTTGAGGATTTACAGCCTCAGAAACCCTATGCAAGGTTGCTATGAGTCAGAACTGACTCCATGGCATACCACCACCACCACAGTTATGAGGATTTTTTATTTCTGTATGTGAGATGTAATCCATACAAAAGACCCTATCTTTAATCATCATCCATCAATGCTTGTAAACAATACACCAACCATCCCTCCCATTGCACTCTCTACTGCACTGAGCTTGAGAATTAATTGCAGTGGCTACAGACAGAATTCAGACACCATATCACAGTGATGAAATTTATTAAGGAAGTGAACAGGTCACAATTCAGGGTCAGAAATACTTAGGGCAGTGTTCTTCCATTCAAGACACCTTTTCTTCTCAAGCCTCTCTCAAGTCCTTAGCCTCTCAGTCCCTTGGCCTCTGCCCTGCTCCAGCAACATTACAAAGTTTTAACATTTCTGATAAATACCCAAAGGGCACTCCATTTCACACTTCAGTGTGAAAGCTCTCAACTTTAGCTCCCTGGGTCAACAACTCTAGATTCCCAATTAATCACTTGGAGGTACCCCACTATGCAAGTGAGTCTCCTGCCCAAAGCCACTCAACTATACTTGGCTGGAAAGCCAGTACACTGTCCTGTTTGGCACTCCGGCTCTGCTGCTGCTGCTCTTCTGCTGTTCCAGCTTCACAACTTTATGCCCTAGTTTAAGGAGGATCAGTGTGCAAGTAACTTGGGGTCTAAACAATGGCCTCCACTTCTGAATCTGCTTCTTTCATAGAAGTGAGTTTGCTGCCCCTGCCTCCTTCTAGACAGCTCATTTAATATTCATATTACAGTTCCAAGTTTTTGCAATCAACTAGCCCTGTTAACAAACTCAACTATCTTCTCCTACCTTCCCTTACACAGATCAATCAGCAGGAGTTACAAATAGTATGGGTAAAAGAGCCATATGAAGCAATTCATTGCACTTCAATGCTTCAAGTCTTGTTCACTTTCAGCAAGCAAGGTTGTGTCATCATAGTTTGCTACTAAGTCTTCTTTCAATACTGATGTCATGCTCTTTGTCATATAGACTAACTTTTCACATATTTGCTCAGCATACAGGTTGAGCAAGTATGGTGAAAGGATGCAACCCCGATGTACACCTTTCTCAATTTGAAACCAGGCAGTACCCCTTGTTCTGTTCAAATGACTACCTCTTAGTCTATATACAGGCTCCACATATATATCAAGATTAAGTGTTCTGGAATTTCCATTCGTTACAATGTTATCCATAAGCATCTTTCTGGTCTTCTTTGCTTCAGCCAGATCCATCTGACATCAATAATATTATCCCTCATTCCATGTCCTCTTCTGAGTTGAGCTTCAGTTTCTGGCAATTCTTTGTTGATGTACTGCTGAAATTAATTTTTAATTATCTTCAGCAAAATTTTACTTGCATGTGATATTGATGACACTGTTTAATAATTTTCACTTTCTGTTGTATCACTGTTCTTTGGAATAGACACCGATATGGATCTCTTTTAGTTGGTTGGCCAGGGAGCTGCCTTCCAAATTTCTTGGCATAGATGAATTTCCACTGTTGTAGCATTCATTTGTTGAAACATTTCAATTGGTATTCTGTCAATTTCTTGAGACTTGTTTGTTTGTTTGTTTGTTTTTTGCCAGTGCCTCCACTATAGTTCGGACTTCTTCCTTAAATTCTATCAGTTCTTGATCATATGCCACATCATGAATTGTTGAAACGTTGACCAGTTCTTTTTGGTACAGTGACTCTGTACATTCCTTCTATCCCCTTTTGATGCATCCTGCATCATTCAACATTTTC
>NW_006408521.1:14986869-14997144 GCF_000296735.1 Chrysochloris asiatica
GTAGAAGCATCACAACTTCTATGCTCCTTTGGTTCTTTTTTTCTAACGCAACCATCAGTTTTATCATTTGCCATTTTCCATCAAGGAGAACTGTAGGACAGTTGTCCTAAATTGAAAAGTCAGCTGTAAATTATAAAATTGTATAACATATGGTATGGTGTACAACTAATGCTAAAATTCAAAAGAGAAGATGAAAGTCCTAAAGAACTAAATATACTTTCTTTAAACAACCTTTTCAGTACAGCTGCTTCTTTGTTAAACCAGCTGCTAGTAACCCCCAAAGGGCACTTCTCACTTAGGACTGTGTTTTTTAATGAATTCATTCTTCTAGCTCAAATTGCATTGTTTTGTAATTCTTTTACATTTCTACACTGAAAAACAAAGAAAGAGAGAAGGGCTGTGAAAGAGATAAATGACTGAAGGAATACTTTAGAAGAATTATGCATATCCTATTCATAGTGTGGTGGTAGGGAGAGGAAAACTAGCAAGACAGCCAAAAGCAAGAGAATGGGGAAAAATAAGTATATTCCTGATGAACAATAGCTGGAGGAGGTTGTTGTTGCTAAGTGTCTTTGAGTTGGTTCTGACTCGGTTCTGACTCATAGCAATCCTGTATAGGGTTTCTGGAGTCCTGGTGTGGAGTCCTAAGAAAAGCACTGGATCTCAAGGTCAGTTTGATCCACAAGGTTGACAGTTCAAACTTACCAGCCTCCTCAGAAACTCTGTACAGGGTCTCTGTGAATCAAAACGAACTTGATGGTACTTAACAACAACATAGAATTTCTGAGGAGTGGCTGGCTGGTGGGTTTGAATTGCTAACCTTGTGGTTAGCAGTCCAATACCACACTAGGACTCCATCTAGAGGTAAAGCAAGCTAAAATTTACTCAACAGAATTTTAAAATAAATTCTACATTGAATGACCAAAATAAAGTGCAAAGGTTTGCAATTGGATGCTAACCTAAAGGTTGATGGTTTGAACCTACCCAGTAACTAAATGGAAAAAAAGACTTGGTAAATTGCTTCAGTAAAGATTGCAGTCATAAGAACCCTATAGAGAAGTTCTGCTCTGTAACATGAGGTTGCCATGAGTTGAGAGCAGCTAATAACATTGGACAGTAAATAAGGAAGACCATAGAAGAATTGATGCTTTTGAGTTACAGTGTTGGAGAAGAATATTGAAAGTGCCATGGGCTGCCCACAGAACTAACAGATCTGTGTTGCAAGAAGTGCAGCCAGAGTACTCCTTGAAGACCAAGATGGCCAAACTTCGTCTCTCATACTTTGGACACATTGTCAGGAGGGACGAGTTACTGGAGAAGGATATCATGTTTTGTACGGTAGAGGGTCAGAGAAAAAGAGAAAAATCCCCAGCGAGATGGATTGGCCAAGTGGCAGCATGAATGGGCTCAAGCGTGGCAACGATAGTGAGGTTGGCCCTGGATTGGGCAGTGTTTTGTTCTGCTGTGCATTAGGTTGCTATGAGTTGGCACCGATCTGATGGTACCTAACAACAATAACATTGACAACCACCTCTGGAGTGCAGTAGTTAAGAAAATGCTTTCTGGAGTGCAGTATATAGTAGGAATCTCAGCTCCCCAACTTCTAGCTGTGGGATCTTGGTCTCAGGAATGTCACTTAATGTTTTAGGACCTTGAGTTCCTTTCTAAGCCATGAATAATAATTGTCCTGACGAACACATTGGGTGGTTGTGAGGGTTAATTGAGGCTATGCATGTAGAGTATCTAGGATACTGCTTTAGGAGTACAAGGTGAATTTAATTATTATTATTTACTTTTTTTGATTAAATAAAACCTCATGTTTGTCAAGAAAAAAAAATTCAATAGATAAGAAATAGACAAAATGGTAAAAATTTTACAAAAAGTAGAAAAAAAAACCTGTAGCCACAGGTCAATCTTCACATGGGTCTACCTTTCTTTTTATATTAAACAGACTGTCTTTTCTGTGATGGAGTTTTTCCCAGTATATCTTCACAACTAAATTGAATTGATGGTCCTATAACCAACTGAGTGCTTAAACAGATACTGTCTTCAAGGGCTCATGAATGAACAGACCCACTTGCCTATGTAATGTGTATTGTAGGGAAAATACGCTTTGTTAACACAAAAACCTTTTACATATGGTTCCTTGATTAATTTACAATCTAAATACAAGAATCTTAAACAGGGTTGCTAAGGAAATGGTTCTTATCTGGACTTCATTCATTTTCTTAAGACTCTTTATCTGACCGTTCAGTCCCATGAAATCTGCACAGAGGTGTCACTTAGTGCTTCATGGCCATGATAAATGACAGATTCTGGAGACAAGTTATAAAAGTTTTAACAAAGATTTTCTTTGGGAGTAAATCTAATTGCTGCAGCAAGGAAGCTCCACATGCAAGAGGAGATACAAGGACTTCAATTTGAAAAACATAGTGATCTCTAATAAATCTTTAAAGAAGTTTATTAGAAAAAAAGGGATAGGTCCTAGAGAGTTATAATTTAAATAAAGGCAGGTTCTTTTGAAGTCGGAGCAAGACTGTGATAGGGCCGTGTCCTGTCCTTTTTTCATTTGTCATAGGTACAAGGGCTCCTGGTAGCTTCAAGAGAACAAGGCTTTAGAAAATACCAGTTAACTAAGGTTTTTGTGTCAAAGAATGTAGGGTCATTTTTAGTTGACAATCATGATTTCTGACTCCTTAGTTCTAGTGTGGCACTGTAGGATAAACATGACTGTGAATTACAAGGTAGGCAGTTCAAATCCACCAACTGTTCCTCTATAACCCTATACAGGGTCGCTATGAGTTGGAATCGATTCAACAGCACAAAACAACAGATTTAAATAGGAACTTATTAAAAGTAGAGTCATTTTTTGTTTAGAGTCTTTATGAATTAATATATAGAAGGTTTTGCTTCCTGCCAAATATTCAAAAATATGCTATGTATCCAACGTTTTTGCATCCCTACTTTGTCTTCATGGTTACTACCTTTTTCACTTAGTGAATTGGAGGTGTAGTTTAAACCAATTTTAGTGAAAATGTTCAACCACCCCCTCAAGCAGTAGTAATAATTTAGAGCATTATAGTTTAACTGATTTATGTCCAATAACTTTATGATTTTATAAAATAGAGATCTTTTTAAATGAAAACTCAAAAAGATAAAGATAATCTTTCTCTGTTTATAACAAAATTTAAAATGAATGGTTTAAAACACAGCAAAACATTAACAAAAAAAAAAAAAAAGGAAAATATCATGAGCATTTTTTTTTTTTTTGATTGGTAAGCAAGTTTACAAGAAACTAAAGAAAATCCCCAAAATCCCCAAAGAAAAAGATGAACTGCATACGTGTTAAATTAACTAGAAGCTACGGCTGCCCTAAGGCACTTACCAATTCAATAACAAAGGCCTTGGGTTTCAAAATCTACACAAAGAAAAGAGATAAGGTGATGGGTCTATGTAAAATGAGGGAATTGTTACTAAGACTTTTGAATAAAGCTAAGAGCCTTAGCACTAAGGACTAAGTCCCTAGTGCAAAGAATTAGGTGAGGGGTGGAAATCTATGCACTACAAAGGAATGTACCATAAAAACTTTTCTGTTTCAGTACAGTCTGGTAAAGGAAAAATTTTCATTAATGTCTTTTAACCCTATATACCTGTTCTTGTATAGAATTGGAGTTCAAATTTATATTCCATTTCTTATCAAGAATATCATTACCTAAGAAACTGATGAATGTGAACCTATCAAATTCAAACACGGGGTCACATCCACAACACAAGTCACCTATAATTCCTAATGTAAAGTCTGATGGAGCATAATGCTGTAATTGTAACAAACAAACCATTAGGAGTGAGAAACAGCAGAAATCATAAACAACACAATTAAACTTCCAAGTACTTCAGATCGAATTAACTTCTATGCAGAAAATAAACAAATAAAAACAGAGATCTAGTTTTATTTCCAGTAATGACTTAGATAGTGTTTCAGCTCATAACAACACACTGCAGTACAGTGTAACTGCTACATAGAGTTTTCTAGGCAGTAAGATTTCTGAGTCACCACTCCTCTAGCAGTATTTCTCACTCCAGCCCCTGGCAAAGGATATCCTGCTTGGTAATATATTGATGCTAAGGGCTGTTGAGTCAGCACCAACTCATCGTGACCCTGTATAGGGTTTCCAGGGAGCACTGGTGAGTTTGAACTGCTGGCCTTGTGGTTCAAACTGACCTTAAGGTTCAGTGCATTATCCTGCAGCACCAAACCAAGGCTCTATATTGTAATATAGAAAGTCCTTGTGTGGCGCTGTGAGTTAATGCGCGTGACTGCAAAGTTGATTTGAATAGCAAGGTTGCCAGCTCAAGCTCACCAGCTGCTCCTTGGAAACCCTATACGGGGTCACTATGGGTCAGGACTTACTCTATGACACCTAACAACAATAACAACAACAGAGAAGAAGGTCCTTAATGAAATAGATTGGCACAGTGGCTGTAAGAATTCAATAAAAACAATGGTGAGAATGATGCAGGGCCAGTCAACATTTAGTTCTAAAGTCAGCATCAACTCTACAACAGTCTTTACAGAAGCAGATTGCCAGCTCTTTCTCCCAATGAGTTGCTGGGTGAGATCAAACCTCCAATGTTTCAGAATACTTAACCATTGCACCACCACCAGAACTTCTTATATTACAGTAAAATAAATTAAAATATACATTTCATTTGATCAAGTGCTCCCAGAGATAATAACCACAAACTGAACTAAATATAAAACCAACCAACTAAATGCACTGGTGAGTGACGAGACACATGTATAAACTGGAAGGGAGCCACCACTTGGAAGATGAGAACAAAGCTGTCAGAGATCCTCTGAATTTCTCATTTTTAAATAGAAAGTTTTAGAGCAGGCCCCACTTAAATCAAGGTTGTTGTTGTTGTTGTTAGGTGCCGTGGAGTCGGTTCCGACTCATAGTGACCCTGTACAGGATTTCCGAGACTATAAATCTTTATGGGAGCAGAAAGCCTCATCTTTCTCCTGCAGAGCAGCTGGTAGTTTTGAACTGCTGACCTTGTGGTTTGCCGCCCGATTCGTAATCACTACGCTACCAGAGCTCCTAAATCAAGGTAGCATACACAAAAACATGGATGAAAATAATGCAGTTTTGTTGAAGAGCCAGAGAATAGAGTTTGGGGCTATCAGAGTTATTGAGAACACAAAGTCAAATATAACAAAATGTGTGAAGACCTGGAGTTATAAAATCAAAAGGGAAAGAACACACTCAGCATGAAAGAACAGAGGAACTAATTCAAGCCTTAACTTGAAATACTGAAGGATTCTCTGGGCTCAATATTGAATGATGCAGAAGGTATCAAAAGAAGATGGATGGAATACACAGTCACTGTAGTAAAAAAAAGTGTTCATTGTTCAAACATTTCAAGAGGTATCATATGATCAAGAACCAATGATACTGAAGGAAGAAGTCCAAGGTTCACTGAAGGCATTGGCAAAGAACAAGGCTCTGGGAATTCATGGAATACAAACTGAAATCTTTCAACAAACTGATGTAACACTGGAGGCACTGACTCATCTATGCCAAAAAATTTGGAAGACAACTACCTGGCCAACTGACTGGAAGAGATCCATACTTGTGGCCATTCCAAAGAGAGGTGACCCAACGGAATGCAGCAGTCATCGGACAATATTTTTAACATTGTATGCAAGTAAAACTTGCTAATGATAATTCAAAAATGGCTGCAACCATACACTGACAGAAAATTTCCAGAGGTTCAAGCCAGATTCAGAAGAGGATGTGTAACAAGGGACATTGCTGACAATAAATGGATCTTTGTTTAAAGCAGAGAATACCAGAAAGGTGTTTATCTGGGCTTTATTGACTATGTGGTGGCTTTCAATTTTGAGGAACCTGTACATAGACCAAGAAGCAGTTGTTCAAACAGAACAAGGGGACACTGAATGGTTTAAAATTGTAAAAGATGTGTTGCCAGGGTTGTATTCTGTCACCATAATTATTCAATCTATATGCTCAGCAAACAATTTGAGAAAAATGTGGCATTAGATTTGGAGGAAGACTGATTAACAACCTGCGATATACAGATGATATAACCATGCTTGTTGAAAGCAAAGAGGACTAACAATGCTTACTGATGAAGATCAAAGACCACGGCCTTTCATATGGGTTACACCTCAATGTAAAGAAAATACCATCAATGGACCATTAAATAACATCCATATAAATGGAGAAAAGATTGAAGATGTCAAAGATTTCATTTTGCTCAGATCAACCATCAATATTCATGGAAATAGCAGTCAAGAAATCAAACAATGTATTGCATTAGGCAAATCTGCTGCACAAGACCTCTCTAAGGTGTTCAGGAGCAAAGATACCAGTTTGAAGACTAAGGTGCACCTGACCCAAGCCATGGTGTTTTCAATAACCTCATATTCAAAGGAAAGTTTGTGAATAAGGTAGACTGTAGAAGAATTGATGCATTTGAGTTACAGTGTTGGAGAAGAAATTGAAAGTACGATGGACTGTCAAAAGAATAAACCAACATGTGTTGGAAGAAGTACAGCGGGAATGCTCTTTGGAAGCCAGGATGGCTAGACTTCATCCCTCATACTGTGGATATAGAAAGACCAGTCCCTGGAGAAGGATGTCATGTTTGGTAAAGTGGAGGGTCAGAGAAAAAGAGGACTATCACTAGCGAGATGGATTAACACAGTGGCAGCAGCAGTGGGTTCAAACATAGCAATGGGTGTGAGGTTGGCACAGGACTGTGCTGTGTTTCATTCTGTTGTGCGTAAGGTCGCTGTGATTCAGTACCAACTGAATGTCACCTAATGACAAAAACAACATGGTTACTTAACGGAAGAATCTGAGTTCCAGGTTACTGGAAAAAATTTTATTTGTTAACAAGAGGCATATAATGGTAAAATACTTTGTTTTCTTTACCATGCACTATAAAGAGGCAGTCTAAGGGAGCTCTGGTAGCGTAGTGGTTACGAATCGGGCTGCGAACCTTAAGGTCAGCGGTTCGAAACTACCAGCTGCTCCCCGGGAGAAAGATGAGGCTTTCTACTCCCGTAAAGATTTACACCCTCGGAAACCCTGTACAGGGTCGCTATGGGTCGGAACCGACTCTACAGCACTTAACAACAACAACAACAACATAAAGAGGCAGTCTAGTTGAATTAATTCTAGTTGGTCAAACTAAACCAAACCACTGAGTCCATTCAGGCTCACAGTGATCCTTTAGGACACAGTTGAACTTCCCCAGAGGGTTTCCAAGGCTACAGATCTGTATGGAAGCAGGTTGTTGCATCTTATTCCCTTGGACAGGTTAGTGGGTTTGAACTGATGGCTCTTTAGTTAGCATCCCAGTGCTTAACCAGTGTGTCACCAAGGCTCTTTCTAATTTTCCAGATATTGGTTAAAACATAATCTCTTTCTACCACTTTCTTCAATAATGGTTCCTGTTTTCTATGCTACTATTTTGGAATTGTTTTTCTGAGTTAGTATAGACCATAAACAGATGATGTGAGAGTTGAATTTACAAGGTATAATAATCCCGCTTCTATAATGATGAGCCCCTAAGTGATGCAAATAGTTACTCTTAGTTACTAGTCAAACTGATTTTGATTCACATCAGAGGAAAGGCCTGGTGATCTGCTTTTGGAAGTTCATAGTGATGAAAATCACATGAGGCACAGTTCTAGGCTGAAAAATATGCAGTCACCATAAATCAAAGTCAGCTTGATGGTAACTGGTCATACAAGGCTTTGTTGTTGTTGTCAAGTGCCGTTCAGTCGATTCTGACCCGTAGCAACCCTGTATAGGGTTTCCAAGGAGCAGCTGATGAGCTTGAACTGCCAACCTTGCAGTTTAAATGGCTTTGCAGTCTGGTGCAATAACCCACAGCGCCACACCAGGACATACAAGGTTAGGCACTATGAATTTACTTGATACGACTTTTCTATTCAAAGTCTTCTTTACTCCCACAAAATGATTGGGTTGCTGTTAAGTGCTGTGAAGTTTGGTTCCAACTCATAACAACCCTTTATAGAGTTTCTGATGAGCTACTGGCAGGTTTGAACTATCACCTAGTGGTTCAAATCTACCTTGTGGTCCAGGAGACCACAACAGGAGCATTAAATGATTGGGTTGTTGTTGATGTAAAGTGCTGTCAAGTTGGTTCCAACCCACAGTGACCCTGTATAGGGTTTTCAAGGAATGGCTGGTAGGTTTGAGCTGCTGACCTTGAGGTTCAAACTGACCTTGCAGTCCAGTGCATTATCCTGCTGCACCACACCAGGACTCCAAATGATTGGCTTTGTTGTTGTTAAGTGCCATCGAGTCAGTTCTGACTCAGAGGAACCCTGTGTAGGGTTTCCAAAGAGTGGCTGATGAGCTTGAACCACCAACCTTGCAGTTCAAACCAGCTTTGCTGTCTAGCACATTAACCCACAGCACCACACCAGGACTCCAAAATGATTGGGTAAGACCATGAAAATAGTGTATATAGGACTCTAACTCCAGGACTGGTTAGTTTTGCAATCTAACTACGTTTAAAATGAGCCATTTCAGAGGCTGGGGACTCTAGACCAAGGGAGAGGGACTGTGTGCTGACAATCGAGGAGCATGCTTGCAAGGTATACCCTTTCATTGGTTAATGATGCATGGAGGGGATTATAACCATAATGAAACGATATACCATAGGATGAATGTAAAGCTAATGTTCTCCCATGTGAACTATCACATAATTCACAATAAAACATGAAAAAAAAAAAAAAAAATGAGCCATCTCAGTCAAAGGAACAGACAATCCCAGGATCATCAAGAAAAACAGATCTGAGCAGAGCTTGAGATGCCTACCTGTTATGCCCAGAATTCAGGGTCCCCAAAGACCACCCAGGAGCCGTGTACGGAGGCAAATACATAAGGGTTGTTTAATCAAGCTTGAGCCAGGTCTCTAACCTTATCCGACATTTCGGAATAGGGAAAGAGCCCCGAATTCATTGTCTGCAGGGTTTTTATAGAATTTTCAAACAGCTCAGGTTTCTCAGCTTTACAATCTTTGGATTGGTTAACAATTGGCAAACTATGAGATGTTACAGTTTAATTGGTCAGGACTGGTGGTCTTTGTTCTTAGGCTAGGGTAAAGGAAAACATCTGGCCTCTGGCCTTGAGCTGCCTGGCTATTTACACATATATCATTTTCTTGGAGCTAGAGTACGTGTTCAGGCTAATGTACAGAATGGAGATTGACCTTGCCTCTGGAGGGAACTAATAACTGAGGCCTTGTCTATTTAAAATGCTTTCCTGAGCCTGACTAGAGTTTAGTCAAGCAGTTTCTAGGTAGGCAAAATCAGGTAAAATCAGGTAAAATCAGTTTGGTCCTTACATACCCAGAAAGTGGCAATTTACAAAGGTGGCAGCATGAGAGATAGAGTAGCCTTGGAAATCCCAGCCCATGGGTGGAATGAAACTGAGTTTGTTCATGTAGGAGGCTGGCTTTCAGAATGTGCCCTTCAGGCATTTACAGACTGGCTAAAGGAGCTTTGTAACACTTTCCTGAACAGGGCAGAGGTCAAGGGGCCACATGACAGAAAGGCCAAAGACAAGAGCAAGGCATGTCCAGTATGGCAGACAAGAGGCATTCTTGACTGGAGTACTGTATCCTAAGTTGTTTCTGATCCTGTTCACTTCCTTAATAAACCCAATAATCATGTGTATGGTCTCTGAGTTCTGTGTGGCCACTGCAATGGATTGTCAGACTTATGAAGCAGAGTGCTGTGGGAGGGATGGTTGGTGACAGAACAGGATAAAGAAGATTGAAGTGTTGAAATGTGTCTGACATCTGCCCCATAGCAATCAGCCTTGGGGTTATTTTGAGTTTAATTCTCCTTCTCCTTGTGAAGCAGGAGGAGGTCAGACCAGGCCTCTAAGCCTGGTCATTGGAAAAGTTGTTATCTAGCTAGAAGATTGAAGTCCTGGTGTGGTGCCATAGGATAAGCACAGGACTACAAGGTTGGTTTGAACCACAAGGTGGGCAGGTCAAACTCACCAGCTTCTCTTTGGAAATCCTATACAGGGTCGCTATGAGTTGGACCCAACTCAATGGCACTTAACAACAAAACAGCAACTAGAGAATCAGGACCATGAAGAAGAGTGTTTCAGACTACCTGTAGTCACCATCTGTAAATTCTGGTTTTATTTTCCCTGAATCTTACCTCTTACCTTTTCTTTGAAAAGTTTTTAAATTAAA
>NW_006408521.1:14997244-15004159 GCF_000296735.1 Chrysochloris asiatica
TGTTGTTGTTGTTGTTGTTGTTGTTCTATCTTTTAAAGGAGAACAGTTTAGATTAGGCTTTTCTTTATTAGTCCAGGACATCAGTACGTAAGTGAATGACTTTTCTGTGCAGTAATAAAATTGTTTTTGCCTTTTTTCCATCTTAGTTTTTTTCTGTATTACTGTCCTTCCTGTTTGCTTTTCCTAGTATGAGAAACAAGCCAACTCAAGAGAAACCATTGTGCATTGAAAAGATTATGAGTTGCATTTCTGTGGGGAAAAAAAAAAAAAAATGCTTGTATCCTGAAAGAAATAAGTGTCAAGAAAAGTTGTTTATGGATGGTGATAATAATTTTCATTTTGTTCTTTCCTTTTTAGCATTTTCCCCACATTTGTGAAATGTGTTTATTTTATAATTTAAAAATAAATATTTTGATTTAATTTTGTAGTTTTAGCTTATTAGTTTTGAATCTGAGCTTTGCCAATATAATGTACATCTAGGTCAGACTGTTTTAATTCTCTGAGCATTAATTTCATCATTTATAATATACCTCCTTTATGGAATTAGGAGAATTAAATAAAATAAACTAAGAAAAGTGCCTAGCACATAGAGAGTTATGTAAACATTAACAATCCCTTTAAAAATAAGTTTGTGTTAATTTGGGAAAAGATATGAAAGAGTAAAATGCCTAGATTTAAATTAAAGGCTGCAAAAAATGAAGCTTATTTTGGAATTGATTTCTCCTAATGTTTGCTTTTCATAATGACCTGTGGAAAACTTGGATTATGAATAACTGGGGATATACTATATCCAATCAAAATATAACATTTTAGAGCTAGGAGGAAACTTTAATAGATTTTATTTTATAGTTGAAGATTTATTTTATAGTTGAAAATTGCAGAAGGAACATTTGTCAAAGTCTTGCAGTAGCTGTGTTTGTATGGCCTTTCCAAGAGTGGATCATTGCTAAACTTCAAGCAATCGACCTGGAATCATTTAGTATCACCTTAGTAGGATCCCTGACCAGTGGACCTCATCATTCGTGTGATAGAAATATAAATTAGACAGCTGAGGAGCAAAGAACTGGTGAAGAAAGAAGGACCAGAGAAAGGACACATAAACATCAAACTCACAGTGATATTTGTCTTCAACTATGACTAAAAATATACTTGCAAAGGGAAAAGCTTTTCCAAGCAATTGTATAAACTATAGAACTAAGCAAAAATAGTTATTTCTTCACAGACATGTTGTGGATTCCTTATTTCAGAATATGTATGTCTTGTGCATTGTGAATGATGAATGTAACTACCTGAGCAGAACTCCTTGTCTTGCATTTGAGCAAAAGGAGGTATAGAGAGCAGCTGTTTAGTAAGAACCTTTAGGATTCTGATGACAAAGACAGAGTGAAGTTTAGAAGATTTAAATGTGATCTTTTGTTATTCAACACAAAGATCCCTCTTGTCCTGAATTTGAGTAATAAAGTTTAAAGAAATATTTGTATTTCTTAGATTAATAAACAGACTTTTCTCTTCCCCTAGGCGTAGCATTTTCCTAATACTCTAATTCTGAGGTGAAGGGTATAGAGCTTTCCTTTTCAGTTTATGAAGAAGTGTTAATTATTCTTCTGGTAGGTCTTCTAACTCTTGGTAAAGAGCTCTCCCTTTGATGGAACTAGTTTTGGCTGTTCTGTTATCTGAAAACATCCACCTGTTTCAGGTCAAAAAATGGGACAGGATTTAATTAAGTTTCTTTAATACTGTTTTAATTTTGAAAGACTGTGAAAACAATTCAAATGTAATAGCTGAGGCTACGATCTACCTGTCTCACTTCCACCCTTAACTGTCTCCCTCCCTGGCAGGTTTATTCTTTGGTTTCTACATCCTGGATTTCAGCTTGACATTTTTCTCCATGTATATAAGAATTGTTTTATAGCAAGTGTGTAAAAAATATGAAGGTACTATTTCGAAGTCCCTGATCCAAGAAGTTCAATTGTCACAGATAAATCAACAGAGAAAACTGTAAATTAAAATAGTTAACTAATTAAAAGAAAATCATAATAGGAGTGGTGAATGAATCATTCATTTGAATATTTATTAATTTGTTGTTATTGATGGGTGCTATCGAGTCTGTAGTGATTAATAGCGACCCAATGCACAGAATAAAACACTGACTAGTCCTACGCTGACCTCATAAGCCTTGCTACACTTGAAGCCATTGTTGCTGACACTGTGCCAGTCTGTCTCATTGGGACTCTTCCTCTTCTTTACTGACCCTCCATGTTGCCAAGCATAATGCCCTCCTGGGACTGGTTCCTCCTGATAATATGTCCAAAGTATGAGAGACAAAGTCCGGCATCCTGGTTTCCAAGGAGCATTCTTATTGTACTTCATCCAACACAGATTGGTTTGTACTTTTGGCAGTCCAGGGTACTTTCAGTGTTCTCCTCCAACACTATAACTCAAATGCATCAATTCTTCTATCATCTTCCTTATTCATTGTCCAACTTTCACATGCATATAAAGCTATTGAAAATACCTTGGTTTGAGTCAGGAACACCTTAGTATTCAAACTGACATCTTTGCTCTTGAACACTTTAATGAAGCCTTATGCAGTAGATTTGCCTAATATAATACATTATTTGATTTCTTGACTGCTGCTTCCATGATTGTTGATGGTGGATCCAAGCAAAGTGAAGTCTGACAACTTCAGACTTTTCTTCATTTATCAAGATGTTATATATTGGTCCAGTGGTGATGATTTTTGTTCTATTGATATTGAGATGTCACCCAAACTGAAGACTGAGTCTTTGATCCAACTCATCCGTAAGTATTGTATGTCTTTTTCACTTTCTGAAAGCAAGGTTGTATCACCTGCATATCACATGTTGTTAATGAGTCTTCCTCCAGTCCTGATGCCATGTACTTCTTCATTTAAACCAGATTTTTTGATTATTTGCTCACCATAAAGGTTGAATAAGTACAGTAAAAGAATACAACTCTGGTGCACAACTTTCCTGATTTTAAACCATTCAGTGTTCCCTTGTTTGTTCAAACAACTGTCTCTTAGTCTAGGTACAGGTTCCTCATGTACATAGATTAAGTGTTCTCTATGTGGCTCTGTGGGTTAATGTGCTGGACTGCATACTCAGTCTCTGCAACACTGTCCGTAGCTTGTCATGGTTTACAAAATTGAGAGTCATTGCAGAGTCAATAAAGTACAGGTAAACATCTTTCTGGTATTCTCTACTTTTAGCCAAGATCCATTTAACATCAGCTATAATACCCCTCATTTCATGTCCTGTCTGAATCTGGCTTGAACCTCTAGCATTTCCCTGTCAAAATACTGTTGTAGCCACTTTAAAATTATGTTTGGCAAGATTTTACTTGCATGTAATATGAATGATGTTATCCTATGATTTCCACATTCTGTTAGGTCACCTCTGTTTGGAATGCGCACAAATCTGGATCTCTTCTAATCAGTTGGCCAGGTCAATGTCTTTTAAATTTCTTGGCAGTACCTCCAGTGCTGCTTCAGTTTGTTGAAAGATTTCAATTTGTATTCCATCAATTCCTGGAGCCTACTGCTTTGCCAATGCCTTCACATTGCATCTTGGACATCTTCCTTCAGTATCATTGGCGCTTGATCATAGACTACCTCTTGAAATGTTTGAACATCAGCCGTTTATTTTTGGTACACTGATTCTGCCAATTCTTTCAATTTTTTTTGATACTTTCTGTATCATTCAATATTTTATCCATAGAATCCTTCAATATTTTATGTTGAGGCCTGAATTTTTTCATTAGTTCTTTCTGCTTGAGAAACGCTGAATGTGTTCTTCTGTTTTGGTTTACTAACTCCAGATATTTGCACATTTCATTATAATATTTGACTTTGTGTCTTCCCAAGCTTCCCTTTGAAATTTTCCTTTGCTTTTTTACCTTCTCATTCCTTTTATTTGCTTTAGCATCTCTTCGCTGGAGAGCAAGTTTCAGAGTTTCTTCTGACATCCATTTTGGTCTTTTCCTTCTTTCTTGTCTTCTTAATGACCTTTTGCTGTCTTCCTTTATGATGTTCTTGATATCATCCCACAACTCTTCTGATCTTCAGTCATTAGTGTCTAATGCATCAAATCTGTTCCTGAGATGGGCTGTAAATTTAGGTGGGATATGTTCAAGGTCATATTTTGGCTCTCATAGATTTGTTTTAATTTATTTAAGCTTCAGCATTAATTGCATATGAACAATTAATGTTTTGTTCCACAGTCTCCTGCTGGCTTTGTTTTGGCTGGTGATGTGGAGCTTTTCCACCATCTCTTTCCACAGAGGTTGCCCATTTGATTTCTGTGTATTCCATCTGGTGAGGTCCATGTATATAATCATCTTTAATTTTTTAAAAAGGTATTTACAATGAAGAAGTTATTGGTCTTGCATAATTCAATCATGTGATCTTGAGCATCATTTCTCTCACCCAGGCCATATTTTCAACAACTGATCCTTCCTCTTTGTTTCCAACCTTTGCAATCCAATTGCCGGTAATTTTCAATACATATTGATTTGCATGTTAAGTCAATTTCAAACTGAAGAAGTTGGTAAAATTATTCAATTTCATAATCACTGGCTTTAGTTATTGGTGTGTACATTTGATTCATAGTGATATTAACTGATCTTTCTTGCAGGACAATCGATATTATCCTACCACAGACAACATTGTGCTTCAAGAAAGATCTTGAAATATTCTTTTTGATGATGAATGTGACAGCATTGCTCTTCAGTTTGCCATTCCCAGCATAGTAAACCATATAATTTTCAGATTCATAATGGTTGGTACCAGTTTATTTCAGCTCACTAATGCTTAACATATAGATCTTAATGTATTCCATTTCCTTCTTGACAACTTCCAAATTTTCTAGATTCTTACTTCATACTTTTCCATTATCTGATTATTAATGGATGTTTACAGTTATTTCTCCTGATTTTGAGTTGTGTCCTATTAGCAAATGAAGGTCCTGGAAGTTTTACTCCTTTTGTGTCATCACTGTCATCTCTACTTTGAGGTGGCACCTCTTCCCCAGTCGTATTATGAGTGTCTTCCAACCTAAAGGGTCCATCTCTGGCAGTATATCTGGTAATATTCTGGTGCTGTTCCTCATGTTTAATATTCAATATTCTGTTGCTATCCGACAGTGTTCCACTGCTATTCACAGGGTTTTCAGTGACTAAATATTTGGAAGTAATCTGTTTCTCCTTCTTCTTAGTCTTTCTTCATCTGGAAGCTCAGCTAAAATCTGTCCTCCATGGGTGACCTGTTGGTATTTAAAATACCAGTGGCAGAGCTTCCAGAATCACAGTAGGATGTAAGCCACCACAGTAAGACAAACTGACAGATGAGTGTTCGATTTATTTATGGATTCATTTCATATTTAAGGGTCAATTACAGTCTTGGTGTGGTGCTGAAAGGTCAGCAGTTCAAATTCACCAGGCCCTCCTAGGAAACCATACATACTATGGACTCTGTGGCACTTAACAACAACAAGATTACAGTCAAGTAATGTGCTAACAAATAGTGATAGACTGAGAAGACATGTTTGGCCTTTGTCTTCTCACAGGTTATACTCAAACTCTAGAAATTTTAGTTAGGAGTACTGGATATTAGGAATGACTGTGTCCCTCCATTGTTGTATGCCTTTGGGCAGGCTACTTTATCATTTTAGCCATACTTTTCTCATCTGTAAAACAAGGGGACTGGGTATAACCATGTTACTCAAATATGCTTCCCCACGAGCAAGAAATTCAGTGCTGATTGTGACAAGTGCAGAAATTGAGAATGTTTTTGTTGTTGTTATTAAGTACTGTGGAGTCGGTTCCGACTCATAGCAACCCTGTACAGGGTTTCTGAGGCTGTAAATCTTTATGGGAGCAGAAAGCCTCATCTTTCTCCCATGGAACAGCTGGTAGTTTTGAACTGCTGACCTCTGCACTAGCAGCCCAATTTGTACAGACATTTAGAAATGTTCACCACAATTTAACAGAGAATTTATATCTATAGATTCTCATAAACAGTGAGTATTTGAATTTTGAAGACTTTGGGTTTGTTGTTTTTTTAAGTTTTTATTGTGAATTGAGTGATGTTTACATGGGAGAATATCAGCTTTACACTCATCCTATTGTATTTCGTCTCATTGGAATGACTACAATCCCCTCCATTCATCATCATTCAACAGCATTTGCTTCTATTCCCTCTGGGTTGTTTTTTTTTTTTTTTAAGATGTACACCAAAGTACTCAGGAATATATAATCATTCAAACAACCAAAAGGCACACCCTGCAACCTGTCCCTGGGCTGCAAGCACACAGCTCCTCTCCCTCCCTGAGTCCAGAGTCCCCAGCCACTCCGTCTCTCCATGTCATGGTCTCTGCTTCCATCTCTGGCGACACTGCTTCTCTGGTTAGGGTCCCACACTTGGCTCTTCTCCCTTGATGGTCCCAGGGTCCTCCACTCCTGGGCTGAAAAGATCAACCATTCCCCTCCTTTTGTTACAAAACGTGAAGACTTTGTTTCATTATTTAATTTTTCTACTAGTTCATTTTTATCTAATTTTACAGAGTGATGAGTTCCTGGGAGCTCTGATGACTCAATGGCTAAATACCTGTCTACTAACTGAAAGGTCAGCAAATTAAACCCATCAGTCACTCCATAGGAAAAAAGACCTGGGAATCTGCTCTCATAAAGACTGCTGTTGCCGTTGTTGTTGTTAGGTACTGTTGAATCAGTTCCAACTCATCAAGACCCTATGCACAACAGACTAAAATGCTGCCAACTCCTGCACCAACCTCACAGTTCTATAAGGTCACCACATGTTGGAATTGATTCTACAGGACACAAAACATAAGTTTGTTGCAAAATAAAAATTGATATTTCATCACACATCTTTTGAAA
>NW_006408521.1:15004728-15006504 GCF_000296735.1 Chrysochloris asiatica
GTCTCAGTATCTGAACATGGTTATCTTCGAGTAGAGAGTCCCACCACCCACTTTAGACAGTGTCGCAGCAGATAACACGGCTCACCACCACCCAACTAAAACCACAACGTGAATTTACAACAGGGGAGAAAAAAGAACCAAACCTTCTAAGGCCCTGCTTTTTCTTTTTTAAAGTTCTTTGAAAAGGAAAATTTCTTTGTAGCTTTTATTTGCATTTTATATTTTTGTACATATTGATACAGACCAGCCATTTTTAATGATCTCGGATGATCATTAAAATCATTTGAAGAGTTTTTTAAAAGCTTTTGAAGAGTTCTCTGTCCTATTTCTGACTTTACTTGTGGTGTGACCATGTCCATTATAATCTCAAAGGAGAAAAAAAATTGTAAAAAAAAAAGCAAAAACAACAACAACAAGAATTACAATCTTATTCAGAGCATTCCAGTAACTTTTTTTGTATATGTACTTAGCTGTACTATAAGAAGTTGGTTTGTATGAGATGGTTAAAAAATGCCAAAGATAGTTTCTTTTCCTTTTTTTGTCTATGAAGTTGCTGTTTATTTATATATTTATTTATTTGGCCTATTTGATGTATGTGTGAAACAATGTTGTCCAACAATAAACCAGAATCTTATTTTGCTGAATTGCTCTAAAAAAAAGAAAAAGTTCCATGGCCAAGAATCCTTAATAAAGAGTAAAATATGAATTTGTTTTTAAAAGGTTCTAAGTAGTCCTGCAGTAAATAAACCTGTAGAATTAAGCATTTCTCACAAATACTGTACCATGGATTTTTTTTTTTTATTCCAAACACATTTATCAACATCCAACCCTGTGGACAACTTCCTTGCCCTTCTTGGTTGTTGACAACCCTGCCAACTGACTCCCCGCATGGATGCCCTTATCACCTTACTTATGCACTGATATTGTGTGCTGGGCTACCTTCTCCCCAAATGAATAACCTCCTCACACCCTCACTTGGGCATTGGCATTCTACTCTGGACCACTGGACGTCCTAACAGTTCACTGCAGGGCTTGATAACAGAGTCAGGAATGAACCAAGAGTTAAGAAAACAGAAAGAGGAAAATGTATGTCTTTTTACTTGAGATTGACTACTATAGTAAACTCATTTTCTCCACAGACAGCAGTAAGCATTTCTCAGAACATAAATGCCCTATAAGGAAGGACTCTTGGTGTGGCACTGTAGGATAAGCACTGGACCACAAGATTGGTTTGAACAGCAAAGTCGATGATTCAGACTCACCTATATGGGTCACTATGAGTCAAAACCAACCCAACAGTACTTAACAGAAACAACAGTATAGTTTCCAGTTACTGAATACGTACTACATGCTAGTCATTGTATGTTCATGATTTTAAATTCTTTCCACAATGCTATAAAATTGTTGTTTTGTTGTGAGGTGCCATCAAGTCAGTACCAACTCATAGTGACCTTATGCACAACAAAATGAATCACTGCCAGATCCTGGGCCAACCTCACTATAATTGCCACACCTGAGCCCATTGATGCTGCCACTTTGCCAATCCATCTCATTGGAGGTCTTTCTCTTTTTCTCTGACCCTCTGCCCTGCCAAACATGATATCATTCTCCAGCGACTGGTACCTCCTGACAATTATATCTGAAGTATGAGAGACAAAGTTTGGCCATCCTGGCCTCCAAGGAGTGCTCTGGCTGCACTTCTTCCAACACAGATCTGTTTTTTCTTTTGGCAGTCCATGGCACTTTCTATATTCTCCTCCAACACCATAACTCAAA
>NW_006408521.1:15007978-15008967 GCF_000296735.1 Chrysochloris asiatica
TATACAGCAAGTACACCTCATTCATTCTCTGTCTCTCAGTCATGCAGTCCCTTGGCCTCTGCCTGCTTAGGTAAATGTTATAAGTTGTTTTGTAGCTGTTGATAAATGCCCAAAGGACACCCCATCCTGCAAGTCAGTCTTCTGCCTGAAGGTGCTCAGCTTCACTCAGTCCATGGGTCAGGAAGACCACTGCTGTCCATGCTGCTGCCTTTGCCTCTGTTGTGGCCACTTCCATGTGCAAGGGTTTTGAGGTCCAAAAGATGCTTTCTGTTCATGGCTATTCTTTCTTGTGGTTGTCAGGAGATCCTTCATTCCTACTTCTGAGATGTTCATTTAAAACCTGGTAGAATTCAGTGATGCCAGAGATGGAGGCAGAGACGATAACGTGGAGAGAGGCAACAGCTGGGGACTCTAGACCCAGAGTGGGAGAGAAGCTGTGTGCTGACAACTGGGGGACAGGCTTGCAGGGTATACCCTTTGGTTGGTTGATGATGCATGGAGGGGATTGTAACCATGGCAATGAAACAATGATATACAATAGGATGAATGTAAAGCTAATGTTCTTTCATGTAAACTATCACAAAATTCACAATAAAACATTTTTTTAAGGATGGTAGAATTGCAATACTAACCAGTCCCTGGATTAGAGTACCATACACTCTACTTTCATAGTCCTACCTAGAGAAGTGTAGTTGTGTGGTGCTGTTAGATCAGCCTCTTTACTCATAAAGTAAAATGTTGTCTGTGATTAGATACTATCTGTATACCTGCAAGGAAGACCAGCTAATCACTATTATTGTAATTTTCACACCAATCACTAAGGAAAAAGAAAATGAAATTGAAAAATTCAACTAACTTCTTCAAGGAGCTCTGATAGTATAGTGCTTAAGAGTTGGGTTGCTAACCTCAAGGTCAGCAGTTTGAAACTACCAGTGGTTCCTTAGGAGAAAGATGAGGCTTTTTGCTTCCATAAAGATTTACAGCCTTGG
>NW_006408521.1:15009132-15014682 GCF_000296735.1 Chrysochloris asiatica
GTTGTCACATATGACCTTGATGATAGAAATAATGCTGGAGATTGCATAGTAGAATTTTTCAAGACCAATGACATTTTGTCAACAACATTAAAGGCCAGATGGAATACACAGGAAGCAAATTGACTATATCTGTGGGAAGAAATGATGGAAAAACTCAATATCATCATCAAAAACAAGGCTAGATCATCAATATCTCACATGTAAGTTTAGGCTGAAGCTGAAGAAAATGAAAACAACTCCATGATAGCCAAAATATAATATTGAGCATACTCCACCTGAATTTAGAGATCATCTCAAGCACAGATTTGATGCGTTAGGCACTAATGACCAAACACTAGAAGAATTGTGGGGTAACATCAATACTATCATACAGGAAGAAAGCAAAAGGTCATCAAAAAGATGTTGTTGTTAAGTGCTGTCGAGTCAGTTCCAACCCATAGCGACCCTGTACATGGTTTCTGAGGCTGTAAGTCTTTACGGGAGCAGAAAGCTTCATCTTTCTCCCGCGGAACAGCTGGTAGTTTCAAACTGCTGACCTTGCGGTTCGCAGCCCGATTCATAAGCACTACGCTACCAGAGCTCCTTAAGATAGGAAAGAAAAAAAAGACCAAAGTGGATGTCAGAAGAGACTCTGAAACTTGCCCTGCAGGGTAGAGAACAGAAGAGACTGGAGCAAACAATGAACTAAAATCTGAACAATAAATTTCAAATAGCAGCTCAAGAAGACAAAGTCAAATATTATAATTAAATGTGAAAAGACCTCTAGGTAAAAAACAAACAAACCCTCTCAGCATTTCTCAAGCTGAAAGAACTGAAGAAAAACTAAAGCCCTGGGTTAGGGACAAGATAATGAATCACACTGGAAACATAAAAATAAGTTGGAAATAATACACAGAGTCACTGTACTCAAAAGAATCAGTCGATGTTCAGTCATTTGAAGGGGAACTATATGATTAAGAACCAACGGTTTTGAAGAAAGACGTTCCAGCAGCACTGAAGGCTTTGACAGAGAACAAGGCTCCAAGCATTGACTGAATGCAAATGAAAATATTACAACAAACTCATGTAGCAGTAGAGGTACTCACTCATCTATGTCAAAAAATTTGGAAATAAGCTACTTGGCCACCTGATTAGAAGAGATCAATATTTGTGGCCAGTCTAAAGGAAGGTGATTCAACAGAATCTAGAAAATCATCAAACAATATTATTAATATAAGGATGTAAGTAAAAGTTGATGAAGATAATAATTTTTTTAAATGTGGCAATACATCAATGGGGAGCTGCCAGAAATTCAAGCCAGATTCAGAAGAGGACATAGAATGAGGGATGTCATTGCTGATGTCAAATGGATCTTGGCTGAAAGGAGAGAGAAAGATGTTTACTTGTACTTTATTAACTATGCAAAAGCATAGTTCGACTGTGTGGATCATAACAAACTACAGGTAGCATTGAGAAGAATGGGTATTTCAGAACACTTAATTGTGCTCATGAGGAACCTGTCAGAAAAAGTGGTTGCCAGGATTATATTCTTTCATTGTACTTAATCTGTATGCTGAGCAAATCTGAGAAACAAGATTATATGAAGAAGAACATGGCATTAGGATTGGAGGAAGACTGAATAATCACCTGTGCTATGTAAAGACATATCCTTGATGGCTGAAAGTAATCAGGACTTGAAATACTTCCTGACAAAGATCAGAGACTACAGTATGGATTGTATCTCAGTGTAAAGAAAATGAAAATCCTCACAACTGGACCAATAAATAACATCATGGTAAATGGAGAAAAAAATGAAGCTGTCAAAGATTCAATGTGCTTGGATCCACAATCAATTCTCATGGAAGCAGCAGTCAAGAAACCAAGCAGTGTACTTGCATCATGCAAATCTGCTGCACTAAAGACTTCTTTAATGTGTTCAAGAGCAAAAATGTCGGTTTGAGGACTAAGGTGTGCTTTTAACTAAGCCATGGTATTTTCAACCACCTCTTATGCATGTGAAAGTTGGACAATGAATAAGGAAGTCTGTAGAAGATATTATGTATTTGAACTATGGTGATGGTGAAAAATATTGACAGTATCCAGAAGAACCAATAAATTTGTTTTAAAAGTAAAGCCAGATTGTTCCTTAAAAGTGAGGCTGATCAGACATCATCTCCCTTACTTTGGACTTCAGGAGAGACCAGTGTCTGGAGAAGGATATCATGCTTGGAAAAGTCGAGGGAGACCCAGTGGCAGCAACAGTGGACTGAAACATAACAATTGTAAGGATGGCACAGAACTGGGCAATGTTTCATTCTGACAGTATTTCATTAACAGCCAGCTTGATGGCAATTGACAGCAACAACAACAGTCAAGTACAGGCTGAAGGTTGGCTCATAAACTCTCTGTAATCATAATTTCCATGACACCTGTATTTTACAATACTAGGTAGGAAAAGCCAGATAAGCACATACCATTTTAAAACACTGAAGTTCAACCTCTTTTCTACACCCTTGGAATGTCTCCTATTTATATGCATATAGCCTGGAGCGTCTGCCAGGTGGATCCAGTAATCCCCAGGCCTTGGACCCTATCCACCATTTTATTTAACCAGCCTGGCTTTTGCCTCAAGCAAACTCCAGCAGCAGCTTTTCTTCCCTAATCTGCAGTATTAGATCTCTCCCTTCCTTTCAGCCATTACAGTTAATAAAAATCTAAATAATCATCTAAGAATCACAAGTTTCCCTTCCCCTGCCCCTTTGTGGTTTCTCTTACACCTTTTTAAAAATCAATACAATTCTTTAGACACAGACTATAACATTTCTACCTCAGAAAGCACCATGCCTAAGCCTTTGGGGTATAACCCCTAGAAATATAATTGATCTTTATTGCACATAAGCGCTAGTAGCCTTTGTAGTAACATGATTCTCTGTTGACATATTTTTAATTAGCCTCAAATTAAGATGTTTCATTTAAGGTTAAAGATGGAGACATTTCTGTCTCCAAGGAAAATTTTAATTTCTTCTGGTCCCCTAGCCTGAATTTACTTTGTGCAGTTCCTTTCCTTGCTTTGAGATTTGTCTCTAGCAGCAATTTTGAACAAAAAGAAGTGGGGAGTGAGCCCATAGTCGGTGACTTTGATCAATATAGAAAGGATGGTGTGCAAAGATCCACTTAAAGGCCAGTACTGGTCCATTCATCAGGCATCTCTATCAACTAGATCAGGGTTGCCCAGAGAAAGCCTCCATGTGAAAGGCCCATGGCATCCCACCATATGGAATCTATCAGCTCAGCCCTGGCGGCCTGACACTCAGTTAATTGCCATGTAGCCACATGACCTTCAGGTTGAGGAAGGTGGCTTCTCTTCTCAAAGGCTAGTTAGTGTTTGCTTTTCTATCACAGTCATCTCCTGGCTGTGATGTGCACAATCTCACTGTTGCCCTTTCCTCTCTTTAACACGAAATTGGGAAATACAGCCACATGCTGCCTTTGCTACTCAATTTCCAAGAACTGTATCTGGGAAATAAAAATATTGTTACTAATAATATTCTGACATTCTGGTCTCCACAAATAAGTTATAAAATAAATAGTGAAAATGAGTGCTAATGCTACCTGATAATGTAAAAGGGACTTCAAAGTATTTTAATAGAAGCAGTGACTTCATACATATAGAAACCATTCCTGGGAAATGTATTTGAAGAAGACAACAGCACATATGCCCTGAAAGGGGAGCTTTATTTAGGTATCACACATGTTACTTCTCAGGATAGAGCGACACTCCTCGATGGAAAATCTTCTTGGGTAAATACACCAGCTAATATGTTTTGACTAATCCTCTCATATATATGAACACTTATTTATTACATCTTTTCTAATAATTTATTACATGTGCCACATTTTCTCTTTACTAGATTATTAGCATTTTGAGAGTTGAAAACCTTAATCATCTCTGTTTAATTAAGTACATTTTCCAGGAAGAAATAGAGATTCAACATTGTGTGTTCAATATACCCAACAGTTATTTGGATCTTGTGATACCAGTTAGTAAGCTGCCTGGAGAATCATTTTTGGTAACTATAAGGTAGGTGCTATCACTTCACAAATTGTGCTAGTGGAGGCTCTGGGGTTCGACATGGCTGCATATGCCTGGCCACATAACTGACATACAGCATGGCTGACATTGGAGCTTGCACTTACCACTATTCGACAATGTGTTCTGTTTACATGAAAGGCAACACAACTCTTTGTCTACAACATAGTTGCTTTTGTTGTCAAGTGCCTTTGAATCAGTTCCAACTCATAGCAACCCTGTATATGGTTTCCGAGGAGCAGCTAGTGAATTTGAACTGCCGACCTTGACGTCCAGTGCATTATCCCACAGTACTACTTATTGCAACAGTAAGATTTCAGTCAACATTAAGTCCTCATGAATATTCTGAGACGTCATGTAGATTGGCTTGGAGTCAGACAGCCCTGTAGTTGAATTCTAGTAAACTATAAAATTTAGCTTCTTTTGAGCCTCATTTTGTTAATTTTTAAAGGGGGTAATAATAAATACCAGATGATAATAAAGTTTGGCATGATACAAAGTAGATGTTCAGTAATTATTTATTTTGAGAGAATGGGTCTGTAATGTCAAAAGGTTCATATTTTAATTATTTGGGGAGTAAAAAAATTATAAAATGAACCACATATACTTCTTTATTTTTTAATACACTATGTTCAGTTCAAAGGAACTCTGGTAGCGTAGTGGTTACCAATCGGGCTGCAAACCTGAAGGTCAGCAGTTCGAAACTACCAGCAGCTCCGCAGGAGAAAGATGAGGCTTTCTACTCCCGTAAAGATTTACAACCTCGGAAACCTTGTACAGGGTCGCTATGGGTCGGAACCGACTCGACAGCACTTAACAACAATAACAACAATGTTCAGTTCAAAGCCACCAGGTTTCCAAGGCTATAAATCTTTACAGGAGTAGATTGCCACATTTTTTTTCCCATGAAGCTGCTGGTGGGTTCACATTGCCAATCTTTAAGTTAGTAGTCAAGCATTTTGACCATTGTGCTAGGCTCCTTTTATCCCTATTGTTGTTGTGAAGTGCCATTGAGTCGATTCTGACCCATAGCGACCCTGTATAAGATTTCCAAGGAGCAGTTAGTGAGCTTGCACCGCCGACCTTGCAGTTCAAACGGCTTTGCACTCTGGCACATTAACCCACAGCGCCATAATACTAGCCCTGAATTCCTTATTTTGAAGGTTTATGTGTTTGGGTCTCCCCACTTTGCTAATATAACCTCTCCTTTCAGTCTGTCAGTTCACTCTTTTGTACAGTACATCACCTGCCAGAAGTCCATCTACTCTATTCAAATGTATTTTTTACACAGGGTAACTCACAAAGAGTGTCACACTGGCCTACTTACCTAAAGAGTGGCTTTCTAATCCACCCAACAGAGCCACAGAGTGGCCTGATGATCTATTTCCATGAAGATTACAGCCAAGAAAACTTTATACAGCAGTTCTACTCTGTGATTTACGGGGTCATCATGAGCAAGAATTAATGTAATGTTTGGTTTG